>NC_061513.1:182205451-182387378 GCF_022539505.1 Lolium rigidum | reverse complement strand
TATTTCACTATCTCTTCGCCGAACTAGTGCACCTATTAGGTGTTTTGGGGACACAAGAGACTTCTTGCTTTGTGGTTGCAGGGTTGCATGAGAGGGATATCTTTGACCTCTTCCTCCACGAGTTCGATAAACCTTGGGTGATCCACTTAAGGGAAAACTTGCTGCTGTTCTACAAACCTCTGCTCTTGGAGGCCCAACACTGTCTACAAGAATAGAAGCACCCGTAGACATCAATATCCAATACCACAATAGTTTTTAAGCTATTTGTCCCATGAGCTATATATTGTAAAGTCGAATGATGGAATTTTAAAGGTAGCACTCAAGCAATTTACTTTGGAATGGCGGAAAAATACAATGTAGTAGGTAGGTATGGTGGACACAAATGGCATAGTGGTTGGCTCACGGATTTTGGATGCATGAGAAGTATTCCCTCTCGATACAAGGTTTAGGCTAGCAAGGTTATTTGAAACAAACACAAGGATGAATGGTGTAGCAAAACTCACATAAAAGACATATTGTAAACATTATAAGACTCTACACCGTCTTCCTTGTTGTTCAAAACTCAATACTAGAAATTATCTAGACTTTAGAGAGACCAAATATGCAAACCAAATTAGCAAGCTCTAGGTGTTTCTTCATTAATGGGTGCAAACTATATGATGCAAGAGCTTAAACATGAGCACAAAAATTGCCAAGTATCAAATTATCCAAGACATTTTAGAATTACTACATGTAGCATTTTCCAATTCCAACCATATAACAATTTAACGAAGAAGAAACTTCGCCATGAATACTATGAGTAAAGCCTAAGGACATATTTGTCCATATGCTACAGACGGAGCGTGTCTCTCTCCCATACAGTGAATGCTAGGATCCATTTTATTCAAACAAAACAAAAACAAAAACAAACCGACGCTCCAAGCAAAGTGCATAAGATGTGACGGAATAAAAATATAGTTTCAGGGGAGGAACCTGATAATGTTGTCGATGAAGAAGGGGATGCCTTGGGCATCCCCAAGATTAGACGCTTGAGTCTTCTTAGAATATGCAGGGGTGAACCACCGGGGGATCCCCAAGCTTAGAGCTTTCACTCTCCTTGATCATATTGTATCATACTCCTCTCTTGATCCTTGAAAACTTCCTCCACACCAAACTCGAAACAACTCATTAGAGGGTTAGTGGACAATAAAAATTAACATGTTCAGAGGTGACACAATCATTCTTAACACTTCTGGACATTGCATAAAGCTACTGGACATTAATGGATCAAAGAAATTCATCCAACATAGCAAAAGAGGCAATGCGAAATAAAAGGCAGAATCTGTCAAAACAGAACAGTCCAGTAAAGATGGATTTTATTGAGGCACCAGACTTGCTCAAATGAAAATGCCCAAATTGAATGAAAGTTGCGTACATATCTGAGGATCACTCACGTAAATTGGCTTAATTTTCTGAGTTACCTACAGAGAATTAGACCCAGATTCGTGACAGCAAAGAAATGCTGTTTCTGCGCGAGTAATCCAAATCTAGTATTCACTTTACTATCAAAGACTTTACTTGGCACAACAAAACATAAAACTAAGATAAGGAGAGGTTGCTACAGTAGTAAACAACTTCCAAGACTCAAATATAAAACAAAAATACTGTAGTAAAAACATGGGTTGTCTCCCATAAGCGCTTTTCTTTAACGCCTTTCGGCTAGGCGCGAAAGTGCATATCAAGTATTATCGAGAGATGAAGCATCAACATCATAATTTGTTCTAATAATAGAATCATAAGGTAACTTCATTCTCTTTCTAGGGAAGTGTTCCATACCTTTCTTGAGAGGAAATTGATATTTAATATTACCTTCCTTCATATCAATAGTAGCACCAACGGTTCGAAGAAAAGGTCTTCCCAATATAATGGGGCAAGATGCATTGCATTCAATATCCAAGACAACAAAATCAACGGGGACAAGGTTATTGTTAACCATAATATGAACATTATCAAATTTCCCCAAAGGTTTCTTTTTAGCATTATCAGCGAGATTAACATCCAAATAACAATTTTTCAATGGTGGCAAGTCAAGCATATCATAGACTTTCTTAGGCATAACGAAATACTTGCACCAAGATCACATAAAGCATTACAATCAAAATCATTGACCCTCATTTTAATGATGGGATCCCAACCATCTTCTAGCTTTCTAGGAATAGAAGTTTCAAGTTTTAGTTTCTCTTCTCTAGATTTTATGAGAGCATTTGTAATATGTTTTGTGAAAGCCAAGTTTACAGCGCTAGCATTGGGACTCTTAGCAAGTTTTTGTAAGAAGTTTATAACTTCAGAGATGTGGCAATCATAAAAATCTAAATCATTACAATCTAAAGCAATGGGATTATCATCCCCAAGGTTGGAAATAATTTCAGCAGTTTTATCACGAGCGGTTTCAGCGGTTTTAGCGGTTTCAGGTAATTTTGCGCGCTTTGCACTAGGATTAGAAACATTGCCAACACCAATTATTTTACCATTAATAGTAGGAGGTGCAGCAACATGTGAAGAATCAACATTACTTGTGGTGGTAATAGTCCAAACTTTAGCTACATTATTCTCTTTAGCTAGTTTTTCATTTTCTTCTCTATCCCACCTAGCACGCAGTTCAGCCATTAATCTTATATTCTCATTAATTATAACTTGGATGGCATTTGCTGTAGTAACAATTTTATTTTAAATATCCCTATTAGGCATAACTTTCGATTTCAAAAGATCAACATCAGAGACAAGACTATCAACCTTAGAGGCAAGAATATCAATTTTATTGAGCTTTTCCTCAACAGATTTGTTAAAGGCAGTTTGTGTACTAATAAATTCTTTAAGCATAGCTTCAAGTCCATGGGGTGTGTTCCTATTATTATTGTAAGAATTCCCATAAGAATTAGCATAACCGTTACAATTATTATAAGGATATGGCCTATAGTTATTACTAGAATTGTTCCGATAAGCATTGTTGTTGAAATTATTATTTTTAATGAAGTTTACATCAACATGTTCTTCTTGGGCAACCAATGAAGCTAACGGGACATTATTAGGATCAACATTAGTCCTATCATTCACAAGCATAGACATAATAGCATCAATCTTATCACTCAAGGAAGAGGATTCTTCAACGTAATTTACCTTCTTACCTTGTGGAGCTCTTTCCGTGTGCCATTCAGAGTAATTAATCATCATATTATCAAGGAGCTTTGTTGCTTCACCAAGAGTGATGGACATAAAGGTACCTCCAGTAGCTGAATCCAATAAATTCCGCGAAGAAAAATTTAGTCCTGCATAGAAGGTTTGGATGATCATCCAAGTAGTCAGTCCATGGGTTGGGCAATTTTTAACCAAAGATTTCATTCTTTTCCAAGCTTGAGAAACATGTTCATTATCCAATTGTTTAAAATTCATTATGCTACTTCTCAAAGATATAATTTTAGCAGGGGATGATATCTACCAATAAAAGCATCCTTGCATTTAGTCCAGGAATCAATACTATTCTTAGGCAGAGATAGCAACCAATCTTTAGCTCTTCCTCTTAATGAGAAAGGAAACAATTTCAATTTAATAATATCACCATCTACATCCTTATACTTTTGCATTTCACATAGTTCAACAAAATTATTAAGATGGGCAGCAGCATCATCAGAACTAACACCAGAAAATTGCTCTCGCATAACAAGATTCAGTAAAGCAGGTTTAATTTCAAAGAATTCTGCTGTAGTAGCAGGTGGAGCAATAGGTGTGCATAAGAAATCATTATTATTTGTGGTTGTGAAGTCACACAACTTAGTATTTTCAGGGGTGGCCATTTTAGCAGTAGTAAATAGAGCAAACTAGATAAAGTAAATGCAAGTAACTAATTTTTTTGTGTTTTTGATATAGAGTGCAAGACAGTAAATAAAGTAAAGGTAGCAACTAATTTTTTTGTGTTTTGATATAAGTGCAGCAAACAAAGTAGTAAATAAAATAAAGCAAGACAAAAACAAAGTAAAGAGATTGGGAAGTGGAGACTCCCCTTGCAGCGTGTCTTGATCTCCCGGCAACGGCGCCGGAAATTTGCTTGATGCGTGTAGTTGACACGTCCGTTGGGAACCCCAAGAGGAAGGTGTGATGCGCACAGCGGCAAGTTTCCCTCGGTAAGAAACCAAGGTTTAATCGAACCAGTAGGAGTCAAGAAGCACGTTGAAGGTTGATGGCGGCGGGATGTAGTGCGGCGCAACACCAGAGATTCCGGCGCCAACGTGGAACCTGCACAACACAACCAAAGTACTTTGCCCCAACGAAACAATGAGGTTGTCAATCTCACCGGCTTACTGTAACAAAGGGTTAACCGTATTGTGTGGAAGATGATTGTTTGCAAGAAAACGAGTAACACAAGTATTGCGGTAGATTTGTATTTCGAGTATAAAAGAATGGACCGGGGTGCACGGTTCACTAGAGGTGTCTCTCCCATAAGATAAAAGCATGTTGGGTGAACAAATTACAGTCGGGCAATTGACAAATAGAGAGGGCATAACAATGCACATACATGTCATGATAAATATAGTGAGATTTAATTGGGCATTACGACAAAGTACATAGACCGCTATCCAACATGCATCTATGCCTAAAAAGTCCACCTTGAGGTTATCATCCGAACCCCTTCCAGTATTAAGTTGCAAAACAACAGACAATTGCATTAAGTATGGTGCGTAATGTAATCAATAACTACATCCTCGGACATAGCATCAATGTTTTATCCCTAGTGGCAACAACACATCCATAACCTTAGGGGTTTCGTCACTCCCCGGATTCACGGAGACATGAACCCACTATCGAGCATAAATACTCCCTCTTGGAGTTAATAGCGAAAACTTGGCCAGAGCCTCTACTAATAACGGAGAGCATGCATGATCATAAACAACACATAGGTAATAACTTGATAATTAACATAACATAGTATTCTCTATCCATCGGATCCCGACAAAGACAACATATAGCATTACAGATAGATGATCTTGATCATGTTAGGCAGCTCACAAGATCCGACAATGAAGCACAATGAGGAGAAGACAACCATCTAGCTACTGCTATGGACCCATAGTCCAGGGGTGAACTACTCACTCATCACTCCGGAGGCGACCATGGCGGTGATGAGTCCTCCGGGAGATGAGTCCCCTCTCCGGCAGGGTGCCGGAGGAGATCTCCAGAATCCCCCGAGATGGGATTGGCGGCGGCGGCGTCTCAGTAAGGTTTTCCGTATCGTGGCTCTCGGTCTCGGGGGTTTCGCGACGGAGGCTATTTGTAGGCGGAAGGGCAGGTAAAGGGGCGTCACGAGGGGCCCACACCATAGGCCGGCGCGGCCAGGGCCTGGGCCGCGCCGCCCTGGTGTGTCGCCACCTCGTGGCCCCGCTTCGACTCTCCTTCGGTCTTCCGGAAGCTTCGTGGCAAAATAGGACCCTGGGCGTTGATTTCGTCCAATTCCGAGAATATTTCGTTACTAGGATTTCTGAAACCAAAAACAGCAGAAAACAACAACTGGCTCTTCGACATCTTGTTAATAGGTTAGTTCCAGAAAATGCACGAATATGACATAAAGTGTGCATAAAACATGTAGATATCATCAATAATGTGGCATGGAACATAAGAAATTATCGATACGTCGGAGACGTATCACTCATGAGGAAATATGTGGTGTTTTATCTTTCAATCTTGTTGGGCAGCTTTCACTAATGGACTAGTGGCTTCATCCGCTTGTCCAATAATTTTGCAAAAAGAGCTGGCAGCGGGGTTCCCAGCCCCAATTAATTAACTTTCATTAATAATTATCTTCACGTGTTTTGCCCTGATTCATCAGTAAGCAACTTAATTTTCCAAATAGACACTCCTTCATGGTATGTGAATGTTGGAAGGCACCCGAGGATTCGGTTAGCCATGGCTTGTGTAAGCAAAAGGTTGGGAGGAGTGTCAACCATACATAAAACTAAAGTACATGTGTAAACAAAAGAGAAGAGGGATGATCTACCTTGCTGGTAGAGATAACGTCCTTCATGGGAGCCGCTCTTTGAAAGTCTGTTTTGCAAGGGGGTTAGAGTGCCCACTACCATTCGTTGACAACAACAAACACCTCTCAAAACTTTACTTTTATGCTCTCTATATGATTTCAAAACTTAAAAAGCTCTAGCACATGATTTAATCCCTGCTTCCCTCTGCGAAGGGCCATTCTTTTACTTTATGTTGAGTCAGTTTACCTACTTCCTTTCATCTTAGAAGCAAACACTTGTGTCAACTGTGCATTGATTCTTACATACTTGCTTATTTGCATTCATCATATTACTCTGTATTGACAATTATCCATGAGATATGCATGTTGAAAGTTGAAAGCAACTGCTAAAACTTAAATCTTCCTCTGTGTTGCTTCAATGCCTTTACTTTGAATTTATTGCCTTATGAGTTAACTCTTATGCGAGACTTTTGATGCTTGTCTTGAAAGTACTATTCATGAAAGTTTTGCTATATGTTATCTATTTGTTAGCAACTATAGATCATTGCCTTGAGTCACTGCATTCATCTCATATGCTTTATAATAGTATGATCAAGGTTATGTAAGTAGCATGCCACTACAGAAATTATTCTTTTTATCGTTTACCTACTCGAGGGCGAGCAGGAACTAAGCTTGGGGATGCTTGATACGTCTCCAACGTACCTATAATTTCTGATGTTCCATGCTTGTTTTATGACAATACTTACATGTTTTGCTCGCACTTTATGATGTTTTTATGCATTTTCCGGAACTAACCTATTAATGAGATGCCGAAGGGCCGATTGCTTGTTTTCTGTTGTTTTTGGTTCCAGAAAGGCTATTCGGGCAATATTCTCGGAATTCGACGAAACGAAGACCCAACATCTTATTTTTCCCGGAACCTTCCAGAAAGTCAGAGGGGGACCAGAGGGGTGCCCTGGGGGCCCCACACGTGTGGCCGGCGCGGCCCAGGAGGGGGGCGGGCCGCCCTAGTGTGAGGAGGCCCCGTGGCCCCTCCGACTCTGACTCTTCGCCTATTTAAGCCGTCTCGACCTAAAACATCGATACCAATTGACGAAACTCCAGAAAGACTCCAGGGGCGCCGCCACCATCGCGAAACTCCAATTCGGGGACGAAGTCTGCGTTCGGCACCCTGCCGGGACGGGGAAGTGCCCCGGAAGCCATCTCCATCAACGCCACCGCCTCCATCATGCTCCGTGAGTAGTTCCCCCATGGACTACGGGTTCTAGCTGTAGCTAGTTGGTATTCTCTCCCCCATGTACTTCAATACAATGATCTCATGAGCTGCCTTACATGATTGAGATTCATCTGATGTAATTGGTGTTGTGTTTGTTGGGATCCGATGGATTGTTACATTATGATTAGTCTATCTATAAAGTTATGAAGTTATTGTTGCTGCAATCTTGTTGTGTTTAATGCTTGTCACTAGGGCCCGAGTGGCATGATCTTAGATTTAAGCTCTATACTTATTGCTTAGATTGTATCTACAAGTTGTTTGCACATGTCTATGTCCGGAACCAAAGGCCCCAAAGTGACAGCAATTGGGACAACTGGAGGGAAAGGCTTAGATATGAGGATCACATGTTTTCACGGAGTGTTAATGCTTTGCTCCGGTGCTCTATTAAAAGGAGTACCTTAATTTCCAGTAGATTCCCTAGAGGCCCGGCTGCCACTGGCTGGTAGGACAAAAGATGTTGTACAAGTTTCTCATTGCGAGCACGTATGACTATATATGGAAAACATGCCTACATGATTAATAATCTTGATGTTCTGTCTTAATGCTATTTCAATCCTATCAATTGCCCAACTGTAATTTGTTCACCCAACACTTGTTATTGGAGAGTTACCACTAGTGTAGATAGCTGGGAACCCCGGTCCATCTTTCATCATCATATACTCGTTCTACATGTCATTGGAAGTAGTATCAACTATTTTCACGGTGCCATTGCTCTCATATTACTGCTATCTGCTGCTGTGTTACTCGTTACTACTTGCTCTCATATCACTGCTGCTTTCACATCACCCCCGTTACTAGTGCTTTTCCAGGTGCAGCTGAATTGACAACTCAGTTGTTAAGGCTTATAAGTATTCTTTACCTCCCCTTGTGTCGAATCAATAAATTTGGGTTTTACTTCCCGCGAAGACTGTTGCGATCCCCTATACTTGTGGGTCATCACCTGCACTCGTACATCGACTCTAAAGACAACAAGAAGAAGTCAAGTCACCTACTGAGAGATTGTCGACAGTTCATCGAAATGCAGAAGCTCATCCAGCAGCAGCAACAGCCAACACCACCGCCACCTCCACCTCAGCACCAGGTCCAGCAAGCTCAGCCTCATAACCCCAATGAGTCGTTTCCACCACCACGTGGGAAGATGAGCATGATCCATAGGACATGTGTTTCGAGAAGGGAAATGAAGAAGCTCACCAGAGAAATCAATCTGGCAGAAAGAATTATGGCCAACATTCCCGAATATATCGAGTGGTCATCTCAGAGCATTATGCTCAGCAGAGCAGATCACTCGATGACAATCCCAAAACCAGGGCACGCTGCCTTAATAGTCGAGGCGCAAATCGGAGGGTTCAAGATGAGCAAAGTTTTCATGGATGGCGGAAGTGGATTAAACCTGATATTCGTTGACACAATCAAAAGTATGGGGATCACTATCAGGATGCTAGAAGAGACAGACACCTGTTTCCATGGGATTCTCCCCACTTCACCGGCGTACTCTCTTGGCAAAGTTTACCTAAATGTCGTCTTTGGCAAACCCGACAACTTCAGGAAGGAAAATATCGAGTTTGAAGTCGTAAACTGGGAATCGCGGTACCACGCTATACTCGGAAGACCAGCTTATGCCAAGTTCATGGTTGTGCCGCATTACACATACTCAAGCTGAAAATGCCTGGGAGCAATGGGACAAACATCACAGTCTATGGAAGTTTCTCACGCTCGGACAATTGTGATCGCGACTTTCAGAGGATCGCTGCGAAGTTTGGGGTAAATTAGGAAGTTGTCGATCTTCCTTCAAAGTCATCGGCACACGATAGTAAGGAAGATGAACGCGTTAGGAAGATGAAGAAGAAGCCAGCCGATCTTTCCCCAGAAGCTTCGACACTAAAAACTTCGGCAGCTGATGGCACATCAGTCATAGAAGAAAACAAGACACTGTCAATCACCGCCGGGACTCCTGGCAAAATCAACGACGCTTCCAAAATCGCTGACGCGATAGACAAGCTAGAAGATAAGAAGAGCCCTCCTCTTGCTTAAGCGGACGGATAGTATTTAGTTTTCTCTTCAACAGGGCCCTTTTTCGCCCCTTAGTTTCTTGCTTACTTTATTAACGAGAACTTAAGTTTTGTTTCCTTACAAAGCATTGCAGTAATTCGGAACCATATCATCATGAACCTTGTTTGCGTATTTCGGCGAACATTGGTGCAATGAAGAACACACCCAAAGATTGCATTCCAAAAAAGCCTCTGAAATTACGAGTGCTAAAGGATGCGAAATCAATGGGGACCCCGCTCTTTTCCTTTGCTATAGATGCCTCAAAGAGTGCCGCAAATAGCAAGGATCAGGAAACACGTATATTAACGACCCACGTTCGGTACTTCACTTATGGAAGCATCAAAGAACGACGGAGTCATCGACAGAGCTAGTGCTACCGATATATTCGGGAGCTGCTGTCAGGTCATACATCGGTTGAAAGCAAAGCTGCACATACAACGGGTTTAGCAAGACCCGCAACACGAGCTGATCACTCAAATAATTTGCTGACCAACGAACACACATGCGCTTAAATGAGTAATTAAGATTTGCTCCACCAAAATGTGCCAACGGAATTAACATGGTAAAACTGCATGTATATGCACCTACCGATAAAAATAGTTTTAAACCTAACAATCCAAACACTCGGGTGTAGTAAGTAATCAAGTATTCTATTTACAATAGGGACACGATTCTGAATCATCCTTGTGGAGTTTCTTTTTCTTCAGATTCCTTCGAAGTCTCTTCAAGCCTGTCAACAATTATATTGGGTTGCAGTCCCACCATCGGGTACAGCGGCTCCAAATCGCCCACCGCGTTGGCAATTGCTAGCAGGTTTGCCGAAGGATAACGCGCGAGGACGAGGGGAAGTGTGAGTCTAGCTCCTGCAAAAAGTTGAGCTCGAACCAAGTCTCAGATTTTCTTGGTGTTACTAAACTCTGACATCAAAGTCAACAGCGTGGGAGGAACCGCGTTCAAAGGAAACATCGTCTTCCATATTACTCTCAGCCCTTTGTAGCATTTGTAGAAGAAGCGATGGACCTGCTGGACCCGATCTTGGAACTTTGCGACAGCCGAAGCCTTCGAGTGCTCTTTCCAGAAAACCTCATCCGGCGATGATAGCTGAGTCGATGCATTCATGAATCCGCTTGTTCTCTTCAGCAGGGTTCAGAGCTATGCTAGCAGAGGAAACAAGAGAAGTTAAGACGATGCATTCCGTAAGAAAACAAGGAGTAAAAAGACAAGGGGGCTTACAGTTCAAACTTTCTGTGGCCCTATGTAATTAAGTAAGAGCATAGCGTTCTACGTCAGCTGCAAGCTCGCTCTTCTTTTTGATGATAGCAGCCAAGGCGTAAGTGCTACGCATATCCTTTTCCATCTGTGTGATCCGATTCTTCATCCGCTGGAGTCGATCACAGGGAAAACCTGCAAGGCATTGTCAAAGGACATGATGGATTGTTTGGATTCAGCATTGAAAGTTACTCCCATCGGGAGAGTGCAAGTGAAAAATGTCGTAATAAGAGTGCACTGGCAACATTGCCAGCGTGGAATTTATTACAATCACAAAATTTTCATGGCAGGACATTTTTTTAATCGAACTAAGTTACAAGAATCATGGGGCCTGGGTCTGGTTTGACAAGCTTGGACCAGCTGACGACTTCTTTGTGGAAACTAGCTCAAGAAGCTGGCGAGCACACTTGAGAGCCGAGGTTTTAAAGACGCCCAGGTCGACAAATTGCCCATCTTGCTCTTTCGGCAGCTCTTTGGACATCTCCTCAATATTGGCTTTGAAGCCATGACCCATCATGAGTTGAAAGGCTAGGAGGGCGCCATAGGTACGCGAAGTACGTTTGAATACCTCGATAACCTCCTTGGTGTTGACGACGAGAGCGTCGATCAGCTGCCCCAAAGTCTTGTCTTGACTAATCTTGGGGAAGATCATCGAGTGCATCCCCGTCATGGCTCCCTTGCCCTTCTGGAGGAGGTCCTGCATGAGCCGATGCGAAGCAAGAGTCATCGACAAAGCGTTCGCCGGGGAATTGTCTGGAAGCTTATCCAGAGCTTCGGCAGGGATATCGGCAGCCTCTGTGAAGAAAGAAATAAGAGGAGTTTATTAACAAAGGATTGAATTCGCGAAGCAATAATCAATAGGAAAGCAGAAAGGGAATTACTGAGCAAAGCCAGGGAATACTGGCGAAGAAGATCATCCTTCTCAATCGCCCAAGCTTCAGCAGCCAGTCTGGATGCCTCTTCGTCCTTCAGCTTCTTCTTCAGCCCCTCAAGTTCCTCCTTCAGGGAGTCGACTTCCCGGCGAGCTTCGGCAGCTATTTTTATTGCGCCTTCCAACTTCGAGGAAGAAGACTTGACCTCCTTTTGGAGTCGAGCCTTGTCAGCTTCTAGGGAAGTGAATTGGGAGGCGAAAGTCTCCAAAGAAGATATGACAGCTCGCAAATCCTTAAGAAAAGGGAAAAACAAATATTTGATGAAGGATCACTGATCAAGGTCCATTCAGGAAAGCTTGCGTTGCGACAGAAAAAGACTTACAGGTTTCCCTGAAGAAGGAGTTGCGGCAGCGGCAGTCGAAGGAATATCTTTCCCCTTGGAAAGGGAGGAAGCAGTCGATATCTGGGCCGCGGGGACTGCAGCAGGGGCCGAAGCCTCGGAAGCTGCAAGATTCGGCAGAGCAGCGCCAGATTTGGCCTTCTTAGATGGAGGCTCGATGAAACCTTTGTCACTGCAAAGAAGAAAATTGGCAAAAGTTAAGAAAAGAATGTGAATGATAAGGACATAATACGAATTCTGGGAAAGGAAGCAAGGACTTACAGATCGAAAAGATCATCTTTGTTGGCAAAGCCGCCGGATGGTCTCTTCACAGGCGAAGCTCTAGCATCCTCCGCAGCTGCATCAACAAAGGCAGCATGATCAGCGTCATCGTCACACATTGACCCCGCTGTGTCGCTAATATCGTTGGCTTGGGGTGGAGGATTGGTAAAGTCAGCTTCAGAGTTCATCGGGTCATCGCGTTCATCCGCTTGCATTTTCATCAGTATGAAACCCTACAGGGGCTGAGGAATCTCTTCCCTCAGAAGTATCGTCCGGCAGGTCTCGTAAGCTTTCGGGAGCCATGGGGATCTGTCGAAGTAAAACAAGTAAGAACAATGACAAACATATTGATCAAGGGAAACAACGCAATGAGATTACGGAGAGGAAAATTTACCTCCATTGGCGGATGATCTGCATCAAAAGGTGGATGGGAAGATATCAATGGAATTGAATCTTCCTGGCTGAAGAGAGTGAGGCGTCGAACTTCATCAAGCAGTTCCTTTTCCGATAGTTCAGCAATATTTATCCTAGTCTCATCCTTGGGACCCGAATATAACCACATCGGATGAGCCCTAACCATGATCGGCTGAACCCGACGCTTCAGGAACACAGCGACTACCTCTGTACCTATCATGGTCTGGCCATCGGCTTCCTTGATCCGAAGAAATCTGTCGAATAATTCGTCGACTGCTGGCTTTTCGTCGGGAGAAAGGATATTCTTCCAAGATTTCTTAGGCTTGGCTTCGAGAACATCGGAGAAACGAGGAAGCTGGGATTCGATTGCGGAAGAGTCCCTAATGTAGAACCACTTCAGTCTCCACCCTTGCACAGATTCTCTCATCGGAAAGTTGAAGAAATTAACTTTTGTGCGGGCGACAAACCCAACTCCCCCAATGACAAAAGGTCCGCTGCTACTGCTGTATCTTTTTACGAAGAAAATTTTCTTCCACAACCCAAAGTGGGGCTTGATACGTCCCAAACGTATCTATAATTTCTTATGTTCCATGCTACTTTTATGATGATACTCACATGTTTTATACACATTATATGTCATTATTATGCATTTTCCGGAACTAACCTATTGACGAGATGCTCGAAGAGCCGATTCGTTGTTTTCTCGCTGTTTTTGGTTTCAGAAATCCTAGTAAGGAAATATTCTCGGAATTGGACGAAATCAACGCCCAGGGGCCTATTTTTCCACGGAGCTTCCAGAAGTCCGAACAGGAGACGAAGTGGGGCCACGGGGCGCCGCCACTATAGGGCGGCGCGGCCAGCAAGGGGCCCACGCGGCCCTGTTGTGTGGGGCCCCCGTGGCGCCTCCTGACCTGCCCTTCCGCCTACTTAAAGCCTTCGTCGTGAAACTCCCAGTACCGAGAGCCACGATACGGAAAACTTTCCAGAGACGCCGCCGCCGCCAATCCCATCTCGGGGGATTCAGGAGATCGCCTCCGGCACCCTGCCGGAGAGGGGAATCATCTCCCGGAGGTCTCTTCATCGCCATGATCGCCTCCGGATCGATGTGTGAGTAGTTCACCCCTGGACTATGGGTCCATAGCAGTAGCTAGATGGTTGTCTTCTCCTCATTGTGCTATCATGTTAGATCTTGTGAGCTGCCTATCATGATCAAGATCATCTATTTGTAATCCTTCATGTTGTGTTTGTTGGGATCCGATGAATATTGAATACTATGTCAAGTTGATTATCAATCTATCATATATGTTATTTATGTTCTTGCATGCTCTCCGTTGCTAGTAGAGGCTCGGCCAAGTTGATACTTGTGACTCCAAGAGGGGGTATTTATGCTCGATAGTGGGTTCATGCCTCCATTAAATCTGGGACAAGTGACGTAGAAAGTTCTAAGGTTGTGGATGTGCTGTTGCCACTAGGGATAAAACATCGATGCTTTGTCTAAGGATATTTGTGTTGATTACATTACGCACCATACTTAATGCAATTGTCTGTTGTTTACAACTTAATACTCGGAGAGGGTTCGGATGATAACCTCGAAGGTGGACTTTTTAGGCATAGATGCATGCTGGATAGCGATCTATGTACTTTGTCGTAATGCCCCGATTAAATCTCATAGTACTCATCATGATATATGTATGTACATTGTTATGCCTTCTTTATTTGTCAATTGCCCAACCGTAATTTGTTCACCCAACATCTGCTATCTTATGGGAGAGACACCACTAGTGAACTGTGGACCCCGGTCCTATTCTTTACATCTGAAATACAATCTACTACAATTGTTCTTTACTGTTCTTCGCAAACAATCATCATCCTCCACACTATACATCTAATCATTTGAGATTGACAACCTCGCTGTTACGTTGGGGAAGAGTTCTGTGATTGTGTTGTGCAGGTTCCACGTTGGCGCCGGAATCCCTGGTGTTGCGCCGCACTACACTCCTCCGCCGTCAACCTTCAACGTGCTTCTTGGCTCCTCCTGGTTCGATAAACCTTGGTTTCTTTCTGAGGGAAAACTTGCTACTGTACGCATCACACCTTCCTCTTGGGGTTCCCAATGGACGTGTCGACTGCACGCATCAAGCTCTTTTTCTGGCGCCGTTGCCGGGGAGATCAAGACACGCTGCAAGGGGAGTCTTCCACATCCAATCTCTTTACTTTGTTTTTGTCTTGCTTTACTTTATTTACTGTTTTGTTTGCTGCATTATATCAAAACACAAAAAAATTAGTTGCTAATTTTACTTTATTTACTGTCTTGTTCTCCATATCAAAAACACAAAAAAATTAGTTACTTGCATTTACTTTATTTAGTTTGCTTTATTTACTACTGCTAAAAATGAGTAATCCGGAAGTTGAAGTTCGTTCCTTTAAGCAACAAGGTGGAGAAAGTTTTAAAGATGCTTGGTATAGAATTAGTGATGCTCATCATAGGTGCATTAAGAAACACTCCACTATTATACTACTTAGGAACTTTTATGTTGGTATCTCTAGCTGGAATAGGTATGTTCTTGATACTCTTGCGGGAGGTAATTTCCTAGGCACTCCGGCTTTAGAAGCTAGTTGCATTATTGAGAGTCTAGTTGGAATACCACCTGTTAATGAAGCTAAAATTGAAATCTCTCTTGAAGATGTCATGGAAAAGTTGGAGGCCATAGAGAAAGATCTTCCAAGTATTGAGACTAAATTGGGAATATTACTTAATAGCACTGATAAACTTGATAAATCTCTAGGTGGAATTAATGAGAGAATTGCTGTTTTAGAAACTTGTGCTACTCATGATAATCGAACCCATAGGATTAGTGAACTTGAAGAAGCTATGGGAACCTTGAGTTCAACTTTTTCTTCTCTTAAGTTTAAGGAGAAAGCTTATGTGGGTAAGGAGCAAAAGTTTATGTATGTCTCTAAAGTGCCTAAACCAAAAAATTATTATTATAGGCCTAAAATTGACAAAGCCCTTAGCACCACTACGGATGGGGGAGCATCTAAGATACCTATTGATGTTGATGCTTCATCTCTTGATGTTACTTGATACACACTTTCTACGCCTAGCTGAAAGGCGTTAAAGAAAAACGCTTATGGGAGACAACCCATTATTTTACTTCTGCACTTTATTTTATATTTGAGTCTTGGAAGTTGTTTACTACTGTAGCAACCTCTCCTTATCTTTATTTTAATGCATTGTTGTGCCAAGTAAAGTCTTTGATAGTAAAGCCAATACTAGATTTGGATTACTGCGCAGGAACAGATTTCTTGCTGTCACGAATTTGAGCAAGTAGTCCCCGTAGAAAAATCAAAAAAAATCTGCCAATTTACGTGCGTGTCCTTAGATATGTACGCAACTTTCATTCAATTTGGGCATTTTCATCTGAGCAATTCTGGTGCCACTTTAAAATTCGTCTTTACGAACGGTTCTGTTTTGACAGATTCTGCCTTTTATTTCGCATTGCCTGTTTTGCTATGTTTGATGGATTTCTTTGTTCCATTAAATTTCAGTAGCTTTGTGCAATGTCCAGAAGTGTTAAGAATGATTATGTCACCTCTGAATATATGAATTATGCACTGACCCTCTAATGAGTTTGTTTCGAGTTTGGTGTGGAGGAAGTTTTCAAGGGTCAAGAGAGGAGGATGATACAATATGATCAAGAAGAGTGAAAAGTCAAAGCTTGGGGATGCCCCCGTGGTTCAACCCTCGCATATTTTAAGAATACTCAAGCGTCTAAGCTTGGGGATGCCCAAGGCATCCCTTCTTCATCGACAACTTATCGGGTTCCTCTAGTGAAACTATATTTTTATTCCGTCACATCTTATATGCTTTACTTGGAGCGTCTCGTTTGTTTTTATTTTTGTTTTTGTTTGAATAAATCGGATCCTAGCATTCTTTGTTTGGGAGAGAGACACGCTCCGCTGTTTCGTATGAACACATGTGTTCTTAGCTTCATCTTTAATGTTCATTGCGAAATTTGAACTACTTCATTCATTGCTATATGGTTGGAAACGGAAAATGCCGCATGTGGTAAATGGTATAATGTCTTGAATAATGTGATACTTGGCAATTGTTGTGCTCATATAGATCTTGTTTAAGCTCTTGCATCATGTACCTTGTACTCATTAATGAATAACTACATAGAGCTTGTTAAAATTTGGTTTGCATGATTGATCTCTAGAGTCTAGATATTTTCTGGTTGAGGTGTTTGAACAACAAGGAGACAATATAAAGTCATATAATAGTTACAATATGTTCATATGTGAGCTTTGCTGCACCTTTTATACTTGAGTTTGCTTCAAACAACCTTGCTAGCCTAGCCTTGTATTGAGAGGAATTCTTCTCGTGCATCCAAATCCTTGAGCCAATAACCATGCCATTTGTGTCCACCATACCTACCTACCACATGGTATTTCTCCGCCATTCCAAAGTACATTACTTGAGTGCTACCTTTAAAATTTCCATTCTTTGCCTTTGCAATATATAGCTCATGGGACAAATAGCCTTAAAAACTATCGTGGTGAAGAATATGTACTTATGTGTCTTATTTCTTAATAAGTTGCTTGTTGAGCGGTAACCATGTTTCTGGGGACGCCATCAACTCTTTTACCTTTGTTGAATATCATGTGAGTTGCTATGCATGTTCGTCTTGTCTGAAGTAAGGGTGGTTCTCACAATCAAATGGTTTGAGTATGCATACTGTTAGAGAAGAACATTGGGCCCCTAACTAAAGCCATGATTCATGGTGGAAGTTTCAGTGTGGACAACCAATCCTCAATCTCTTATGAGAATATTAACTGTTGTTGAATGCTTATGCATTAAAGAGGAGTCCATTATCTGTTGTCTATGTTGTCCCGGTATGGATGTCTAAGTTGAGAATAATCAAAAGCGAGAAATCCAATGCGAGCTTTCTCCTTAGACCTTTGTACAAGGCGGCATAGAGGTACCCCTTTGTGACACTTGGTTGAAACATATGCTATGCAATGATAATTAGTGTTAATCCAAGCTAATTAGGACAAGGTACGAGCACTATTAGTATACTATGCATGAGGCTTGCAACTTATAGGATATCTTATACATAACACATATGCTTTATTACTACCGTTGACAAAATTGTTTCTTGTTTTCAAAATGAAAAGCTCTAGCACAAATATAGTAATCAATGCTTCCCTCTGCGAAGGGCCTATCTTTTACTTTATTGTTGAGTCAGTTTGCCTACTCTTTCTATCCCAGAAGCAAACCCTTGTACCAACTGTGTGCATTGATTCTTACATGTTTACCTATTGCACTTGTTATATTACTTTGTGTTGACAATTATCCATGAGATATATATGTTAAAGTTGAAAGCAACCGCTGAAACTTATATCTTCCTTTGTGTTGCTTCAACGCTTTTACTTTGAATTTATTTCTTTATGAGTAACTCTTATGCAAGTCTTATTGATGCTTGTCTTGAAAGTATTATTCATGAAAAGTCTTTGCTATATGATTCATTTGTTTACTCATTATCTTCATCATTTCTTCGAATCGCTGCATTCATCTCATATGATTTACAATAGTATGATCAAGATTATGATAGCATGTCACTTCAGAAATTATCTTTGTTATCGTTTACCTACTCGAGGGCGAGTAGGAACTAAGCTTGGGGATGCTTGATACGTCCCAAACGTATCTATAATTTCTTATGTTCCATGCTACTTTTATGATGATACTCACATGTTTTATACACATTATATGTCATTATTATGCATTTTCCGGCACTAACCTATTGACGAGATGCCGAAGAGCCGATTCGTTGTTTTCTGCTGTTTTTGGTTTCAGAAATCCTAGTAAGGAAATATTCTAGGAATTGGACGAAATCAACGCCTAGGGGCCTATTTTTCCACGAAGCTTCCAGAAGTCCGAAGAGGAGACGAAGTGGGGCCACGGGGCGCCGCCACAATAGGGCAGCGCGGCCAGCAAGGGGCCCGCGTGGCCCTGTTGTGTGGGCCCCCCGTGGCGCCTCCTGACCTGCCCTTCCGCCTACTTAAAGCCTTCATCGCGAAACCCCCAGTACCGAGAGCCACGATACGGAAAACTTTCCAGAGACGCCGCCGCCGCCAATCCCATCTCGGGGGATTCAGGAGATCGCCTCCGGCACCCTGTCGGAGAGGGGAATCATCTCCCGGAGGTCTCTTCATCGCCATGATCGCCTCCGGATCGATGTGTGAGTAGTTCACCCCTGGACTATGGGTCCATAGCAGTAGCTAGATGGTTGTCTTCTCCTCATTGTGCTATCATGTTAGATCTTGTGAGCTGCCTATCATGATCAAGATCATCTATTTGTAATCCTTCATGTTGTGTTTGTTGGGATCCGATGAATATTGAATACTATGTCAAGTTGATTATCAATCTATCATATATGTTATTTATGTTCTTGCATGCTCTCCGTTGCTAGTAGAGGCTCGGCCAAGTTGATACTTGTGACTCCAAGAGGGGGTATTTATGCTCGATAGTGGGTTCATGCCTCCATTGAATCTGGGACAAGTGACAGTAAAGTTCTAAGGTTGTGGATGTGCTGTTGCCACTAGGGATAAAACATTGATGCTTTGTCTAAGGATATTTGTGTTGATTACATTACGCACCATACTTAATGCAATTGTCTGTTATTTACAACTTAATACTAGAGGGGGTTCGGATGATAACCTGAAGGTGGACTTTTTAGGCATAGATGCATGCTGGATAGCGGTCTATGTACTTTGTCGTAATGCCTTGATTAAATCTCATAGTACTCATCATGATATATGTATGTGAATTGTTATGCCTTCTTTATTTGTCAATTGCCCAACTGTAAGTTGTTCTCCCAACATCTGCTATCTTATGGGAGAGACACCACTAGTGAACTGTGGACCCCGGTCCTATTCTTTACATCTGAAATACAATCTACTGCAATTGTTCTTTACTGTTCTTCGCAAACAATCATCATCTTCCACACTATACATCTAATCCTTTGTTTACAGCAAGCCGGTGAGATTGACAACCTCGCTATTACGTTGGGGCAATGTTCTGTGATTGTGTTGTGCAGGTTCCACGTTGGCGCCGGAATCCCTGGTGTTGCGCCGCACTACACTCCTCCGCCATCAACCTTCAACGTGCTTCTTGGCTCCTCCTGGTTCGATAAACCTTGGTTTCTTTCTGAGGGAAAACTTGCTACTGTACGCATCACACCTTCCTCTTGGGGTTCCCAACGGACGTGTCGACTGCACGCATCAGGGCTCAATGCCAAAAAAACGCTTCGCAAAGGGTGATAAAAACAGCACGGTGAAGGATTGAGTTGGGGGTCAGGTGCCATAGTTGGATCTCGTAAATCCGAAGAAGGTGATGAAGAAACTTGTGGGAAGGGAGCGAGAGACCTCGGTACAAGAACGACAAGAACATCACGGTAAAACCAGCGGGAGGATTAGGCCGTGAAATTCCACCTGGGAGAATTACATTCCCATCGTCAGGAGAGATCAGACCAAGGCTCTAAGCCCTCTTTTCGTCACGCTTCGTGATAGAGGACGCCAGCCAATCTCTGGGGTTGGACCCAGCCGTGGAGCTTGACGGCGCTGGCGGCGCCGGAGCCGGAGGAGGAGCATCTGGAGCGCCTCTCTTCGGTGGGTTTGAAGAAGCTTTGGTGGTGACACCGCCGTTCACAGAACTGGTGGCGGCGGCGGAGTTCTTCTTCTTCACCATTGTTAGATCTGGAGAAGATCTGGAAGCGGCGGCGGCGGCGCAGCGGTTTTGAGTGAAGAAGATGGAAGAGGGAGAAGAGGACGCAAGGATGAAGTATGGAAACGGGAGAGCTTGCCCCGAAAGATTATAAAAGCGCAAGGAAACCTGAGGGCTGCGTGGGCACGTGTCATTGTTTCCAATTCATTAAGAGGACCCTCTTTTCATCATTGATCGCAGAAATCGAGGAGACGCCTTGGTAACTGTACGAGAGTAGCGGTCATTTCTTAAAACAGAACCACGAAGAAGTAGGATGGGCCCAAGAGGTCATGTCCTGTTAGTCAGAAATGTAGCAGTGATTACGTCATCAGTGACGTCGTGAAGCCCGCCGGAAGCATCCGAAGGACAACGAAAAAGCATCGGATGGTCAATTTGAGTCTACGCACGGATCGTAAGCATCCGCGCTTAGACTCGGGGGCTACTCCCATCGGGAGCGCCGGACGCGCACCTGATAAAACGAGAACTCGAAGGTATTCCTGTGAAGAAATATTCGAAGAAAAGGATGGAATGCACAGCTCGAGTCTGCACCTGGTCACAAGCGCCCGTGCCCAGACTCGGGGGCTACACCCATCGGGAGCGCTGAACGCGCACCCAATAAAACTTTTTTGCACTCCAGGATCATGCCCGGGGACTTGATTCTGTGTAGGGTAACGTTGTTTTGCCATCGGCAGTTAACCAGCAAAGTTGGGCACGTTACTCAATATCCTTTACGCGTTAAATAATTACTGAAGAATACAAGCCCCGGTACAAATGTATCGGATGACCTATGAAGACTTGCAGAAAACTTCGGCAGAAGAAGACGTTCGAGTGGCTCAACTTGAGTCTACGCACGGATTGCAAGCATCCGTACCTAGACTTAGGGGCTACTCCCATCGGGAGCGCAGGACGCACACCCGATAGAAGAAGATAATGTTGTTACAAGATGGACAAGAACAATCAAGGGAGAAGAACATTCAGTGGAGGCATGCTTTAGTCTCTACCCGAAATATCTTTGGCTAGACACTCGAGGACTACTGACGTGGGCATTACCCTTCGGGTAACTGACATTGCCCTATCTTGTGTGACCCAACTGGAGGCCCATGAAGATACCCGAAGGTAAGGCGGGCCACTAGGACGGTGTTGGAGAAGATTCCTTGAAGAACAAGACAGAGAGGAGCCGAACAAGGAAAGTTTAGAGCTAGGTCTTTTGTAAACCTAGTCGTACCCGGACAGATTTCTTGAGACCTGGCCTCCTATATAAAGGCCAGGAGAGGGGATGCCGAGGGACACAATTAATCTTAGCAACTTTAGCCATCATAAGTCTAGAGCTAGGTCGCCGTAGCACTTAGCCTCTCGACGAGATCATAGCCGAAACCTTCGGCACCCCATTGTAACCCGATATTCTCATAATCAAGATCAGACAGGCAGGACGTAAGGGTTTTACCTCATCGAGGGCCCCGAACCTGGGTAAATCGCTCTCCCCGCTTGTCTGTTAACCGATGTCTCGTGTCAGCCTACAGGATTCCATCAACCCTAAGCCCCAATCGGAGGGCATTGCCGAGGAGTACCCTCGACACCTACAATCCGGTACTCCATGGCAAGACGAAGCACATTAAGATAAGGAATCACTTCATCCGGGATCACATTTCTTGAGGAGATATTGTTCTATCCTTCATTGGCACCAAGGAGCAATTGGCGGACATCTTCACAAAGCCATTGGATGAGAAGCGTTTCATTGAGTTGAGGCATGAGCTAAATATCATAGACCCGTCGAACTTTGCTTAACTGTCGTGCGCACATACTACTCTTTAGCTAATGTCTTGGTGGAAAGCATGCATGAACATAGGGGGAGTGCGGTTTAAACTTATTGAGCTATCCCTCCCCCCATAATGCATAAAGCAATCCAAAACATACTATATTTGTCAAATAAGTGACTAGTGAGCTTCATGTTGAGTCTTAGTTGTGAGTCCTAGATACATCTACGCGATCGCACGCTATTATACTCTTACACGGTGGCCTCGGCCACCAACCTCCTCCTTGAGGATTTTTTGGTTCTGTTTGGTTCTTCTTGATTTTCTTTGACTTTCTTTTGCTTTCTTTTCAATTTGCTTTTGGTTTTTCATTTCTCCATGTTCTTTGTGGGAGATTCACCCAAGCTTGGCTTTTCATGTTGATTCTTGCAAGCTTGGTTGAGTAGTACCTTACCAGTTTCTCCATCTAATCCTAAGCCAATACCCACCTCTTGAGCCATTTCCGTCTAAAAGCACAAGCCTACAACATAATCCGAGTTTTTTGAGCTTTGGAGAACGATACTACCGGTGGTTAGGCTGGTACTACCGCCCCTGTGCAGTGTCCTGACGACTGTTAGGATTTTTCTCGGGAGCGGTACTACCGCCTGAGGTATCGGTTAAGTACCGGAAAGCGGTACTACTGCTCTTGCGACCGGTAGTGCCGCTTCCGTCTTTGACTTAAGGTACCGAGTGGGGACGGATCTATCCAATCCATCACTTTCCCCCACCCACCTCAAGTCAAAGGCGGTGCCCAAGCTCAGGAGACTCAAGGAGACCGACCCCGATCTCCTCCTCCGGCCATCCCCGATCAATTCTCCTCCGTGGAGAAGCTTCCCCACCCTCTTCCTCACCATGGCCTCCGGTATGAACTCGAACCTCTCTCTCTAGGGTTTGTTGGATTCCCTAGATGCATAGGTTAGGGTTTGTTGGAGTTCTTGGTGGAGTATCATCCTAGAAAGATTGTCCATGTAGAGAGATACTGGCTAGCAACACTAGGTGAAATTTGTGCCTCAATGCCATGGATCACGACCTAGAACTAGTGGTGCAGTGCTCGAGCGGTAGTACCGGTCATTTGTGACCGGTACTATCGGTTCAAGCGGTACAACCAGGCTGGGTTGCGGTACTACCGCCCAATGCAGTTTCACTCTTGTTGCTTGTTAGTGTCCTTTTGCGCTACAACTCCAAGGCTTGTGAACTTAACCCCAATCCCCCCTACAACCTATGATGTTCATAGGTTCATCCAAGCCCCGTGGTGGCACCAAGGTCAAGCCTCCCGTTCCTTATCGTCATAGGGAGCAAGAGCAAGAGGAGATTGTTTCGCCAAGGATTACGAAGCATCAAAGGGTAGCTGCAGCCAACAAGAGAACCGTCTTGGGTCCTCAAAAGCCAATGAGTGGACTTACCAAGGGCCAATTCTTGGAGATAAGGAAGATCAATCTGTACTTGGTGGACAAGAATCACCGGTTGTGCCCCAACAACTACCTCTACCATCAAAATCAAGAGAGGATATACAATGAGATCTATGGTGTGAAGGAGTTCAATTGTTGCCCCCAATGCTCTACCTCTATGGACAAGCTCCGCTCTAAGCCCGAATAATTCGGTGAGGCACTTGAAATATGCGAGGAGAAAGGACTTATCCCCTTGGTGACTGATACGTCTCAAACGTATCTATAATTTCTTATGTTCCATGCTACTTTTATGATGATACTCACATGTTTTATACACATTATATGCCATTATTATGCGTTTTCCGGAACTAACCTATTGACGATATGCCGAAGTGCCAGTTCCTGTTTTCTACTGTTTTTGGTTTCAGAAATCCTCGTAAGGAAATATTCTCGGAATCGGATGAAATCAACGCCCAGCATCTTCGAATTCCACGAAGCTTCCAGAACACCCGAGAGCCACCAGAGGAGAGCCACAGGGGGCCCACACAAGGCGCTGACGCGGCCCAAGGGGGGGCGCGCCCCCCTATTGTGTGGCGGCTCCGTACCCCCTCCGACTCCGCCTCTTCGCCTATTTAAAGGTCCCTGACCTAAATCTTCGATACGAAAAAGCCACGGTACGAGAAACCTTCCAGAGCCGCCGCCATCGCGAAGCCAAGATCTGGGGGACAGGAGTCTCTGTTCCGGCACGCCGCCGGGACGGGGAAGTGCCCCGGAAGGCATCTCCATCGACACCACCGCCATCTTCATCACCGCTGCTGTCTCCCATGAGGAGGGAGTAGTTCTCCATCGAGGCTAAGGGCTGTACCGGTAGCTATGTGGTTAATCTCTCTCCTATGTACTTCAATACAATGATCTCATGAGCTTCCTTACATGATTGAGATCCATATGATGAGCTTGTAATCTAGATGTCGTTATGCTATTCAAGTGGATTTTACTTATGTGATCTCCGGAGACTCCTTGTCCCACGTGTGTAAAGGTGACAGTGTGTGCACCGTGTGGGTCTCTTAGGCTATATTTCACAGAATACTTATTCACTGAGTTATGATTTGAGTTGGATGTTATCTTGCCAGAGAGTAATTCAGAATAGCATAGTGAAGTGCTTATTTATATTCCTTTATGATTGCAATGTGCTTTATATCACTATTAATCTATGTGCTACTCTAGTGATGTTATTAAAGTAGTCTATTCCTCCTTCATGATGTAATGGTGACAGTGTGTGCATCATGTAGTACTTGGCGTAGTTTATGATTGTGGTCTCTTGTAGATTATGAAGTTAACTATTACTATGATGGTATTGATGTGATCTATTCCTCCTTTCATAGCTTGAAGGTGACAGTGTGCATGCTATGTTAGTACTTCGGTATAATTGTGTTGGTCTATCATGCACTCTAAGGTTAATTAAATATGAACATCGAATGTTGTGGAGCTTGTTAACTCCGGCATTGAGGTGCTCTTGTAGCCCTACACAACTAATGGTGTTCATCATCCAACAAGAGAGTGTAGAGTGGTTATTATGTGATCAATGTTGAGAGTGTTCACTAGTGAAAGTATGATCCCTAGGCCTTGTTTCCAAATACTACAATCATCGCTTATTTACTGTTTTACTGCATCTTTACTTCCTGCAATATTACTACCATCAACTGCACGCCAGCAAGCTATTTTCCGGCGACGTTACTACTGCTCATATTCATTCATACCACTTGTATTTCACTATCTCTTCGCCGAACTAGTGCACCTATACATCTGACAAGTGTATTGGGTGTGTTGGGGACACAATAGACTTCTTGCATTGTGATCGCAGGGTTGCTTGAGAGGGATATCTTTGACCTCTTCCTCCCTAAGTTCGATAAACCTTGGGTGATCCACTTAAGGGAAAACTTGCTGCTGTTCTACAAACCTCTACTCTTGGAGGCCCAACACTGTCTACAGGAAAAGGAGTGTGCGTAGACATCAAGCTATTTTCTGGTGCCGTTGCCGGGGAGGAAAGGTAAAAGGTACTCACACTCCGGTCCCAGGTAACTAAGTTATTTTCTGGTGCCGTTGTAAGTGCTCGAAGCTATTTCCTTTAGATCCTGCAATTGCATCTTTTTGTTTCTTGTTTACACTAGTTAGGCATAATGGACAACAATGAGATTTTTGTTCTATTTCCTGAGTTAAGACATGGATTGTTTGATGTGAAAATTAAAAAACCTATGGAACCTTATTGGCATGCTAGTAGTAATATTAGTATGAACGCTTTGAACACCATTGTTGATAATGATATAGAAAGTTCTAAGCTTGGGGAAGCTGGTTTTGATGAGCATGATATTTTTAGTCCCCCAAGCATTGAGGAGAAAATTTTCTTTGATGATACTTTGCCTCCTATTTATGATGATTATAATGATAGTAGTCTTCTGGTGCCGCCTACTATGGAGGATAAATTTAATTATGATTACAATATGCCTCATATATTTGATGATAGCTACTTTGTTGAATTTGCTCCCACTACAATTAATAAGAATGACTATGCTTATGTTGGGAGTAGTAATAATTTTATGCATGAGACTCATGATAAGAATGCTTTATGTGATAGTTATATTGTTGAGTTTGCTCATGATGCTACTGGATATTATTATGAGAGAGAAAAATATGGTTGTAGAAGTTTTCATGTTACTAAAACACCTCTCTATATGCTGAAAATCTTGAAGTTGCGCTTGTCTAGTTATCCTATGCTTGTTGCATTATGCCTACATGACTTGTTTATTTACAAGATTCCTTTTCATAGGAAGTGGGTTAGGCTTAAATTTGTTTTGAATTTGCTTCTTGATGCTCTCTTTTGCTTCAACTACTATTTCTTGGGAGTGCATCATTAAAAACTGTTGAGCCCATCTTAATGGCTATAAAGAAAGCACTTCTTGGGAGATAACCCATGTGTTTATTTTACTACAGTACTTTTGTTTTATATTTGAGTCTTGGAAGTTTTTACTACTGTAGCAACCTCTCCTTATCTTTATTTTATTTCATTGTTGTGCCAAGTAAAGTCTTTGATAGTAAAGATCATACTAGATTTGGATTACTGCGCAGAAACAGATTTTTTGCTGTCACGAATTTGGGCAGGGTTCTCTGTAGGTAACTCAGAAAAATCTGCCAATTTATGTGCGTGATCCTCAGATATGTACGCAACTTTCATTCAATTTGAGCATTTTCATTTGAGAAAGTCTGGTGCACCTAAAAAATTCGTCTTTAAGGACTGTTCTGTTTTGACAGATTCTGCCTTTTATTTCGCATTGCCTCTTTTGCTATGTTGGATGGATTTCTTTGTTCCATTAACTTTCAGTAGCTTTGTACAATGTCCAGAAGTGTTAAGAATGATTGTGTCACCTCGGAACATGTGAATTTTTGATTATGCACTAACCCTCTAATGAGTTTGTTTTGAGTCTTGTGTGGAGGAAGTTTTCAAGAATCAAGAGAGGAGGATGATACAATATGATCAAGAAGAGTAAAAAGTCTAAGCTTGGGGATGCCCCCGTGGTTCATCCCTGCATATCTCAAGAAGACTCAAGCATC
Source organism: Lolium rigidum (assembly GCF_022539505.1). Taxonomy (NCBI): domain Eukaryota; kingdom Viridiplantae; phylum Streptophyta; class Magnoliopsida; order Poales; family Poaceae; genus Lolium; species Lolium rigidum. Next base: position 182,360,284 of record NC_061513.1, on the reverse strand, counting down.
TAAGCTTGGGGATGCCCAAGGCATCCCCTTCTTCATCGACAACTTATCAGGTCACCTCTAGTGAAACTATATTTTTATTCCGTCACATCTTATGTGCTTTACTTTGAGCGTCTGCGTGCTTTTATTTTTGTTTTGTTATTTTCATTCTCTGAATAAATTCATGCTTGTGTGGGAGAGAGACACGCTCCGCTGTTGCATATGAACACATGTGTTCTTAGCTTTACTTTTAATGTTCATGGCGAAGGTTGAAACTGCTTCGTTAATTGTTATATGGTTGGAAACAGAAAATGATGCATGTGGTAATTGGTATAATGTCTTGAATAATTTGATACTTGGCAATTGTTGTGCTCATATAGATCATGTTTAAGCTCTTGCATCATGTACTTTGCACCCATTAATGAAGAACTACATAGAGCTTGTTAAAATTTGGTTTGCATGATTAGTTTCTCTAGAGTCTAGATATTTTCTGGTTGAGGTGTTTGAACAACAAGGAGACGATGTAAAGTCTTATAATGCTTGCAATATGTTCATATGTGAGTCTTGCTGCACCGTTTTATAATTGAGTTTTCTTCAAACAACCTTGCTAGCCTAGCCTTGTATTGAGAGGAATTCTTCTCGTGCATCCAAATCCTTGAGCCAACAACCATGCCATTTGTGTCCGCCATAACTACCTACTATGTGGTATTTTCTGCCATTCCAAGTAAATACTTCATGTGCTACCTTTAAACAATTCAAAACTTTATTACTCCTTATTTGTGTCAATGTTTTATAGCTCATGAGGAAATATGTGGTGTTTTATCTTTCAATCTTGTTGGGCAGCTTTCACCAATGGATTAGTGGCTTCATCCGCTTATCCAATAATTTTGCAAAAAGAGCTGGCAGCGGGGTTCCCAGCCCCCAATTTACTAACTTCATTAATAATTCTCTTCACATGTTTTGCTCTGATTCATCAGTAAGCAACTTAATTTTGCAAATAGACACTCCTTCATGGTATGTGAATGTTGGAAGGCACCCGAGGATTCGGTTAGCCATGGCTTGTGTAAGCAAAAGGTTGGGAGGAGTGTCAACCATAAATAAAACTAAAATACATGTGTAAACAAAAGAGAAGAGGGATGATCTACCTTGCTTGGTAGAGATAACGTCCTTCATGGGAGCCGCTCTTTGAAAGTCTGTTTGGCAAGGGGGTTAGAGTGCCCACTACCATTCGTTGACAACAACAAACACCTCTCAAAACTTTACTTTTATGCTCTCTATATGATTTCAAAACTTAAAAAGCTCTAGCACATGATTTAATCCCTGCTTCCCTCTGCGAAGGGCCTATCTTCTACTTTATTGTTGAGTCAGTTTACCTACTTCTTTCTATCTTAGAAGCAAACACTTGTGTGAACTGTGTGCATTGATTCTTACATGTTTACCTATTGCACTTGTTATATTGCTTTATGTTGACAACTATCCATGAGATATACATGTTACAAGTTGAAAGCAATTGCTGAAACTTAATCATCCTTTGTGTTGCTTCAATGCATCTACTAAGAATTTATTGCTTTATGAGTAACTCTTATGCAAGTCTTATTGATGCTTGTCTTGAAAGTACTATTCATGAAAAGTCTTTGCTATATCATTTAGTTGTTTAGTCATTATCTTTACCATTGCTTTGAATCACTTCATTCATCTCATATGCTTTACAATAGTATTGATCAAGATTATGATAGCATGTCACTTCAGAAATTATTCTTGTTATCGTTTACCTACTCGAGGGCGAGTAGGAACTAAGCTTGGGGATGCTTGATACGTCTCAAACGTATCTATAATTTCTTATGTTCCATGCTACTTTTATGATGATACTCACATGTTTTATACACATTATATGTCATTATTATGCGTTTTCCGGAACTAACCTATTGACGAGATGCCGAAGTGCCGGTTCCTCGTTTTCTGCTGTTTTTGGTTTCAGAAATCCTAGTAAGGAAATATTCTCGGAATCGGACGAAATCAACGCCCAGCATCTTAGAATTCCACGAAGCTTCCAGAACACCCGAGAGCCACCAGAGGAGAGCCACAGGGGGGCCACACAAGGGGCTGGCACGGCCCAAGGGGGGGCGCCCCCCTATTGTGTGGCGGCTCCGTACCCCCTCCGACTCCGCCTCTTCGCCTATTTAAAGGTCCCTGACCTAAATCTTCGATACCAAAAAGCCACGGTACGAGAAACCTTCCAGAGCCGACGCCATTGCGAAGCCAAGATCTGGGGGACAGGAGTCTCTGTTCCGGCACGCCGCCGGGACGGGAAGTGCCCTCGGAAGGCATCTCCATCGACACCACCGCCATCTTCATCACCGCTGCTGTCTCCCATGAGGAGGGAGTAGTTCTCCATCGAGGCTAAGGGCTGTACCGGTAGCTATGTGGTTAATCTCTCTCCTATGTACCTCAATACAATGATCTCATGAGCTGCGTTACATGATTGAGATCCATATGATGAGCTTGTAATCTAGATGTTGTTATGCTATTCAAGTGGATTTTACTTATGTGATCTCCGGAGACTCCTTGTCCCACGTGTGTAAAGGTGACGAGTGTGTGCACCGTGTGGGTCTCTTAGGCTATATTTCACAGAATACTTATTCACTGAGTTATGATTTGAGTTGGATGTTATCTTGCCAGAGAGTAATTCAGAATAGCATAGTGAAGTGCTTATTTATATTCCTTTATGATTTCAATGTGCTTTATATCACTATTAATCTATGTGCTACTCTAGTGATGTTATTAAAGTAGTCTATTCCTCCTTCATGATGTAATGGTGACAGTGTGTGCATCATGTACTACTTGGCGTAGTTTATGATTGTGATCTCTTGTAGATTATGAAGTTAACTATTACTATGATGGTATTGATGTGATCTATTCCTCCTTTCATAGCTTGAAGGTGATAGTGTGCATGCTATGTTAGTACTCGGTATAATTGCGTTGGTCTATCATGCACTCTAAGGTTAATTAAATATGAACATCGAATGTTGTGGAGCTTGTTAACTCCGGCATTGAGGTGCTCTTGTAGCCCTACACAATTAATGGTGTTCATCATCCAACAAGAGAGTGTAGAGTGTGATACGTCTCAAACGTATCTATAATTTCTTATGTTCCATGCTACTTTTATGATGATACTCACATGTTTTATACACATTATATGTCATTATTATGCGTTTTCCGGAACTAACCTATTGACGAGATGTCGAAGGGCCGATTCTTTGTTTTCTCGCTGTTTTTGGTTTCAGAAATCCTAGTAAGGAAATATTCTCGGAATCGGACGAAATCAACGCCCAGCATCTTAGAATCACACGAAGCTTCCAGAACACCCGAGAGCCGCCAGAGGAGGGCCCTGTGGGCCCCAGATGATAGGCTGGCGCGGCCAGGGGGTGGGCCGCGCCCCCCTACTGTGTCGTCGTCTCGTTAGCCTTCCGACTCCGCCTCTTCGCCTATTTAAGCCTCCTCGACCTAAAACTTCGATACGGAAAAGCCACGGTACGAGAAACCTTCCAGAGCCGCCACCATCACGAAGCCAAGATCTGGGGGACAGGAGTCTCTGTTCTGGCACGCCGCCGGGACGGGGAAGTGCCCCCGGAAGGCATCTCCATCGACACCACCGCCATCTTCATCAACGCTGCTGTCTCCCATGAGGAGGGAGTAGTTCTCCATCGAGGCTAAGGGCTGTACCGGTAGCTATGTGGTTAATCTCTCTCCTATGTACTTCAATACAATGATCTCATGAGCTGCCTTACATGATTGAGATTCATATGAGTTTTGTATCACTATTCATCTATATGTTACTCTAGTGATGTTATTAAATTACTCTATTCCTCCTCCACGGTGTAATGGTGACAGTGTGTGCATCGTGTAGTACTTCGCGTAGTTTATGATTGTGATCTCTTGTAGATTATGAAGTTAATTATTACTATGATGGTATTGATGCAATCTATTCCCGCTTTCATAGTGTGATGGTGACAGTGTGCATGCTATGTTAGTACTTGGTGTAATTGCAATGATCTATCATGCACTCTAAGGTTATTTAAATATGAATATCGAATGTTGTGGAGCTTGTTAACTCCGGCATTGAGGTGCTCTTGTAGCCCTACGCAATTTGTGGTGTTCATCATCCAACAAAAGAGTGTAGAGTGGTTTTATTATGTGATCAATGTTGAGAGTGTCCACTAGTGAAAGTATGATCCCTAGGCCTTGTTTCTAAGCATCGAAACTCCGTTTATTTACTGTTTTGTTGCATGTTTACTCGCTGCCATATTTTATTCAGATTTTTATTACCACTCATATACATCCATACTACTTGTATTTCACGATCTCTTCGCCGAACTAGTGCACCTATACATCTGACAAGTGTATTAGGTGTGTTGGGGACACAAGAGACTTCTTGTATCGTGATTGCAGGGTTGCTTGAGAGGGATATCTTTGACCTCTTCCTCCCTGAGTTCGATAAACCTTGGGTGATCCACTTAAGGGAAACTTGCTTGCTTGTTCTACAAACCTCTGCTTTTGGAGGCCCAACACTGTCTACAAGAATAGAAGCACCTGTAGACATCAAGCACTTTTCTGGCGTCGTTGCCGGGGAGGAAAGGTAAAAGGCACTCATACTCCGGTCCCAAGTAACTAAGTTCTTTTCTGGCGCCATTGTGTGAGTGTTCGAAGATATTTCCTTTAGATCCTGCAATTGCATCTTTTTGTTTCTTATTTCTATTTTTCACTAGTTAGGCATAATGGAAAACATCTGTGAGCTTTTTGTACTATTTCCTGAGTCAAGACATGAATGGTTTAATGCGAAAATTAAAAAACCTATGGAACCTTATTTGCAAGCTGGTAGTAATATTAGTATGAACGCTTTGAACACCATTGTTGATAATGATATAGAAAATTCTAAGCTTGGGGAGGTCGGTTTGATGAAAATGATCTCTTTAGCCCTCCGGGTATTGAGGAGAAAGTTTATCTTGATTACGATATGCCTCCCATATATGATGATTATAATGATAGTAGTCTTTTGGTGCCACCTACTATGGAGAGTGAATTTTATTGTGATTATACTATGCCTCCTATATTTGATGACACTTTGTTGAATTTGCTCACACTACAACTAATAAAATTGACTATGCTTATGTTGGGAGTAGTAATAATTTTATGCATGAGACTCATGATAAGAATGTTTCAATTGATAGTTACATTGTTGAGTTTGCTCATGATGCTACTGGATATTATTATGAGAGAGGAAAATATAGTTGTAGAAATTTTCATGTTACTAAAACACCTCTCTATATGCTGAAATTTTTGAAGTTACACTTGTTTTATCTTTCTATGCTTGTTGCATCATGCTTCATGAATTTGTTTATTTACAAGATTTCTATGCATAGGAAGCATGTTAGGCTTAAATTTGTTTTGAATTTGCCTCTTGATGCTCTCTCTTGCTTCAACTCTTATTTCTTGCGAGCGCATCATTAAAACTGTTGAGCCCATCTTAATGGCTATAAAGAAAGCACTTCTTGGGAGATAACCCATGTTTTTATTTTACTACAGTAATTTTGTTTTATAATTGAGTCTTGGAAGTTGTTACTACTGTAGCAACCTCTCCTTATCTTTATTTTATTGCATTGTTGTGCCAAGTAAAGTCTTTGATAGTAAAGTCAACACTAGATTTGGATTACTTCGCAGAAACAGATTTCTTGCTGTCACGAATTTGGGTATGATTCTCTGTAGGTAAATCAGAAAAATCTGCCAATTTACGTGAGTGATCCTAAGATATGTACGCAACTTTCATTCAATTTGAGCATTTTCATCTAAGCAAGTCTGGTGCCTCTTTAAAATTCGTCTTTACGGACTGTTCTGTTTTGACAGATTCTGCCTTTTATTTCGCATTGCCTCTTTTGCTGTGTTGGATGGATTTCTTTGTTCCATTAACGTCCAGTAGCTTTGTGCAATGTCCAGAAGTGTTAATAATAATTGTGTCACCTCTGAACGTATGAATTTTTGATTATGCACTAACCCTCTAATGAGTTTGTTTTGAGTTTGGTGTGGAGGAAGTTTTCAAGGGTCAAGAGAGGAGGATGATACAATATGATCAAGAAGAGTGAAAAGTCAAAGCTTGGGGATGCCCCCGTGGTTCATCCCTGCATATTTCAAGAAGACTCGATCATCTAAGCTTGGGGATGCCCAAGGCATCCCCTTCTTCATCGACAACTTATCAGGTTTCTTCTCTTGAAACTATATTTTTATTCAGTCACATCTTATGTATTTTACTTGGAGCGTCTGTTTGTTTTTGTTTTTGTTTGAATAAAATATGATCCATCATGCTTGTGTGGGAGAGAGACATGCTCCGCTGTTGCATATGAACACATGTGTTCTTAGCTTTACTCTTAATGTTCATGGCGAAGGTTGAAACTGCTTCGTTAATTGTTATATGGTTGGAAACAGAAAATGCTTCATGTGGTAAATGGTATAATGTCTTGAATAATTTGATACTTGGCAATTGTTGTGCTCATATAGATCATGTTTAAGCTCTTGCATCATGTACTTTGCACTTATTAATGAAGAACTACATAGAGCTTGTTAAAATTTGGTTTGCATGATTGGTCTCTAGAGTCTAGATATTTTCTGGTTAAGGTGTTTGAACAACAAGGAGACGATGTAAAGTCTTATAATAGTTACAATATGTTCATATGTGAGCTTTGCTGCACCTTTTATACTTGAGTTTGCTTCAAACAACCTTGCTAGCCTAGCCTTGTATTGAGAGGAATTCTTCTCGTGCATCCAAATCCTTGAGCCAATAACCATGCCATTTGTGTCCACCATACCTACCTACTACATGGTATTTCTCTGCCATTCCAAAGTAAATTACTTGAGTGCTACCTTTAAAATTCTATTCTTTGTCTTTGCAATATATAGCTCATGGGAAAATAGCCTGAAAAACTATTGTGGTGAAGAATATGTACTTATGTGTCTTATTTCTTAATAAGTTGCTTGTTGAGCGGTAACCATGTTTCTAGGGACGCCATCAACTCTTTTACCTTTGTTGAATATCATGTGAGTTGCTATGCATGTTCGTCTTGTCTAAAGTAAGGGCGATTTTCATCATCAAATGGTTTGAGTATGCATACTGTTAGAGAAGAACATTGGGCCGCGAACTAAAGCCATGATTCATGGTGGAAGTTTCAGTGTGGACAACTAATCCTCAATCTCTTATGAGACTTTTAATTGTTGTTGAATGCTTATGCATTAAAGAGGAGTCCATTATCTATTGTCTATGTTGTCCTGGTATGGATGTCTAAGTTGAGAATAACCAAAAGCGAGAAATCCAATGCGAGCTTTCTCCTTAGACCTTTGTACAGGCGGCATAGAGGTACCCCTTTGTGACACTTGGTTGAAACATATGCTATGCAATGATAATCCGTATTAATCCAAGCTGATTAGGACAAGGTGTGAGCACTATTGGTATACTATGCATGAGGCTTGCAACTTATAGGATGTCTTATACATAACACATATGCTTTATTACTACCGTTGACAAAATTGTTTCTTGTTTTCAAAATGAAAAGCTCTAGCACAAAAATAGTAATCCATGCTTCCCTCTACGAAGGGCCTATCTTTTACTTTATTGTTGAGTCAGTTTACCCACTTATTTCCACCTTAGAAGCAAACACTTGTATCAACTGTGTGCATTGATTCTTCCATGTTTGCTTATTGCACTTGTTATATTGCTTTGTGTTGACAATTATCCATGAGATAAATATGTTGAAGTTGAAAGCAACCGCTGAAACTTTATCTTCCTTTGTGTTGCTTCAATGCCTTTACTTTGAATTTATTGCTTTATGAGTAACTCTTATGCAAGTCTTATTGATGCTTGTCTTGAAAGTATTATTCATGAAAAGTCTTTGCTATATGATTCATTTGTTTACTCATTATCTTCATCATTGCTTCGAATCGCTGCATTCATCTCATATGCTTTACAATAGTATTGATCAAGATTATGATAGCATGTCACTTCAGAAATTATCCTTGTTATCGTTTACCTACTCGAGGGCGAGTAGGAACTAAGCTTGGGGATGCTTGATACGTCTCAAACGTATCTATAATTTCTTATGTTCCATGCTACTTTTATGATGATACTCACATGTTTTATACACATTATATGTCATTATTATGCGTTTTACGGAACTAATCTATTGACGAGATGCCGAAGGGCCGATTGTTCGTTTTCTGCTGTTTTTGGTTTCGAAATCCTAGTAAGGAAATATTCTCGGAATCGGACAAAATCAACGCCCAGCATCTTAGAATCACACGAAGCTTCCAGAACACCCGAGAGCCGCCAGAGGAGGGCCCTGTGGGCCCCAGATGATAGGCTGGCGCGGCCAGGGGGTGGGCCGTGCCCCCCTACTATGTCATCGCCTCGTCAGCCTTCCGACTCCGCCTCTTCGCCTATTTAAGCCTCCTCGGCCTAAAACGTCGATACGGAAAATCCACGGTACGAGAAACCTTCCAGAGCCGCCGCCATCGCGAAGCCAAGATCTGGGGGACAGGAGTCTCTGTTCCGGCATGCCGCCGGGACGGGGAAGTGCCCCCGGAAGGCATCTCCATCGACACCACCGCCATCTTCATCAACGCTGCTGTCTCCCATGAGGAGGGAGTAGTTCTCCATCGAGGCTAAGGGCTGTACCGGTAGCTATGTGGTTAATCTCTCTCCTATGTACTTCAGGCCAAGAAAAGGCCTCATAAATAGAGTACCCCAATGATAGAGAGATATCAAGCTTTTGTGGAAGTAAGGGCTCACCTTATGCATCTCTGTAATAAATATGTGATATACCAAAACTGGTTCTTGTTGCTTTTGTGGAGAACTTGTTACAGTTTGCTTCACTCTTTGGATGTTACTATATATTCTGTCTTGTGCTGGTCCTGGATCCCTGCTTCTTTCATGCATGATGATGCTTTTGTTTGCAGTAACTTCAGTCTTGATATTCAAATTTACACAAATACCATAAGTTTATCATGGATCACAACAGAATATGGAAAATATTGAACTGGAATTTGAGAGGTATTAATTCTGAAAAGAAATGGGTTGCCCTTGCTAGTAAAATTGAGGAGTCCAATTGTAATATCATTTGCCTTGAAGAGACAAATAGAGAATCCTTTGATATGGATTATATAAGAAAGTTCTGTCCAAAAAGATTTGATAAATTTGAATATCTTCCCTCCATAGGTGCTTCTGGTGGAATTATTATAATTTGGGGTAGTGCTCTGTTTAGTGGAACCCTAGCATTTCAAAATGAGTTCTCCATCTCGGTTCAATTCACTAGTAATTTATCTAATGATACTTGGATATTAACAAATGTATATGGCCCAAGTCAGGCAGAAAGAAAGGCTGATTTTATTGAATGGTTTGCAAATGTTGATATGCCTGATGATATGGATTGGTTAATCATGGGAGATTTTAATTTCATCAGAAAACCTTCAGATAGGAACAAACCAGGAGGTGACATCAATGGAATGCTTCTTTTTAATGAAGCAATAAGTAATCTGGGTTTGGTAGAATTACCTCTTAAGGGAAGAAAATACACTTGGAGTAATATGCAACAATCCCCTCTGCTTGAAAGATTAGATTGGTTTTTCACCTCTTCATCCTGGACTGTCAATTACCCTTCATCAATGGTTTTCCCTCTAGTGAAACCAACTTCTGACCATGTCCCTTGTGTTGTGTCTATTGGCACAAATATACCAAAGGCAAATGTTTTCAGATTTGAGAATTTCTGGTTACAGCATAGTGAATTCAAGAACATAGTGGAAGAAAGTTGGAAGATTCCAGTTGGGCATACTGATCCTGCAAAAAAAGTAACTTCCAAATTGAAGAACTTAAGGAAAAGTATTAAGCTTTGGGCAAAAAATTTACCATGCTTAAAAATTCTCATAGAAAAAGTCAATTCAGTCATCACTTTACTGGACAATCTGGAGGAACTGAGAACTCTTTCTCTTGAAGAATGGAACCTAAGAGATATACTGAAAGATCATGTCATCACTTTATTGCAGAATCAGCAGGCTTACTGGAAACAAAGAGGGAAAATAAAATGGGTAAAACTTGGAGATGCTAATACAAGATTTTTTCATAACAAAGCAACAATCAATTACAGACATAACTTTATCTCTGTGCTTATGAATGAAAGCCTGGCTGAAATAGCAGATCATGATGGAAAAGCAGATATACTCTGGAAGGCTTTTAAAGAAAGAATGGGAAAATCTGATAATCCTTCCATGCATTTCAATTTGCATGATCTCTATGGAGATGGTATGGATGCAGAAACAAGTGCACAATTGGAGTTGCCTTTCACAGATAAAGAAATTGATGATATTATAAAGGAACTACCTAATGACAAATCTCCAGGACCTGATGGTTTTAATAATGAATTTTTCAAGAATTGCTGGAGTATCATTGGAAAGGATGTCAAAGATATGTTAAAGGGCTTTTATGAGGGAAATATCAACTTGGAAAGCATTAATTCTTCCTACATTACTTTAATCCCAAAAATTGATTCACCTATGAGATCAGGAGATGTTAGGCCTATCTCTCTGCTGAATACTGTGATTAAAATCATCACTAAGATTCTGGCAAATAGATTGCAAAAGATTATTCTGCAACTAGTCCACAAAAATCAATATGGTTTTCTGAAACAGAGGTCAATTCAGGATTGTTTGGGGTGGGCATTTGAATACATTTTCCAATGCCATAAATCAAAATAAGAAATAGTGATTCTTAAACTGGACTTTGAAAAAGCATTTGACAAGATTGAACATAGTACAATTCTGGAGATATTGAGAGCAAGAGGATTTGGAGAAAAATGGATCAAATGGATTCACTTAATTCTTAGTACTGGTACATCTGCAGTTCTTCTCAATGGTACACCTGGCAAGAGATTCTATTGCAGAAGGGGAGTTAGGCAAGGAGATCCCCTATCTCCTCTTCTTTTTGTGCTTGCAGCAGATTTACTACAATTAGTACTAAACTCAGCTATGAACCAAGGACTTATAGAAAAACCCATACCATCAAATGCTTGCCCTGACTTTCCAATTGTTCAATATGCAGATGATACTTTGATAATCATGAAAGCAAATGCTGCAAACTTGATTTGTTTGAAGGCTTTGTTGCAAACTTTTGCAGACGCCACTGGTTTGAAAGTGAATTATAATAAATCCAACAAGATTCCCATTAATCTGAGTGAAGAAAGGCTTATTCATTTTGCTGAAACAATGCAATGTAAGAGGGGATCTCTACCATTTACTTATCTGGGACTGCCTCTTAGTATTGTCAAACCCTCCATGGAACATTTCCTTCCCATTGTCCAAAGAGCACAATCAAGATTAGGAGGAATGGCTGACTTTCTAAACTATGGAGGAAAGTTACAATTGGTTAAATCTGTGCTAGCTTCTATGCCAGTTTTCTTCATGTGTTGCTTTGATGTTCCAGTGGCCATAAAGGAACAAGTTGTAAAATATATGAGACACTGCCTGTGGAGAAAGAAGAAAAATGATGTTCAAGCAAATGGTTCAGCCCTTGTGGCATGGAAAAAAAATTTGTAGACCTAAGGAACAAGGTGGCTTGGGAGTTCTAAACTTGGATATTGTTATCACCAGATTTTAGACAAATCCAGAGGTGGGCCGGGTTTGGAAGATTACATGTGGAAGATTTCTGAAGCGGCCTGGCACGAAGGGTTTGGGCTGAATTGCCCGTGTATCTTTATTTAATAGTTTATTATCTTAGATAAGGGTTAGAGTTTGTATCGTGCACGATGGGATATTCCCACATTAGAAAGTCCCCTGGACTATAAATATGTACCTAGGGTTTATGGAATAAACAACAACTCACGTTCAACCCCAAAACAAACCAATCTCGGCGCATCGCCAACTCCTTCGTCTCGAGGGTTTCTATCGGGTAAGCGACATGCTGCCTAGATCGCATCTTGCGATCTAGGCAGCACTAAACCACGTTGTTCATGCGTTGCTCGTCTTGAAGCGCTTTTGATGGCGAGCAACGTAGTTATCATTAGATGTGTTAGGGTTAGCATTGTTCTTCGTTTAAGCATGCTTACGTAGTGCAACCCTTGCATATCTAGCCGCCCTCACGCCTATCTCGGGCGTGGGGGCGGCACCCGCTTGATCATTATTTAGTAGATCTGATCCGTTACGATTGCTCCTTGTTCTACAAGGATTATTTTAATATACTGCAATAGTTAGGCCTTACAAAGGGGGAGGATCCGGCGGCACGTAGGGTGGCGTTCGCAAGTCCTAAACGGGATGTTCCGAGGATCAACTTCATGTTGGTTTTTGGCCTTGTTTAGGATCGGCTTACGAGCACCGTGTGTGGCCGCGAGGCCCAACCTGGAGTAGGATGATCCGATTATGCGGTGAAAACCCTAAATCGTCGTAGATCTCATTAGCTTCATCTTGATCAAGCGGGACCACCAAGTATTCGTGCACCCCGTACGAATCATGGGTGGATCGGCTCTTTGAGCCGATCCACGAGATAACTGAGAGCCGATCGAGGCTCGTATTTAATGTTTACATGTGTGCCCTGCGAGGAAACTAAGCGAGGCATCAACATCACCTTCACGACCAGGTATAGGTCGGGTGGCACGCCCTTGCACTTCGCAACGCCGCGTGTGACCGAGAAGAGCATTGCGGGCCGTCGCTCGGAGGGGTCTCGGCCAGCCGCAGCTCTAGACTCTTCCCGGCTCTACGGTGTTGACAAGGCCGCTGCCCGCCGGTGGGTTTTGGCAGTCAACACATTCTGGCACGCCCGGTGGGACCAACGTCTACATCAACTACATCGCCATCTACATCTGAGATGGCGGACGGCACGCCAGTCACCTACGGGGATCTGCCTGACGACCTCAAGAAGCAATACAACGAGATCAAGGCCACCCTCGAAGCCGACCTCATCGGCTCTTTTCGGAGAACCCGTTCCCATGGCATCGGATGGAAGGGATTCTCACCGCAAGGTGCGCTCGATGGGATAGACCTCTCTACCCCGTCGGAGGAACGCACCGAGGGTGCAGCGGCGAGGAGATCAACTACCCGGTGGCTCACTCGCTACACCGCCACTGCGAGAACTTGGTCAACGTGTTGGAGCGTGTCGCTGCGCACGTGATCCGAGAGATCATGAGCCACCGGTACTCGCCGTCGGGACCAGCTCTCGGGACTCATCAAGGAGAGTTGCCACTCCGGTCCCGTCCACCGCTGCCATATGCGTTGGCAGCACCTCGCTGAAGTGCCAACTACACCGGCATTCCTCGTCTACGGGATTGGTGGCGACCCTAGTGACTACCGAGTTCTTAATGGAGGCGCCTAAGGAGATCCCTCATGGATACGCGTGCATGTATGTGCCGGATTGTGGTGATTGGGCACTCACAAACCAGGCCACCACATCGGGGACTCCGGCGAACACAGGAGGAACGTCGGCGACAGAGCTTGAAAAGCAGACGTGGCTAACTAAATACGCCACACCGACGAAACTCCCGAGCCCAGCTCCTGCAGTTGGCTCAGAGCTGGAAAAACAAACATGGATGGCCAAGTGCGCCACCCCGGCGAGTGCAACTCCTACGGCCAGCACAGCGGATCAGATCAGTACCATACTGAGAGACCAGTTCGGCATGATGCCGAAGAGAAGGGCAGTCGGCTATTCCAAGCCGTACCCCGACGATTACGAGATGATCCCGCTGCCACCTAAATATCGGCTCCACGACTTCTCCAAGTTCGGTGGATCGGATGGCTCCGGCTCCATCGAGCACGTCGGCCGATATTTGGCTCAACTAGGACCGGCTTCGGTGTCGGATCAGCTACGCGTGAGGCTCTTTTCACGAGTCCCTCATAGGATCGGCTTTTGGATGGTACACCTCTTTGCCGGCAAACTCCATCCGAGTCTTGGAAGCAATTGGAAGAACAGTTCCATATGCAATACCATTCGAAGCTTCGAGTACGGCATTGCCGATCTAGCACAACTACGTCGAAGCGCGGGGAAACGGTGACGGAATACATCCAGCGCTTCAGGAATCTTAGGAACCGATGTTATTCGGTTCGTATAACTGAAAAGGAAGCAGTCGAGTTGGCAGTAGCAGGCCTTGCAACACCGCTCAAGGACATGGCCTCCCAAACAGATTATCCCTCGCTGGCGCACATTGTTCAGAAACTATCAGCATATGAACAGCGCCACCCCGACCTGTACCAAGACAAGTTCAAGCGTGCAGTAGTCATGGTCGGTACAGAGGAAGATGAAGTGCCCGCGGGAGACCAAGAGATAGCAGTGGCTGAGTGGACTCGGGAGGAACCCCGTGGCACCGCAAATGGGTAAAGCCACCGGGGCCGCCCGGGGATTTGATTTTGACGTGACCAAGGCCGAGCAAATCTTCGACCTCCTGCTCAAGGAGAAACGAGTTGACGGTTCTCGAAGGTCTCAAGTTCCCCACGGCGAAGGAGCTAAACGGAAAGCCATACTGCAAATTCCACAACTCGCTTTCCCATGCCACCAACGGCCGCCGGGTGTGGCGTCGGCACATCCAAGCGGCGATAGAGAAGGGGCGGTTAATTTTCAACCAGTACGCCATGAAGGTCGACACCCAACCCTTCCCCGCCGTTAACATGGTGGAAATCACCTACCCTGAAGGTTGCCAGCCGGGTCCCTCGTTCAGCATCAACATGGTAGGGCCTGGAAACCACTCTGGCAAAGATGGAGATGAGGGCAGCTGCTCTCATAGCAAGGATATAGAGGAGGCCGCTCCACGCGATCGGCTCCGTCATGATGGCAAGCGCTATGTCACCGAGGGAGAGGTGAAGAATATAAGATATCGGCGACCCCTCTGCGATCACCTCCTCAACAAATATGTGAGTCAGTATGACCAACGCCGACGGTCCAATTGCGATGATAGAGGAGATCGTCTGGCTAGAGAAGCCAGAAGATATCGTCGGCAGGATCGCGATGAGGAGGAACACGAGCGCTGTGCCACGGGAGCATCAAGGGAGCAAGATGACAACGCCAGACACTGGGACTGCCCCTTCTTCAGACACTGCTGGGATTCAGGAATGAGCCGATTGCCCACAATCGACAATTGCCCAGAATGCAACAATAAAAAGGAGGCAGCCAACGTGTCTGTGTTCGAGCGCCTAGGGCCTCTCCCGCCACAAAGCAAACGCGCTGAGTCACCTCGTTGGGCAGATCTTGAGGATTCAGAAGACGAGGGAGAAGTGGAAGAAGACAGGTACCACCGGCCAAGGTGGTGCCACGACGGATTCAGCCGTTCCCAAAAGCGCGAGGGTTTAGCGATTGCGCGGCCTGGAGGAGGCCGAGAGGTTATACCGCATACGCTAAGGAAGGCACGACCTGATGCGGCTGCAAAGTTTCAGCGAACCCTGGATGAAGAGGGTCGTCCACGGAAAATGGAGTGGCGCCCCAAACGAGAGGAAAGCCGATGAGGAGACATCGGCTGGCACAAACATGGTGCTCGTCTTGCCAACGGAGCGTAGTGCTCCACGACTATACGGTGCACTCAAGGTGGACGAGGCAAGCGCATCAAGTCGGAGGTTGGGTTGGTTTTATCCAGCCCTAACCGAATAGCAAGATGAAACCAATGAGCAAATCGAGGCAAGGCTGGTCCTTGTGATCGGCCCCAAAATTTATGAAGGGAGCTTACAAAAACCTTCAACGAGCAAGCAATGTGGAGGCCGATTCCAGCAATCGGCCAAAATTATCCTCACCCACCATTCTGCCTGGTTTCAAACATGTTATCCAGCAGAGCCGATACCATCAATTCTCTTGACAGAATCGGCTCGGGGGGGCACCCAGGTGTATGAAAATACGAGGATATGCAACGGAAGCATCTCATCTTCTGGTGATGGGTATTGGAATATGGGGGCCGATGCACAGGTCGGCCGTAAAAAAAAAATTCGAAAATTTTCGAGCACAGCCGATGCATGGCCATCAACTCAAGAGGAGTAATTGTTACGATCAGAGCGTAGTCCAAGGACTTAGATCCTCTCTTCAAGAACAATGCCAAGAGCAGCCCGGACATGCGGATCAGGTCAAGGATGGAGCGCATCAGGTCCACCAGAGGGAAAAAGCCGATCTAACCAGCAAGAACTAAAGAAGCTCGGGGGGCAACAAGCCTGGAAGATGCCCTGTTTTTAAGAGCCGATTAGAGTCACCTCGGCTGCGGCTGCACCATGATCGTCTCAGGGAGGAACTGGGAAGGAAAGGCCGGCGTCTAGTACAGGGTTTGGACTGTGCTGTTGCTGCGAAAAGGACGGGATTCTCAGAATAGCCGATGAGTTGTTATCGGCTAAGGGACTGCGAAGAATTTTGGTCAGATATCTAATCGCAGCCTAAAAGTTGAGAAGTTTTAGCCTACGAGCTAATTAGAATCCGGTTTCCTCGGCGTTCAAAAGGAAGGAAGTCCGACGCGTTGCTATCGGTCTTAGCATGACAGGTGGAAGGGATGAAATTGGAAGCGATTAAAGGATGAATGGAAAGAACAATTTCATTAATTCCAAGGAGCGGCTTTACAAGAAAGAGCCGATGGCTCTCAAAAGAGGGATCTGGTGCCTAGTGCACTACTACTACTAGTCCTATACTACTAGTCGTCGCTGTCCTCGTCATCGCCGCCGTCGACGTCGTCGGCGTTGCTCCCAGGAAGCTCCTCGTCGCTGCTGCCCCAGCCCTTGGCCGGAGCCTCTTCCTCCTCGTCATCATCATCATCCTCGCTGTCCGCCCAGAAGCGGAAGCGCTTGGTCGGCGGATACCCGATGGAGGAGGAGGAATCATCCTCCTCCTCTTCCTCTTCGTCATCATCTTCGTCCTCGCTGTCCGCCCACATGCGGGGGCGTTTCCTCGGCGGGAGCTTGGCGGAGGGGGAAGCCTTTTCCTTCGCTGCTTCTCTTTCTTTCTCCTCCTTGTCGGGGGAGAAGGGATTTATTGCGGGGTGGAGGCTGTCCTCGTTCTTCTTCTTCGGCGAAGATTGGGGGAAGAGTTTTGAGAAGGAAGAGGAAGAGGAAGACATTGCTACAGGAGGAGAGGGTTTTTTGGTGCCGATAGCTGGGATGGAATGGGGGATAAAGAGAGCTAACCAGTCGGCACGGTTAAATAATGAGGAATCTGGTGAAGGTTTGAATGCCATTACAGCTTCCAAGGGATCGATGCCAAAGCTGTCAGAATTTCTAGAAACTGAGAAGACAGGGCATAATGATGACGGATACTGTAACGGCTCTGCTCTGCCACGACATGACCCTTCGAAGGGAAGGCATAATGATTTTGGAAATGTTATTTCCAAAACCAGGGGGGCATGTGTTATCACCAGATTTTAGACAAATCCAGAGGTGGGCCGGGTTTGGAAGATTACATGTGGAAGATTTACGAAGCGGCCTGGCACGAAGGGTTTGGGCTGAATTGCCCGTGTATCTTTATTTAATAGTTTATTATCTTAGATAAGGGTTAGAGTTTGTATCGTGCACGATGGGATATTCCCACATTAGAAAGTCCCTGGACTATAAATATGTACCTAGGGTTTATGGAATAAACAACAACTCACGTTCAACCCCAAAACAAACCAATCTCGGCGCATCGCCAACTCCTTCGTCTCGAGGGTTTCTATCGGGTAAGCGACATGCTGCCTAGATCGCATCTTGCGATCTAGGCAGCACTAACCCACGTTGTTCATGCGTTGCTCGTACTGAAGCGCTTTTGATGGCGAGCAACGTAGTTATCATTAGATGTGTTAGGGTTAGCATTGTTCTTCGTTTAAGCATGCTTACGTAGTGCAACCCTTGCATATCTAGCCGCCCTCACGCCTATCTCAGGCGTGGGGGCGGCACCCCGCTTGATCATTATTTAGTAGATCTGATCCGTTACGATTGCTCCTTGTTCTACAAGGATTAGTTTAATATCTGCAATAGTTAGGCCTTACAAAGGGGGAGGATCCGGCGGCACGTAGGGTGGCGTTCGCAAGTCCTAAACGGGATGTTCCGAGGATCAACTTCATGTTGGTTTTTTGGCCTTGTTTAGGATCGGCTTACGAGCACCGTGCGTGGCCGCGAGGCCCAACCTGGAGTAGGATGATCCGATTATGCGGTGAAAACCCTAAATCGTCGTAGATCTCATTAGCTTCATCTTGATCAAGCAGGACCACCAAGTATTCGTGCACCCCGTACGAATCATGGGTGGATCGGCTCTTTGAGCCGATCCACAGGATAACCTGAGAGCCGATCGAGGCTCGTATTTAATGTTTACATGTGTGCCCTGCAGGAAACTAAGCGAGGCATCAACATCACCTTCCTGACTAGGTATAGGTCAGGTGGCACGCCCTTGCACTTCGCAACGCCGCGTGTGACCAGAAGAGCATTGCGGGCCGTCGCTCGGAGGGGTCTCAGCCAGCCGCAGCTCTAGACTCTTCCCGGCTCTACGGTGTTGACAAGGCCGCTGCCCGCCGGTGGGTTTTGGCAGTCAACAGATATTCAAAACAAGGCACTTATGCTAAAGAATCTGCATAATTTTTTTAATAATCTTGACATTCCTTGGGTACATCTGGTCAGAGAGTCCTATTACTCAGGTGGAAATTTACCCACTAATAACATGGGGGCTTCCTTTTGGTGGAGAGCACATATCAAATTATTGGATTTATACAAAGCTATGGCTAGATGTAATATTGGCAATGGTAAAACTGCTAGTTTCTGGTCAGATCTGTGGGAAGAGAATTGCATGCACCAAAAATTTCCTCATCTAGTATCTTTTGCTAAACATACTGACTGGAGTGATTCATACAGAATATTTGGAGGATCTTTTTCATTTACCCCTTACACAACAAGCCTTTGAAGAATTTCGGGACTTTGAAGTTGTATGTCAGAACACCCTTACAGGGATGCAGGAAGGAAATTCAGACAACTGGTCTTACATCTGGGGAAATACAGAATTCTCCTCAAAAAAAGCATATCAAGCTATGATAGGTTTATCTCCAGCTCCTAAGATATTCTCCATTCTATGGAAATCTTCATGTCAAGCAAAGCATAAATTCTTTTTCTGGTTGCTTCTACATGATAGACTGAATACAAGGAATTTATTGAGAAGAAAGAATTTTGTGTTGCAGTCATATCAGTGTGTATTACAAAGTTGTAATGAAGAAGAAACTCTAGTACACCTTTTCTGGGCTTTCCCTTTTGCAAAGAAATGCTGGGACTTCATTTGTCCACAGAGAGACAGAGGCTTATCTATCCTAGAAGCGTTGGAGGATATGAGATTTAAAATGGAGCTACCTTTCGCAATGGAAGTCATTATTTTGTCAGCATGGGGAATTTGGATAGTCAGAAACAACAAGATTTTCAAAGACCATAATTCTGAGTTCAATAACTGGAAAGCAATCTTTTTTCAAGAACTGAGGTTGCTAGTGTATAGAATGAAAAAGAAGCATGTAGTTTCCTTCAAAGCTTGGATTCAGTCTATTAGTTAGCTTTAGTTCTCTTTTTTTCTTTTTCTTTTCTTTTCTGTTTTGAGAGTTCCTCACTCTCTTTCTGTAAGTTTGCATGATACTTTTTTTTAATAAAATTTTCAGGGGGCTTTTGCCCACTGTTTTACCTTCAAACAAAATGTACTTCAATACAATGATCTCATGAGCTGCCTTACATGATTGAGATTCATATGAGTTTTGTATCACTATTCATCTATATGTTACTCTAGTGATGTTATTAAAGTACTCTATTCCTCCTCCACGGTGTAATGGTGACAGTGTGTGCATCGTGTAGTACTTGGCGTAGTTTATGATTGTGATCTCTTGTAGATTATGAAGTTAACTATTACTATGATGGTATTGATGCAATCTATTCCCCCTTTCATAGTGTGATGGTGACAGTGTGCATGCTATGTTAGTACTTGGTGTAATTGCAATGATCTATCATGCACTCTAAGGTTATTTAAATATGAATATCGAATGTTGTGGAGCTTGTTAACTCCGGCATTGAGGTGCTCTTGTAGCCCTACGCAATTAGTGGTGTTCATCATCCAACAAAAGAGTGTAGAGTGGTTTTATTATGTGATCAATGTTGAGAGTGTCCACTAGTGAAAGTATGATCCCTAGGCCTTGTTTCTAAGCATCTAAACTCCGTTTATTTACTGTTCTGTTGCATGTTTACTCGCTGCCATATTTTATTCAGATTGTTATTACCACTCATATACATCCATACTACTTGTATTTCACCATCTCTTCGTCGAACTAGTGCACCTATACATCTGACAAGTGTATTAGGTGTGTTGGGGACACAAGAGACTTCTTGTATCGTGATTGCTGGGTTGCTTGAGAGGGATATCTTTGACCTCTTCCTCCCTGAGTTCGATAAACCTTGGGTGATCCACTTAAGGGAAACTTGCTGCTGTTCTACAAACCTCTGCTCTTGGAGGCCCAACACTGTCTACAAGAATAGAAGCACCCGTAGACATCAGAGTGGTTTTATTATGTGATCAATGTGAGAGTGTCCACTAGTGAAAGTATGATCCCTAGGCCTTGTTTCCAAATACTGCAATCATCGCTTATTTACAGTTTTAGTGCATCTTTACTTCCTGCAATATTACTACCATCAACTGCACGCCAGCAAGCTATTTTCTGGCGCCGTTACTACTGCTCATATTCGTTCATACCACTTGTATTTCACTATCTCTTCGCCGAACTAGTGCACCTATACATCCGACAAGTGTATTGGGTGTGTTGGGGACACAAGAGACTTCTTGCATTGTGATCGCGGGGTTGCTTGAGAGGGATATCTTTGACCTCTTCCTCCCTGAGTTCGATAAACCTTGGGTGATCCACTTAAGGGAAAACTTGCTGCTGTTCTACAAACCTCTGCTCTTGGAGGCCCAACACTATCTACAGGAAAAGGAGTGTGCGTAGACATCAATGACCTTCACACACAACTACTCCAAGGAGGTGATTTGCCAATTCTGTGCAACCGTGGTGTTCCTTGAAGATGAGTTTGGCGTCCGCTCTCTCAAGTGGATGACTAAGGAGCATGTGATGGAGGCCACATGGGAGGAGTTTACACATGGCATTGGTTATCGTCTCCCCGACAATGATATCAACTTCTTCCGGATTGATCTCCAACACAAGCCAATGAGCAAGGACAAGATGGTCAACCTCTACCTCCCCGGGTGTGCACCTTGCGGTAGTGCCTATGACCTCCTTCCAACCTATGACATCATGAACCGCATCTACCGCAACACCGTCAACCCCAAGCACACCAACCATGATGAAGTGCATGGTTTCCTTGTCAACCTCGTTGTGCGTACTCAAGAGAACAAGGGCCGAGGCAAGCAATTGTACATCATGGACTACATATGGAATGAGATGCAATATTGTGCCTTCCTCCACAAGCTTCCCCAATATGCACCGTACATCATGAGGCTCATTTGCCTCAAGTGGTAGCGAGCTAACCGTGGAGACCTCCTCTCTTAATGCTTTCCAATCACCATCCATTGTGAGCGCAGCCCCGCCGTCAAGAATCACTCTTCACCAAGGTATGGCAAGAATTCTCCCAAGGACAAGGAGGAGGAGGAGGAGGAGGAGGAGGAGGCCGATAGCGACGAGTCCGACTTTGTGCCCAACTCCTTCAAGACCAAAGGCCTCTTCGCCAAGCTCATTGCTCACCTCAAGAAGTCCTTTTGCTTCAAGGAAGACCTCCAAAAAAAGATGTACAAGGCCCACATCGACAACAAGAAGATTCGTCAACACCAAAAGGCTACGATGGTTCACTTGGGCCTCCTCGTCTCCGATGGCTCCAAGAACAACATCACCCATCCCGAAGAGTGGAAGTCCAAGCACACGTGGTCAAGCTCCGAGGAATCCATTCCCGAGTGCATCGTGCGTCCCTCTCCACCACCTCATGACAAGGGCCAAGCTCAAGACGAAGACGAAGATGAGGAGGAGGAGTAGGAGGACGAGGACATGTATGGAGATGATGAAGACAAGGAGGACGAGGAGGAGGAAGACGAGGACAAGGATGACGAGTGATCTCCTTGGGGCGCTAGCATGCTTCCTCTCCCTTTTTGTTGTTCCGATGCCAAAGGGGGATAATTTGCTCTATTAGGACGAGTATTTGCATGGGGATGCCAAGGGCTTGGTGCTTCATTTTGGTCTTTTCGGCTTTGGCATCGCTTTTTATCCTAGTTATTTGAGAAAATTTATTCGTATGCTTGCTACTGTGCTACTCTATTCGTGGATCTCCCGGTTTGTAATAATACCTATTCGTGGTAGCCTATAGTTGTATTCAGTATTCATCTATTGTGGCTACACCATTTCTTTGGAGGCATTATTACTAGAAGTTTGGGTTTTCTCAAGGCAAAGGTATGACTCATTCACCCAAAACTCCTTGTATTGCCATATGTTGCCTCCATAGTGTGCATATGCTATATATACATGTCCATATGTGCTTGGTTTGTAGAATCTAGGGGGAGTTATGTCTCTAGGATGTGTGTATTTGTAAAATGCATATTCTAACTATGCACACATCTACTGGGAGCTCCGTCTAGCTTTTGCAAATCTAGAACCTTATCATAATATCTTATGCTATGTTGCAAATTCTTGTGTTGTCATCAAACACCAAAAAAGGGGGAGATTGAAAGAGCAAGATCTATACCTCGTGTTTTGTGTGTTTGATAATAACACTTGAATGAATTTCACTGTGTGCATAGTTTGTCTTTGATAGATTTGCAGGTGCACGGTGCCCTCGCTGAACGCATCAAGATCGGAAGACTCAAGCATAGCTTATAGATTGTTTGGTTTTGTGTTTGTGTCGCGAGGTGACGTGGTTGGATAGGGCAAGAGGAAAAAGCTGAATCTGGCTGACCGTTACTACCGGTACCAAGAGTGGTAGTACCGCTACCCTATTGGTACCGGTTAGTGGTACCACTCTGGACTTGCACGACGAATTTTCCCACGATACATGTTACGGTACCTCGACGGTACCTCGATCGGAAGTACTGCTCTCGAGCGGTAGTTACGTCAAGGTACCGCTTTGGTACCGTAACTATGAGATACATCACTACCGCCCTGGTACCGCTCTGGTACCAGGTGGAGTCCAGGGCTTGCAGAGGCCCTGTCAGTACCTCAACGGTACCAGCAGCGGTACTACCGCTTGGATCCCACGTAGCAGATCTGTGGGCAGAATTCGAATCCAGAGCGGTACTACCGCTTGCCCAAGCGGTAGTATCGGTCGTGCAGAATCAGCACATAACGGTTTGAAATGGGGGGGCTATGAAAGGGCCCCTTCTTCACCAGCTCGATTTTATCTCTTCTATCTCTCTCCTCCAATGTTGATGAGCTCAAACCTTGAGGATCTCCCTACCTACCCAACTAATCTTGCCCAAACTTTGAGGAGTGGTGGAGGAGACCCCGATCTATAGTTCTACCAAGAGATATTTCACCAATATCATTTAGTCATTAGTGGATCTTGGAGTTAGGGTTTCTATGGTGGGATCTTGGAGGAAATGCTCCTATGGAGGCTAGCTTGGAGTTCTGCTAGCCCCATAGGGTGTTGGGAGCCTCCGTTGTTTGTGGAGCTCACCCAAACCTTCTGAAGGAACCACCGCCTCAACCGACTACTTAGTGGAGAAGGGGAAGCTCCTTTGTGGGGCTTTCTCGAGGAACAAGGTGAGGCCTTCGTGGCCGCCTAGCCTTCGTGGTTAGCACCTCCTCAACGTAGACGTACTCCCTTTTATGGGAGGAACTGCGGGAAACGAACCTCGCCTCGTCTCCGCTACCCCGATTGTTTCGCTCCCTCTCTTTACTACCGTGTTCGTTTCCTTTACTCGTTGCATAGCTAGGATCATACTAGCAACACCCCTATCACAAAATTCACCACATTTACTTCCGCATCGCGCTAAAATTGAAAAAGCCATAAAACTTGTTTAGCGACCATTCACCCTCCCTCTTGTTCGCTATGATCCATTCAACAGCCCTTTGCCCTTCTCCATGAGGGTGTATACCCTACATCACTTTAATCAAAAACCACTAAAAATTAGACGTAGCAAGTTATATCAACTAAAAAATACTCACAGAGACTCTACCAAGCAAAACTACAATTATTTCACCCTAAAACTTGCAAATCTTGGGATTTCTCAAGCATAATATATGACACCAAGAACAACATCCTCCCCAAAATATAAAGAATCATATCAAAAAAAAATTTGATGGGTGGAGGAGTCACATACCGATGATTAATTCCTCCAAAGGAAATGGATGGCCAAATTGATAGATCGAAGATGGAGCAGTAATGGGGCAGAGGAATTTCTTTTGAAAAATACCTGGTCGGGTTTTGAGTCGAGGGGAAACACCTGGGCATTTGCCCCTCACCTAACTCCCTATATGGGGCCAAAGAGGAGAGGTGGCGCACCCAAAGAAGTAGGGTGCGCCACCCCTGCTTTTCATCCCCTGTTTGTTGTTTTGCCTCGACCTTTGCCTGGTGGATCCTCTGTGAAGAAAAATGACCTGTGTATTTTTTGGTGATTTTTGGAGAACATTTTCTGTGTAAATTTTTTACAACTAAAAACTGTTAAAAGTTGGCAGAAATTAAGGGATAAAATGCTAGATGGAAAAAACTTGAAAGAATCTTTAATACTAATGCAATAATAAAGTATTAGGAATCATAATATTATCTTTATCATGTTAAGAATTAGGTTGATTAAGTCTCATTATTACTATGACAAAGATATAAACAATGATTCAAAAGAAATAACAAAGGAAATTTCAGGGTACCTCATAATGGATTGGAATTATTCCAACAATTAATACTTGGTACTTTGGTTTTGGAGGAGGAATTGGTATTTCAAATCTTCCAATTTTTAAACCTTGGCTCAATAACATTGACACTTCTCTTGGGTAGCTCAATAGCTCCTTTCCTTTTACATGAAAGGTGACCTTGCTTTCAGTGCAATTTATAACAACCCTGCAGTATTTAGAAAAGGTCTACCAAGAATAATAGATAAATTATCATCTTCAGGCATTTCTATTATCACAAAGTCCATAGGGATTCACACATTAGCAATCGTAATAGGAACATCTTCACATATATCAATAGGAATAGCAGTGGATTTATCAGCCATTTGTGGTGAAACCTCATTACGAACTAATTTATTTATTTTAAGCTTCTTATAAATAGAGAATGAAATGACACTTACCCCTGCTCCAAAATCACATAAAGCATATTTCACATACATATTCTTAATATTGCAAGGAATAGTGGGAATACCTAGATCTCCACGCTTTTCTGGTAGCTTTCCCTTAAAAGAATAATCATCAAGCATAGCAGTAATAGCTTCATTTGGCATTTCCTCTTATTGTTAACAATATATTTCATATATTTTGAATATGAAGGAATTTTAATACCATCAACAAGAGGAATTTGCAAATACAAACTCTTTATCAATTCAATAAACTTCTCAAATCTTTCATTGTCTAGAGTTTTAGTTACCTCTTGGGGATATGGTATAGTTCTATGAACCCATGGATCCCTTTCTTTACCTTTTGGTTGAGGTGGAGCCTTCTTCTTCTTATTTTTATCCTTGGATGATTGAGGATCTTCATTTATTGTAGGCTCATGTTCTTTATCAACAACATCTTCAGGTGGTTCTTCATGTGGTTGAGACATTTCCTCATCTTCTTCATTATTCCCATCTTTAGTTCCTGCATCATAAATAGATATATCATTATCATGATCTTTAGAGTTTTCATTCTCTTCATTTTCATTGGGGATTTCCTTGCAAAAGATTTCTTCTCGCGAGCTTCTCGTTCTTTTCTCTTGGGATGTCCTTGAGGATAATCGGCCTCCTCTTGTATTAACTCCACAAACCTGTCTTTTCTCATCAAGAAGGTTCTCATACAATTTATTTTGAAGAGAAATCATTTGCTCGACTTGATTATGCATCATATGATAATGTTCGACAATCATTTTAAGATAATATACACAAGAGCTAAGATTTTTATGAATAATTTCTATATTGCGAGAATTCTCCAATATGCCCCTTCTAATATCATAATCAAAACTCCCTCTATTGTAAGTAGAACCATTAACAAAAAAAATTAGTAGGAGATGATACCTCTGTATTAACTTTACCAGAGTTTATAGCATGTACTTGAATAAGAAAACATGTTCCATCAGTAGAAAATTTATAACCATCTTCAGAGAATTTCTTCAACTTAGAAGTCTTAATGCCCTTCTCCTTGAGAGACTTTGAAGCTTCTTTCATAACTTCATTATATAATTTATGCATACCTCTTCCATATGAAATATCTTCTTCAATATGCCAATCATTGTGGTTCTGCCAGATGATATTCAATAATTCCTTAGCCTCTTCCACAGTCCTTTCCCTGAAAATATTGCCTGCAATACTGTCTAGATAAGATCTAGATCCTGCACTTAGCCCATTTTAAAATATGTCAAGTAATTGGTTGTCCTTTAAGCCATGGGATGGACACTTCCTCTCGAGGGAATTAAATCTCCCCCAAGCTTGAGGAATGACTTCTTCTTTACCTTGAGCGAAGTGAATAATTTCTTCAACCATAGCATGTATTTTACTAGCAGGAAAATATTTATTACAAAACAAATAGATGCATGCTTCATTACTAGTAATAGACTTAGGTTCTAAATAACTAAAACAAGCTTTTACTTCACCTCCTAAAGAGAAGGGAAACAATTTCAAGAAGTAATAGCGCTTTTGGATTTCAGTATTTCCAAACAAATTTGATAGCTAAGAGAGATTTATTAAATGTTCCCAAGCAAGTTCATCCTATCTACCATTAAAATTAATAGCTTCCTCATTCTCTATTTTATCAGGCTCAACATTAAATTCATAGTCTTTATTTTCAATGTAAAGCACATATGCTTCCGTTTTTCTAGCATAAGGAAATAAATCATTTAAGCAGGAACTTAAGCTAGCTTCGAATTCATCCAAATCATCTAGATCGACATTCATAAAAGCTTTAGTAAAGATACCATCTTCTTTAGCATTTGATATTTTAGGACTTAGAGATTTATCATTTTCATTAAAAGGTTCATCCTCTTCAAATTCAAATTCCATGTGTTCATCAGACATAGACTTAGATAAATAAGGCGTACCTTCTTTATCCTTATCAACATCCAACAAACCTGTTTCATTACTAGTTGACATAATAGATAATGGTGAACTAGTATGAACAATAGCTTTATTTTTAGTGCAGGAGTAGTAGAACCTTGAGGCGAAAAATGTGGTCTAGAAGGTAAATTCGTACCTTGCCTTGTGGTGGAGGGCATGATAACCTTCTTAGTAGGTACCTTATATCCTTCCCATGTTAATAAACAAATAAGTGTAGCAAGTAAATGATAACAAGTTGTATTACCAATAAAGCTAGGCTTCCCGTGTCGAAGTTCTAGGTCTGGAACGATAGGGTCATCTCCTGTCATTTACGTGTTAAGTATAGGCCAACATGGGCCGAGTATTGTAGAAGAAAGGGGCTCTAATACACATACGTATTAGAGTACTCCCTCCGATTCATATTAATTGACTTCAATATGGATGTATCTAGAACTAATATGTGTCTAGATACATCCATATTAGAGGCAATTAATATGAACCGGAGGGAGTATAAAACATGAAATATTAAAGCTTATTACATATTCTAACACCCTCCCTTAATCTAAACCTTTCGAAAGGTTGAGATTTGTAATATCCCAGTATTCGAGACGATTGCGGGTAAATTTTAGAAAGGGATGTGCATTGCATCGTAAAATCTGGGGAAATTTCGCGCTTTATTGAAAAACTGCATCTTAGGGGGGACAAGTTTCTCTCTCGACACCAGATAGGGTTAGGGTTTCGAGAGTGCGATAAACTTGGACCTATCCAAACTCAATTTAGGGTTTTGTTAAGAGAGGGGAACAATTCATATTTTAACTTAAGTCCATGAATCATATAAGTTAAATAGCCACAGTTCATTAATAATTGCATCACAGATAATCAAATAATTGATATATAATTGTATCCAGAAGCATACCATCAAGAGATGGAGCTATCTAGCCCACAACCAAGCACAATAGAGCATTTCCAGGAATCATAACTCAATGAGCAATACACCAGGGGAACTGACACTTGCTAAATGCAAGAACTACTCACAGTAGAGAGCCAGTAGAGCCAGAGAAATGACACAACACAAGAAGTAAGCAACAACAATGGCTAGCACTGGCCAGGTAAGCATCAAGAGGATCAGTAGCATGGACAACAACATGAATGCACAGAGACAGCAAGCCAGGGAATATAGCAAGCACTAGCAGGGCATAGGATCGGGCCAGTAGAGCAGTAGCAGCAGCTAGAGCACCACAGCAATAGCAAGCACATCAGCATCACACACAGCAGCAGCAAGTATAGCAACAGAAGCCAGTAGAAGCAGAAGCAGCAGCACGGCATGGCATCTCCACGAGGAGAAGCAGCCGTAGCTCAAACTAGACGAAAATGAAGAAGAAGAGATGAGAGAGAGATGAGGTGGAGCACTTACAGGCGAGACGGTCGGGAAGCACAGCCATGGCGGCCACGGCGGCGCCAAGCCAAGCCAAGCCAGGCTAGGCCACCGCGCCCAGCACCACCACGCTGAGCTCATGGCGGCACCATAGCACCAGGAACGCCAGGGGGTGGCGAATCGCCGCGGATCCGTATGAACCGCGTTGCTGAGGAGTTGGGGGCGAGCGGAGACATCAGCAAAACGCAGATCGACGCGGACAGATGGGTGCACCGTCGAGAGGCAGATCATCCGCGACCAATCTCATCGCCAGAGATGGCCGGAGGCGGCCGGAACAATACGGCGACGGCGGTGGCGACCGCGAGTCGCCAGAGCACGGGGGAATTAGGGTTCGACGAGGCGACGCGGAGAGGAGAAGAAGTGAGGGCGACCGAGTGCGCTGGACCAGGCCGAGAGGTTTGAGCCCAACCCACTCCGGTTCACCCTGATAGGTGGGCCCGAGGGCATTTTGGACATTTCATAAATGTCCATTCAATTAAAACTTTCACAAAATTTTATAAAATAAATATCGCTCTAAAAAAATAAGTAAAAATATGTAAACCACTCAGAATAAAATAAATATTCCAAGGTAGAATTTTGCTCTTAAGGAGTATCCCTAAATTGTTCTTAGTGATTACCTCTGACATGAAATAATAAAACACCGGGAAGGGGGGCGGGGACAAAACCCTAAAAGCTGAAAGCATGCATAATTGCTTCTTTAACCATTGCCCTTATCGGACAATGATGCTATCTTTCAGAAACAGAGTACAAGGGTCAGTCCACACCATCAAACTGCAACACTTTGCAGTGTTCAGGCAAGTTCATCACTTGCTCATGTCAATTTGAGTATTTTTACCAAATTACTTGCAAACTATTATACTTATCACTCTTGCATGAAAAGTAAAATTGATATCTTCATAAATATGAATATGACTAAATGGTGGGCAATGGAACCATGGTATGAGTATGGTGGAGGTTCCATTTCAAGGGTTAATATCCATCTAGGATTAAACAACAAATGTCGTCTAGTGATTCTTGTGCCGTAAAACTCGTGTTAACCATAAGATCTGGAGTGGGACAGAGTAGTCAATTGTGCTTCTTCCTCTCGTACATCAATAGATGCGCTTACCGTAGCAGTTGTATCTTGCGAGAACAACAGTAGGGGTGGGGAACCTCTAAGTCCCCACGGTAATGCGGTCTATGATGGGTTGCAACGACCGGTGAAGGTATCAGGTCGTGGAACCTGGTATTAGTCAAGGTCAGATGGTATCCAATGGATACGCTGACCGACGAGGACCCAAGGTCGGAATTGCAACAAAGGGTGGGTGTGCGAGGTCACGAAGGAGTATAATTTGGCTAATACTTTATACCGGGCCTCACACCACGGAAGTGTGGACGGGAAAGCTGCCCGGTTGGCACCAAGGTTAAGATCTCTTATGGGTAAAGCAACACACCTCTGCAGAGTGTAATGAATCGTGACCTGTCACTCCTTGTTCCGGGATTTGGAACTGCGAACGCTGCCGGAAAGGAACTCCATGAAGTTCTAGTAAACCGGTGAAGGCTGACGGACATAGTTCTTCTGAATAAAAGCAACCTTTTGAAGAAATGGTTATAAAAACATGCATTGGTATTAGATTTTCTGGTCTAATATCGTACCAAGTGCATTAAACACCTCTTTCCTATTATGAACTTGTTGAGTATGCCCGTACTCATACCTCTTATAATCCCTTGCTTAGACTGTCTGAATCACCACGAGGAGGCAACTGACGGACAAGGCGGAGCAGAGGAGATCTGCTATGAGGAGCCAGACCTCTCGGGCGGTGTGGAAGGCGTAGAATACCTTATCATCTACGGAACAGGGGAGGCTTCCGAAGGATAACAATCTGAGACTACCGGAGTAATAGTAGTAACCGATTAGTGCGAACACTTTAGTACTTAGCTGCCCGGGTGGAACAAATGTATAACCTGTTAAGACTCTTATATTGTAAGTTAAGTTGGGTTCACCTCGAACCCAAGAGTAAACCTCTTTGGACCCAGGAGGAGCTCCGAGATGATGTATATGTTTGGTTTGTAATAATATGTGAATGAGTTATGGACCAGTTGTGTTCTGTTGTACTACTCTGAGGGGTGTAATATTTGTGGATTGGTACTTCGCGAATGTTATATCAACGACTGGCATACTACAACATGCAGTGGTACGCAGGGTCACCACAATTGGTATCGGAGCAAAAGCTTTGACCTTAGGTTGGAACCTAGTAAATGGGACATAACGTTAGGAGTCAAATAGGATTAGCAAAGAATTCTCGAAAAATATGATGTTTATTCACTTGAGAATAAAACATCCATATCTTTTAGTGCGATAATTCTTTATTATCACTATTATGATGCATTATTACTAATATTATATTCTTTCTTATCCACAGCCAAAATTGACCAGTTCACGTTCCGGACGTAACGTGAAAGTGAAGGAATCCACTCTGAACGATTATGACGGAGGAAAGGTTGACATACTCCGGGCAATGTTAATCGAATTTGGGTGCAATCCCCAAATCCGGCTAATGAAGTACACGTACTATGACAGTACTATACTAGCGAAGTGTAGGGTGGGACTTCAGCTACCTGAATCCCTAGGGATGAGTGCAATCATGCCAGCTGGAGAGGCTAGGACTATCAGAATAGCCTATCACATAGCCATAATGAAAGCCATCACAGATATTCGCGAGCATAAGACCAAGGATCTTATTGGCTCTGAATTCGCACATATCCCACATATGGAGGAGGACGATGATCCGGCTCTAAACCACTTCAAGTTAGCCAAGATAAAGCCTGCAGAAGTCGCCAAGTACATGGATAACTGCAGAAACCTACTGACATTGTTCTTTCAGTTGAACCGACATCTGTCGGGGGCAATTGATACAATGTTAGATGAGTTCACTAAGCCCAAGGAGGATTCGAAGGGTAAGGAGCCGATGGAGAGTGAGGTCCATACACCAGTTTACTCAACTGGTGATTATATTGACATAGATGCTCCTGAACCACAAACCACACCTCTAACACCTAGGTACTTTCCTAGTAGCTCACAAGGTGGATATGAGGGCGGAGAGAAATCCGGAAACCACCAACGTTCGGAGACTCCTATTGAGAATTCCACGGGATGGCGTTGGGGATCATTCATGGGAATTGATAGTGATCCAGTGAGATGTAATCCCGAGAGAGATCAAGATGCCATAAATCAGTATCAGAACCATCAGTATAGTAGGGGAGATTACGAGGAGTATCCGATAGTGATCGAATCCGACATAGAAGGAGGGAATGCCTATGATGGAGTCACAGGGGAGTATACCCCGGGGGAGGATTATGAATCTTTAAAGAATCATTTCATGATGACAAATTTCTCCCTGGGATCATCCTCTGATTCGGACTACCAGCCGACTGGGAGACCATATATCCCAGACTCTATCAGGAGGACTACACGTTCGACCGGATGGAAGCCTGGGATGTACCGAGAATGAAGCCACGACTAGAGACCAACGATCGGAGGCGAGACTACAATACAGTTGTACCACATGTATTGCAGTTTGTAATATTTTAATAAGTTGTAATTATACTTCAATAAGTGAGTTTGCATACTCACACTACTACTGAGTATTGTAATAAACCACCTAAGTATGTATATACATGGTATATGTTTTGTATGATTTGGATTTGCTTCTTGATTTCCATTGCATGACTAGTTCTGTGCACAAAGTTGAGCTCAGAAAACTTGTGCATGGAGTAACTATGAGTACCACTTTGTGTTACAAAGCTAGGGGAAGATGTCGGGAACGTTAGGAGAAGAGAGCGAAGCACAGCGCCTCGAGCGCGAGGCAAAGCAGAAGTAAGAGGAGGATGAAGCCGCAAGAAACCAGTTTCCACCACCACCACCACCGATGACGCAGTAGAACTTTCTCCAGTACATGCAGATGCTGGAGGAAAGACAGCGCACAACTATGGAGCAGCAAAACAAATTCTTTCAGGAATTGCTGCAACAGAATAGGGTGGAGAGACCATAATATCAGGGTGTTACTTTGTCGGACTTCCAGAACACCAAGCCAATATCTTTCGCCTATGCGCCAGAACCCATGGACGCGGAGGATTGGTTAATGGACACTGAGCGCAAGCTCAATACTGTTGGATGTTCAGACCAGGAGAAAGTGAGATATGCAACACATTTTTTGTGTGGACCCGCCGCATCATGGTGGGATAACATTGTAGCGGTATACCCAGTTGAGAAGGTTTTCACCTGGGAAGAGTTCAAGAGGAAGTTCAGGGAATCCAATGTCCCTGAGAGTATAATAGAGCTAAAACGCAGAGAATTCGAGAGTCTCGAACAGAAGGATAAAGCCATTCTGACTTACGTCAGAGAGTTCTCAGAGCTATCTTGATACGCCGCTGAGGAAGTCAACACCGAGGAAAAAAGAAAGAAGAGATTCATGAGAGGACTTAGTCCAGCATACAAAGTGAAACTCAGGATGTTGAGAGCCACTGAGTTCCAAGAGTTGGTGGACGCAGCCATCACTCTAGAAGATGGTTTCAAACAAGTGCAAGAAGAGAAGCGAAAGAAGGCCAAGTTAACAACAACAACAACAACAACAACAACAACAACAACAACAACAACAACAACAACAACAACAAAAACAACAACAACAACAACAACAACAACAACAACAACAACAACAACAACAACAAGATAATAAGTTTTGGGTGTCGCCAGGAGGGGCACATGCTGAAGGATTGCCCTAATAGAAAGAATGGAGGTGGACAGTCAGGAGGAGGTGGGAGTCGTAGTGGGAATTCCGTAGGGAATTGGAAGAACAAGAAGCCCTTCGGGAAGCTTAATTGTACCATCCTGGAGGAGGTGATTAATTTAGACAAAGCAGTCATAGGTACGCTTCAGATACTCACTCATCCTGGCAAAGTACTTTTTGATACTGGTGCAACCACATCATTCATTTCTCAGCAATTCATCATCAAACATGGGATTAATTGCTAAGTTAGAAACACCCATTACCATACTATCTGCGGGGGGAGCGATATTATTTACCCACGTTAAGCAATAGCAGGTCATCATGATCCGTAGATGTGCGTTTGACGCAGACCTGTTCGTTCTACCTATG
Source organism: Lolium rigidum (assembly GCF_022539505.1). Classification (NCBI taxonomy): domain Eukaryota; kingdom Viridiplantae; phylum Streptophyta; class Magnoliopsida; order Poales; family Poaceae; genus Lolium; species Lolium rigidum. Next base: position 182,326,566 of record NC_061513.1, on the reverse strand, counting down.
AAGGACATAGATGTCATTCTTGGTATGAACTGGTTAGAGGCGAATGGAGCCTTGATAGATTGTGCAAACAAGACGGTGTCTTTGAAAAGCCCAGATGGAGGAAGGATGATTTATCAAGGAGACAAACATACTCAGATTTAAGTTGAGCTACAGTTCAATAGCATGAAAGAAGTGAAGCTTAAGGACATCCCAATAGTCAATGAATTCCAAGATGTTTTTCCGAAGGAATTACCTGGAATGCCACCAGATAGGGAGATAGAGTTTACCATTGACCTAATTCCTGGAACAGCCCCGATTGCTAAGGCACCATACAAGATGGGACCTAAGGAGTTGAAGGAACTCAAAGAGCAATTAGATGGCTTGGAACAAAACGGATCCATACAAGAAAGTATTTCACCTTGTGGATCACCAGTCATATTTGTGGACAAAAGGGATGGAGGCCATAGGATGTGCGGAGATTACCGGAACCTGAACAATGTTACTATCAAGAACAAGTATCCACTTCCCAGAATTCAAGATCTGTTTGATCAAGTCAGGGGAGCAGGAGTCTTGTCCAAGATTGATCTGAGATCAGGGTATCACCAGATAAAGATCAAGAAAGAAGATGTTCCGAAAACTGCCTTTCTTTCAAGGTATGGACATCATGAGTACTTAGTCGTACCTTTTGGATTGACCAATGCCCCAGCAATATTCATGAAACTCATGAACAAGATATTCATGCCTTATCTTGACAAGTTTGTCATCATGTTCATCGATGATATCTTGATATATTCCAAGGATAAGACTGAACATGCAGAGCATCTTAGGATAGTGTTGCAAACACTAAGGGAACATCAGCTCTATGCCAAATTTAGCAAGTGCGAGTTTTGGCTAGACCAAGTAGAATTTCTTGGACATGTGATAAGCAAGGATGGAATAGCTGTAAACCCAAGCAAAGTTGCAACAGTCTTAGACTGGGAAGCACCTAAGAATGTCAAGGAAATCGGAGGATTCTTAGGAATGGCAGGATACTATAGGAGATTCATTGAAGGATTCTCCAAGATAGCAGGACCAATGACCAAGTTGTTAAGGAAGAACACACCGTTTGTGTGGTCAGATGAGTGTGAGAAGAGTTTTCAAACTCTAAAAGAGAAATTAACAACAACACCAGTGTTAGCAGTTCCAGAAACTGGCAAGGACTACACAGTTTATTGTGACGCATCCAAGCATGGATTGGGATGTGTACTTATGCAAGATCGGAAAGTGATATCATATGGATCAAGACAATTGAGACCTCATGAAGTCAACTATCCAACACATGACTTAGAGCTAGCAGCAGTTGTATTAGCATTGAAGACTTGGAGGCATTTTCTTTATGGAGCCAAGTGTGAGCTTTATACAGATCACAAAAGTCTCAAATATTTCTTCACTCAGAAGGAACTGAACATGAGACAGAAAAGATGGCTTGAGTTAATCAAGGATTATGACTTGACTATCAGTTACACCCCAGGAAAGGATAATGTTGTAGCTGATGCCTTAAGTAGAAAGATTACCGGAGGAGTTGAACAAGAAATAGCACCGGAGCTTAAGAGGGAGATAAGTCAGGCACATATACAACTCTGGGAAAAGGAAGCACACGAGGGACTATCAGCACTGCAAGTTGCAGAAGAATTGAACATGAACTTGAAAAATGAGATCATAATGGGTCAGTTGGATGATCCATTCATTGTGGAAGAGATAAGAAGGATCGCAGAAAGAAGCCCCTCGGAGTTTAAACTAGGAAAATCTGGATCCTTATGGTTTCAGAAAAGGATGTGTGTTCCAGATAATGCCGAGATTAGGGAAGTTATACTCAGAGAAGCACATCAAACACCGTATTCAATCCATCCAGGAAGTACAAAAATGTACATGGACCTAAAAGAGTTGTCCTGGTGGAACAACATGAAGCGGGAAATTGCTCAATATGTGCCAGAATGTCACACATGTCAGAGAGTTAAGGCAGAACATCAAAGTCCCGCAGGACCATTGCAACCTTTACCAATCCCAGAATGGAAGTGGGAAGAGATAGGAATGGATTTTATCACCGGACTACCCATGACTAATAAAATGAAGGACATGATATGGGTAACCGTGGACCGGTTAACCAAAAGTGCACATTTCTTAGCGGTAAATCAGAAGGATACCGGTGAGAAGCTTATAGACCTTTACATTAAAGAGATTGTAAGTAAACACGGAGTTCCCAAGAAGATAGTATCTGATCGAGGATCTGTGTTCACATCAGCCTTTTGGAAACAATTACACGAAGCTTTAGGATCCAAGTTGGACTACAACATAGCTTATCATCCTCAGACGGGAGGACAAACTGAGAGGACAAACCAGATACTTGAGGACATGCTTAGGGCTTGTGCCCTAGACTTCGGATGATCATGGGAGGAAGACTTACCCTTAGCAGAGTTTTCTTACAACAATAGCTATCAAAGCAATATCAAGATGACACCTATTGAAGCTCTGTACAGAAGGAAGTTTAGGTCACCAATTTGTTGGTATGAAACAGGTTCGAGCAAAGAGTTTGATCCAGATTATGTGAAGGAGAAACAACAGATCATTAATGTCATAAGGGACAGACTCAAGATAGCTCAAAGCCGACAGAAGAGTTATGCAGATCAAAAGAGAAGGACATGGGAACCAAAAGTTAGAGACATGGTATATCTAAAGGTTAGTCCGATGAAAGGTCAACAGAGATTCGGAGTAAAGGGAAAACTTAGCCCAAGATACATCGGACCTTTCAAGATATTAAGTCAGAAGCGTGGATTAGCTTTTGAATTGGATCTACCGGGAAGATTAGCTCAGATACACAATGTATTCCATGTGTCACAACTCCGGAGATGTTTAAAGACACCAGACGAGCCAGTATCTCATGATGAGCTAGATCTTCAGCCAGATTTGACTTATATCGGGAAGCCAGCCAAGATTCTCGAGGAGAACTGGAAACAACTCAGGAACAGAGCTATTAAGTATTGCAAAATCCAATGGAAACATCATCCTGAGAGAGAAGCCACCTGGGAGAAAGAGGAAGACTTGATGAAATCCTATCCAGAACTGTTCAGGTATAACAACCACAACTTCAGGACGAAGTTTTATTTAAGGGGGAAAGGCTGTAATATCCCAGTATTCGAGATGATTGCGGGGTAAATTTTAGAAAGGGATGTGCATTGCATCGTAAAATCTGGGAAATTTCGCGCTTTATTGAAAAACTGCATCTTAGGGGGGGACAAGTTTCTCTCTCGACACCAGATAGGGTTAGGGTTTCGAGAGTGCGATAAACTTGGACCTATCCAAACTCAATTTAGGGTTTTGTTAAGAGAGGGGAACAATTCATCTTTTAACTTAAGTTGCATGATTGAATTCAAAGAAACTATGTTTGAATGTTAAATTCAAACATAAAATAAGCATATTATAATTCAAATGTGAGACAATTCATTAAGCAATTTGATAAATCAAAAATATAAAGTAATTGGATATATAATTAAAGCTCATTAGAGAAAACTTGATCCAGCTTTATTGATTTCTCACACATAATACATTGTCATTACAATATCCCAAATGAATTATAAGAATTACAACACATTACATAAATGGATTAAATGAAAAAGGAAAATGAAAATTACAAAGAAATGCAAATAGCTAAACTAGCTAAGTTCTTCAAGTAGTTCTTGATCAACACTTGATGCAGAACTTCTTAATCACTCTTTGGATCCCTGCAAAAATAAAACAACAAGACAAAATATACACATTATGCCAAGTGGCAATGCCACTTCGTAGGTTAGCAAAAGAAACCAGAAGTTTGATGGATAATATCAAGCCTGCCGAGTTGAACCAAGCCAAAGCCCAAGTCCCAACCTGTGAGCACACAGGTAGCTCACAAGGAGAGTTGCATGCTCTCCACACACACACAGCCAGGGGAGGAGAACCCAGTACATGCATTGTTGTCGACCAAAGGAGTGAAGAGAGGGACAATATAAAAGCTTTTCATAGCAAACCCTAGAATCCATCGACAGGATCATCCAAGGGTAAGAACAACCAGAACCATAGAACAGGAAGAACACCAAACTATCCAGAACAGTTCCACCAAGAACTGTGCTGTAGAGCAAGCCACAAGGAGGGAATCATCACAAGCCAGCAAGGAGGAGCAGGGCAAGCTTTGATCATCAACCAGAAGCAAATCCTCTACAACAGCACATAAATCTAGGAGCTGGAGTGAGGTATACACAGATGATCATGAGCAAGCAGTTGTTTTGCTCATAAATAAGCATATGCAAATATCACAGAAGCAAAAAGGGGAAGAATAGCCTGTTTGTATCATCACTTGGCTGCTAGGCATTTGGTGCAAGCAAACATGGGAGAAGCAAACAGGAAATCATCCAAGGGAACAGTGGTTGTGTCAAACCAGTGGCACAACCAAGGAAATCCAGCAAGGATTGATCCTATCTAGTCAGCCAAAGTCGCCTAGCACCTATAGCTAGCTACACCATCAGACAGATAGACAATATAGTGTCTATTTATGTTCTCAACACCAAAGGCTACTCGAAATCCAATCATGGATCAACCAGAAAGCATTAGAGAGCCACAGTAAAGCCACAGATGGGGAGCTACCCTTGGACAGCATCAGGATGCTGTCAGGGCCACCTCAAACCCACAGACCAACACACCAAGTCACTGCATCATCACCCAATAGGGTCCAGAAGTGAGCTAGGGTTCCCAACCAGTGGTTGGCATCCCTCTAGCTCCAATTTATCAGTTAATAGGATCATCACTGCCAAGCAGTTCACCTCATTTATCTATTCAATCAAACAAGACTACACAGATAAATGAGATGCATAAGTAAATAGTGCACCAGACCCTAGCAAATGCCAGAGGATCACTGCAAGCAACAGCAGGTGCTGGAGTAAGCAAGAGCATGCACCAGCACAGGCTAGAATGTCACACAGACACAAAGAAGAGCCCTAGTGAGACATAAGCCATAGGAAAGTAGGCAACCACCAAGCAACTGGTGATCACATGATAATCAGGGCTTGACATAGTATACAAGTACATGCTAGAGCCAAGCCTAGCACCAGACCATGAATCATATAAGTTAAATAGCCACAATTCATTAACAATTGCATCACGGATAATCAAATAATTGATATATAATTGTATCCAGAAGCACACCATCAAGAGATGGAGCTATCTAGCCCACAACCAAGCACAATAGAGCATTTCCATGAATCATAGCTCAATGAGCAATACACTAGGGGCACTGACACTTGCTAAATGCAAGAACTACTCACAGTAGAGAGCCAGGAGAGCCAGAGGAATGACACATCACAAGAAGTAAGCAACAACAATGGCTAGCACTGGCCAGGTAAGCATCAAGAGGATCAGTAGCATGGACAACAACATGAATGCACAGAGACAGCAAGCCAGGGAATGTAGCAAGCACTAGAAGGGAATAGGATCGGGCCAGTAGAGCAGTAGCAGCAGCTAGAGCACCACAGCAAAAGCAAGCACATCAGCATCACACACAACAACATCAAGTATAGCAACAACAACCAGTAGAAGCAGAAGCAGCAGCACGGCATGGCATCTCCACGAGGAGAAGTAGCCGCAACTCAAACTAGACGAAAATGAAGAAGAAGAAGAGATGAGAGAGAGATGAGGTGGAGCACTTACAGGCGAGACGGTCGGGAATCACAGCCATGGCGGCCATGGCGGGGCCAAGCCAAGCCAAGCCAGGCTAGGCCACCGCGCCCAGCACCACCACGCGGAGCTCATGGCGTCGCCATAGCACCAGGAACTCCAGGGGTGGAGAATGACCGCGGATCCGCATGAACCGCGTTGCAGAGGAGTTGGGGGCGAGCGGAGACATCAGCAAAATGCAGATCAACGCGGACAGATGGGTGCACCGTCGAGAGGCGGATCATCCACGACCAATCTCATCGCCAGAGATGGCCGGAGGCGGCCGGAACAATACGGCGACGGCGGTGGCGACCGCGAGTCGCCAGAGCACGGGGGAATTAGTGTTCGACAAGGCGACGCGGAGAGGAGAAGAAGTGAGGGCGACCGAGTGGGCTGGACCAGGCCGAGAGGTTTGAGCCCAACCCACTCGGGTTCACCCTGATAGGTGGGCCCGAGGGCATTTTGGACATTTCATAAATGTCCATTCAATTAAAACTTTCACAAAATTTTATAAAATAAATATAGCTCTAAAAAATAAGTAAAAATATGTAAACCACTCAGAATAAAATTCTCTATCATAATAAATTATGAAATGGGAATTTTGAGACAATTAAAAATTGAGTCATAATTAAATGCAAGGAATAAATATTTTAATCATTAAAAATCACACTCTATATTTTTAATGATAAAATAAGTCCATAAATTGTTTTGGACTTAAAAACCACCTTGGCAATATTCCAAGGTAGAATTTTGCTCTTAAGGAGTATCCCTAAATTGTCTTAGTGATTACCTCTGACATGAAATAATAAAACACCAGGAAGGGGGGGGGACAAAACCCTAAAAGCTGAAAGCAAGCATAATTGCTTCTCTAACCATTGCCCTTATCGGACAATGATGCTATCTTTCAGAAACAGAGGACAAGGGTCAGTCCACACCATCGAACTGCAACAATTTGCAGTCTTCAGGCAAGTTCATCACTTGCTCATGTCAATTTGAGTATTTTTACCAAATTACTTGCAAACTATTATACTTATCACTCTTGCATGAAAAGTAAAATTGATATCTTCATAAATATGAATATGACTAAATGGTGGGCAATGGAACCATGGTATGAGTATGGTGGAGGTTCCATTTCAAGGGTTAATATCCATCTAGGATTAAACAACAAATATCGTCTAGTGATTCTTGTGCCGTAAAACTCGTGTTAACCATAAGATCTGGAGTGGGACAGAGTAGTCAATTGTGCTCCTTCCTCTCGTACATCAACGGATGCGCTTGCCGTAGCAGTTGTATCTTGCGAGAACAACCGTAGGGGTGGGGAACCTCTAAGTCCCCACGGTAATGCGGTCTATGATGGGTTGCAACGACCGGTGAAGGTATCAGGTCGTGGAACCTGGTATTAGTCAAGGTCGGATGGTATCCAATGGATACGCTGACCGGCGAGGACCCAAGGTCGGAATTGCAACAAAGGGTGGGTGTGCGAGGTCGCGAAGGAGTATAATTTGGCTAAGACTTTATACCGGGCCTCACACCACGGAAGTGTGGACGGGAAAGCTGCCCGGTTGGCACCAAGGTTAAGATCTCTTATGGGTAAAGCAACACACCTCTGCAGAGTGTAATGAATCGTGACATGTCACTCCTTGTTCCGGGATTTGGAACTGCGAACGCTGCCGAAAAGGAACTCCATGAAGTTCTAGTAAACCGGTGAAGGCTGACGGACATAGTTCTTCTGAATAAAAGCAACCTGATGACCCACAAGTATAGGGGATCGCAACAGTCTTCGAGGGAAGTAAAACCCAATTTATTGATTCGACACAAGGGGAGACAAAGAATACTTGAAAGCCTTAATAGCGGAGTTGTCAATTCAGCTGCACCTGGAAACGGACTTGCTCGCAAGAGTTTATCGATAGTAACAGTTTTATAGTAGTAGCGAGTGGTAAAATAACAACGACGGAGTAACAAAGACAGCAGTAGTGATTTTAGTAAACGAGCAGGATTAAAATACTGTAGGCACGGGGACGGATGACGGGCGTTGCATGGATGAGAGAAACTCATGTAACAATCATAGCGGGGCATTTGCGAGATAATAATAAAACGGTATCCAAGTACTAATCAATCAATAGGCATGTGTTCCATATATAGTCGTACATGCTCGCAATGAGAAACTTGCACAACATCTTTTGTCCTACCAGCCGGTGGCAGCCGGGCCTCAAGGGAAACTACTGGATATTAAGGTACTCCTTTTAATAGAGTACCGGAGCAAAGCATTAACACTCCGTGAACACATGTGATCCTCACATCACTGCCATTCCCTCCGATTGTCCCGATTTCGTCACTTCGGGGCCATTGGTTCCGGACAACGACATGTGTATACAACTTGCAGGTAAGATCATAAACAACGAATATCTTCATGAATCAATAACATGTTCAGATCTGAGATCATGGCACTCGGGCCCTAGTGACAAGCATTAAGCATAACAAGTTGCAACAATATCATAAAAGTAACATCTACGGATACTAGGCACTATGCCCTAACAATCTTATGCTATTACATGACCAATCTCATCCAATCCCTACCATCCCCTTCGGCCTACAGCGGGGGAATTACTCACACATGGATGGGGGAAACATGGCTGGTCGATGGAGAGGCGTTGGCGGTGATGATGGCGATGATCTCCTCCAATTCCCCGTCCCGGCGGAGTGCCGAACGGAGACTTCGGCTCTCGAGACGGAGTTTCGCGATGTGGCGGCGTTCGGAGGGTTTACGGCGACTTCGACCTCCCCCGTGCGTTTTTAGGTCGAGGCCAATAAGTAGTCCGAAGGAGGGCGTCGGAGGCCGGCCGAGGGGGCCACACCATAGGGCCGCGCGGGCCCCCTAGGCCGCGCCGCCTTATGGTGTGGGGCCCTCGGGCCTCCACTTGATTTGTCCTTACGGCTCCGTCGTATTGCGGGAAAATAGGGCCTTCTGTCAAAATCCCGAGGTTTTTCCCGAAAGTTGGATTTCTGCACAAAAACGAGACACCGAACAGTTCTGCTGAAAACAGCGTTAGTCCGTGTTAGTTGCATCCAAAATACACAAATTAGAGGCAAAACAATAGCAAAAGTGTTCGGGAAAGTAGATACGTTTTGGACGTATCAACTCCCCCAAGCTTAGCTTATTGCTTGTCCTCAAGCAATTCGATTAACAACCGAGCGATAAAAGAACTTTCACGAACACATTTGTTCATATGATGTATATATTCTCATGATATGGCTAATACTTAAGCAGTTCATAATAAGATACATGCAAATAAGATCATCTAACAGCTATGTCAATCATGAAGAGGTACCAACAATTAATAATAAGCATCATGAATCATGTATATAAGCAGGATTGCAATGTTCATAAATGAGTATGATAGAGTGGTATCTCGCTTGCTCGTATTTGATCGGCAAAACATAAATGCCCGGGCACCTCTGGAGTTCATAGAAAGACTAGAAGTAGTGATTGTCAAAGATAAAACCATAAAAGTTATACCACAATCAATCATATTTTGAGACAAGCATATTATACTAAGAATGACAGTTGTGCTCTCAAGAAAGTGCTCAAAGAAAGGATGGAGACACAACATAAAAGTAAGAGATTGACCCTTCGCGAGAGGGAAGCAGGGATTAACATGCGCTAGAGCTTTTCATTTGTAAAGCGAGGAGTAAAATTATTTTGAGAGGTGTTTGTTGTTGTCAACGAATGGTAATGGGTACACCAACTACCTCGCCAACCGGACTTTCAAGAGCGGCTCCCATGAATTATTTGCATTTTTATGTGGCGCTCCTTCCAACCTTTCTTACACAAACCATGGCTAACCGATTCCTCGGGTGCCTGCCAACAATCACATACCATGAAGGAGTGCCTTTTTAGTTTAGTTTTATTATGATGATGACACTCCCCCCAACCTTTGCTTACACAAGCCATGGCTAACCGAATCCTTCGGGTGCCTGCCAACAATCACAAACCATGGAGGAGTGTCTATTTAAGTTAATTAATTCGGGACTGGGAATCCCATTGCCAGCTCTTTTTGCAAAATTATTGGATAAGCGGATGTGCCACTAGTCCATATGAGAGTCCGTCAAAAGTAAATGACAAGGTTGAAAGCTAAACACCACATACTTCCTCATGAGCTATGAAACATTAACACAAATTGAGAAGCATTTTGAAGGTTTTAAAGGTAGCGCATGAGAATTTACTTGGAATGGTTTGAAATGCCATGCATAGGTATTTATGGTGGACACTCTGGAATAACTTGGTTTTCATGTGTTGGGAGGCACGAGCAGCGTTCCCGCTCGGTACAAGTGAAGGCTAGCAAAAGACTAGGGAGCGACAAATCAAGAGAGCAATAAGCTGTCATAATCATGCTTGCGGCAAAATAAATTAAGCGAGGCATAAAAGTGATACAAGAACTCTGAAGCAATGTAAATCATTGAGGCTTAATTTACTTTTGTTCAGTCATATGCATGCGTGAGCATGTGCCAAATCGATATAAATGAATTATTCAGAGGAGGATACCACAATATCATACCTATCTATGAATAAAACAATGCAAGCAAACATCCATGACATGCTACTCATATTAATAAATTGGAGCTAACATGAGAGATCATGAACTACTAGACTTTCTTAAATGACATATACCTCACATGAACCAACTAAGCATGCTCACATGGATGAGTATATGTACAAAAATGAAAACAAATAGAGTTCATACCAGCCTCTCACCACAGTCAGATTGTCGAATATCGTCATCATTGCCTTTCACTTGTGTAGCTTGGATAATATGAAATAAAAACCACGCTCCAGCCACCGAAGACCATTGAACTCATAAAGAACTTTACAAACCAAAGAAGAACAACAAATATTTTTGGTGTTTTCGAATTTGAGAACAAGAACAAAAGGAAACAAGCAAACAAAGCAAAATCTTTTTGGGTTTTCTTATAGCAAACTAACAATAGCAAATAAAGTGAAACAAATGCAAGAAACCAAGATAAACAAATGGTGAAGAGAAACAACAGAAATATTTTTGGTCTTTTTTGTGTTTTAGGAAAGAAACAAAGCAAGAACAAGAAAATGAAAACTAAAAGAAACACAGAAAAGCGAGATGGCGGAAATCTGCCAAAACCCGACAACGAGTACAGAAATCGATTTTTACAAAAATCTTACGTTACTCAGCTCGAAAAGTGTTCAACTAATGGAAGTTAGATAACAACCTGGGAAACCTGCACAAAAATTGGCAGCTCAAAATAACGTTCTGGCTGTGCGCACGATTTTTTCTAGTAACAGTCCAGAATCTGTTTTCAGGCAGCACTTCCCCAAATATCATCTCCCTCTCATTAGAAAACCACTCAAAGAGACTAAACAAGTATGTACAAGTATCCAGCAACCATAATATGCAAAGAATGAGTGATGCCGGTATACCTCCCCCCAAGCTTAGGCTTTTGGCCTAAGTGGAGTTCAATCCCATCGAGGGTCTGGGTTCCACGCCGGTGGATCATACATGGAGTAGTCATAATAAGGTATCGATGCAGAAGAAAAACGTGGGGGTTCCTCATACCCAGCTTGTGGATGCGAAGAGCTCGCTGCATCGGATGACGAATCGAGGTGTTCCTTGGCCTCCTCCGTGTTGCCTCTTGCACGATGGCTTCCTCCTTCTATGTATGCATTAACTGCACTTTTCGTGACTGACCAATCCTCCCTGGAATCAAGGTTAAACAGAGAAGGTGCAGGCAATCCTACTAATTTTTCAACTTTTTAGTCATTGTCCAAGATTTCTTGTAAAATGTTATTCTGTAAGACAGGTTTCTCAAATTAGACGAATCAGAAACAAACTCATGCTTAATCATGGAGGCTATGTCAAGTTTCTCTATGGGGAGCGGAATATCAAGACGGTGAGGTCCTACATTATGCATAGCTAATAAGCGAGAGGCGACGAGACCTCCACAAATTCCTCCCCTCTCACCGTTAGTAGCAAGTCTGTTGGCTATCAAAGCTCCCAAGTTATAAGTCCTATTACCTTGTAATGCAGCAGCTAGAAAGGCTAGATCCTGGATAGTTACTTTACTTCCATTCTTTCTTGCTAGAACGCACTTGGTAATGAAATAAGCAAAGTAACGAATAGCTGGAAAATGAATGCTACTGATTTTACCACCATCCTCCGAGAAGCTTCTTCCATGACAAATCATCTTGAAGAGGTCCAAGAACTCTTGCGGCGATCCCTTTATCTTCTCGCATGATCCCCACTGTGGCACTCTGATTGCTGCACAAAAATCACTGAATGGCAAGTTGACAGTTTTATTATAAATTTTGTACTGAACCATGGGGTTAGATCGTGACCAATTGAATTTAAAATCTTGCACTACTGACATAGTCAGTTTTGCATATTGGCATGGTTCACCATCAACAAAATCATCCAATCCCGCACGAGAGATTAGTCTTTGAACATCTTGTAAAATCCCCGCACTTCTCATAAAATCCACGCATGGGTAATAAGCGGGGTATACTCCTTCTTCTCGGTGAACTCTCATGACCTGTTGCACCTCTAATTCTTGTTGGTTCAGTTGGTGCATGCTCCCTTCCATTTTCTGAAATTTTTCAACAAACAATATAAAACTTGATTTGGTGACATATAATTGAGGGGAACTGCTATAGGAACTTGCTAGAGTACTAATCATGCATCAAAACTAGGTTATACCACTTAGAACAAGCATGCAAGCTCACTAAACATGTTACTCACAGCAGCAAAATATTCAAGATATACTCCACCAAACAAAATTCTATTTGGATAATCGAAGGAGTCACATACCGGAGAGCAAATGTGCCAAATTTCAGACAGAAATCTGGGCTGAGCAAAGAGATAGAGAAATCCTGAGCTCTTGAGCAAAAACGCGAGTGAGAGAAAGCTGGTTCGAGTTTTTTCGGGAGAGAGAAGATGGTGGGAGAAAGAGATGAAGTAGTGGGGCAAGGAGGGGCCCACACCACAGGGTGGCGCGCCCACCTTGCTGGCCGCGCCGGCCTGTGGTGTGGCACCCTGTGGTGCCCCACAGGTCATCCTCTGGTGCTCCCAGGTGCCTCGTCGAACAATAGGACCAACGGTGTAATTTTTGCGAATTTTTGAAAACTTTGAAAAATGCACATTTCTGGGTATTAAGTTTATTATTACTGGCCAGGAAATTTTTTGAAATCTCTAATTAACTAAGGAACTTTGAAAAATAAAGGTGCTACAGTAACTAGAGCAAGTGGAGGAAGAAAGAGATTTTGTTTACCTCCTCTATGCATATAAAAAGTATTTGTTAACAAGGTTGATCAAATCTTGCCACCAAATAAATTTTACATAGCATAAGAAGAAATAAACCTCAAATCAATCATGTTACCTTGAATTGTATTGATATGGATCCAATCACAAGAGTTTGATATTCTTCTTTAGGCTCATATATAGGACAATCGATAGTTCCAACTTTGATAGTTCTCACATTAGAAATAGTATTAACTCCGCACGCTTTTTCAATCCTCTTGGGGAAATAGACGGTGTGTTCCTTATCATCAACATTGAAAGTAACCTTTCCTTTATTGCAATCAATAACAGCCCCTGTGGTGTTAAGAAAAGGTCTCCCAAGAATAATGGACATATTATCATCTTCAGGCATTTCCAACACAACAAAATCAGTTAATATCAAGCAGTTATTAGTAACTTGAACATGAACATCCTCACATATACCAACAGGAATAGCAGTAGATTTATCAGCCATTTGCAAAGATATATCAGTAGGTATCAACTTATCTAAGTAAAGTCTCTTATAAAGAGAAAAAGGCATAACACTAACACCGGCTCCCAAGTCACATAGAGCAGTTTTAACATAATTATTCTTAATAGAACAAGGAATAGTAGGTATACCGGGTCGCCCAACTTCTTTGGAACTTTACCGTTAAAAGAGTAATTAGCAAGCATAGTGGAAATCTCCTCATTAGGAATTTTCCTTTTGTTAGTAACAATATCTTTCATATACTTTGAATAAGGAGGCAATTTAATAGCATCAGTCAAAGGGATTTGCAAGAATAAAGGTTTCATCCAATCACAAAATTTATTATAGTGTTCTTCTTCCTTTGATTTTAGTTTCTTAGCAGGAAAAGGCATTTGCTTTTGCACCCAAGGTTCTCTTTCATTACCATGTTTCTCAGGAATAAAATCTTCTTTAGTATACTTCTAATTTTTAGCATGCTTTTCAGGTTCTTCTTCAACCTCTTCTTTATCAGGAGTATCATTCTTATCATTATCTTTATCATGTTCATTACCACTTTCAGTTTCAGCATCAGAAATAGAAATACTATTAGGATCATTAACGAGTTCGGAGGATTCTACAACATTTTTATGTTTCTTCTTCTTTTTCTTAGAAGGAGCTCTAGGTTCAATGCGTTGAGAATCTTGTTCAATTCTTTTGGGATGTCCTTCAGGATATAGAGGATCCTGAGTAGAAACACCACCTCTAGTTGTTACTTCGTAAGCATGTTTTTCTTTAGAATTATTTCCCAACAAGTCATTTTGCACTTTAGTGAGTTGATCAATTTGAGTTTGAACCATATGAAAATGTTTAACAAGCATCTTAACATCATTGGAGGTTCTCTCCACAATATCATGCAATTCACTAATAGCTCGAGAATTTTCCATTAGATGATTCTCTACTCTCATATTAAAATTTTCTTGCTTAACAATATAATTATCAAACTCATCTAAGCATTGCGCAGGAGGTTTTGATTACGGAATATCTTCCCTAGTAAAGCGCTGAAGGGAATTTACCTCAATCATGGATGAAGGGGGAATTATCTCACATATATCTTCTATGGGAGGAAGATTCTTCACATCTTCAGATTTAATACCTTCTCCTTGAGAGACTTCTTGGCTTCCCTCATATCTTCATCATTCAATTTAATTAAACCCCTCTTCTTCAATATTGGCATTGGAGTTGGTTCAGGCGTAGTCCAATCATCATGATTCCGGCCTATTTTAGCCAATAATTCTTCAGCTTCGTCCGGAGTTCTTTTCCTGAAAACACAACCAGCACAACTATCAAGGTATGCCCTAGACCCAATGGTTAGTCCACTATAAAATATATCAAGTAAATCATGCTTTTCCAAATCATGGTCAGGCAGAGCTCTAATAAGAGAGCAAAATCTCGCCCAAGCCTCAGGCAATTTCTCTCCATCTTCCTGATCGAAATTATAAATTCTCTGCAAAGCAATATGTTGAGCACTAGCAGGAAAGTATTTCCGGAAGAAAACATCAAGCAATTCTTTTGGACTTTTAATAGAATTAGGTGGCAAACTATTATACCAAGTTTTAGCGTCATCCTTTAATGAGAATGGAAAGATTTTAGCAACAAAGTAAGTACGCTTCTTAACATCTTCAGAAAACAAGCTACTCAGAGTAGATAACTCAATCATATGTTCAACAGCACTTTCTTTTTCAGTACCACAAAAGGGTGTTTTCTCAATAATAGCTATATGAGATAGATCAAGAGAAAAATCATAATCTTTATCCTTAATGTTTATAGGAGATGTGGCAAATTTAGGATCAGGAGACAGTTTATATCTAACGGCATGTTCTGCAAGCAACTTTTTAATTTTTCTTGCATCAGTAGTAGCATTGCATTTTTCAATAAAATCATCATCAAGTTCCACATAATCTTCATCAAGATCATCACTAGAGTATTCAAGTTCAGGTGAATTAACAGGTGTAGTAACATCGAGAGTTTCAAGTATTTTCAATTTGTCTAGACCTAGCAATTGTAGCATCTAGAAAAGTTCCCAATGAACCACTATCATCAAGCACAGCAGAAATATTATCAATATTATGAGAGTTTTCAGATTCAGCAGAAGTACCAGCAAGTGAAGCATGTGGCGGTGAAACAAGTTTATCAATCACAGATGGGGAATCAAGAGCAGCAGAGGTACTCAGAGTTGTACCTTTTCTTGTAGTGGATGGTAATATGGCGACCTTAGTATCGCGAGGTTTACCCATGATGGAGAATTTGCAGCGAACAATATCAATCCAAGTGAACTTCCAAATAAAGCTATGTTCTCCGGCAACGGCGCCAGAAAATAGTCTTGAGGACCCACAAGTATAGGGGATCGCAACAGTCTTCGAGGGAAGTAAAACCCAATTTATTGATTTGACACAAGGGGAGACAAAGAGTACTTGAAAGCCTTAACAGCGGAGTTGTCAATTCAGCTGCACCTGGAAACAGACTTGCTCGCAAGAGTTTATCAGTAGTAACAGTTTTATAGTAGTAGCAGTGGTAAAATAACAACAGCAGAGTAACAAAGACAGCAGTAGTGATTTTAGTAAACAGCAGGATTAAAATATTGTAGGCACGGGGACGGATGACGGGCGTTGCATGGATGAGAGAAACTCATGTAACAATCATAGCAGGGAATTTGCAGATAATAATAAAACGGTATCCAAGTACTAATCAATCAATAGGCATGTGTTCCATATATAGTCGTATGTGCTCGCAATGAGAAACTTGCACAACATCTTTTGTCCTACCAGCCGGTGGCAGCTGGGCCTCAAGGGAAACTACTGGATATTAAGGTACTCCTTTTAATAGAGTACCGGAGCAAAGCATTAACACTCCGTGAACACATGTGATCCTCACATCACTGCCATTCCCTCCGGTTGTCCCGATTTCTGTCACTTCGGGGCCATTGGTTCCGGACAACGACATGTGTATACAACTTGCAGGTAAGATCATAAACAACGAATATCTTCATGAATCAATAACATGTTCAGATATGAGATCATGGCACTCGGGCCCTAGTGACAAGCATTAAGCATAACAAGTTGCAACAATATCATAAAAGTAACATCTACGGATACTAGGCACTATGCCCTAACAATCTTATGCTATTACATGACCAATCTCATCCAATCCCTACCATCCCCTTCGGCCTACAGCGGGGGAATTACTCACACATGGATGGGGGAAACATGGCTGGTCGATGGAGAGGCGTTGGCGGTGATGATGGCGATGATCTCCTCCAATTCCCCGTCCCGGCGGAGTGCCAGAACGGAGACTTCTGGCTCCCGAGACGGAGTTTCGCGATGTGGCGGCGTTCTGGAGGGTTTCGGCGACTTCGACCTCCCCCGTGCGTTTTTAGGTCGAGGCCAATAAGTAGTCCGAAGGAGGGCGTCGGAGGCCGGCCGAGGGGGCCACACCATAGGGCCGCGCGGGCCCCCCTAGGCCGCGCCGCCTTATGGTGTGGGGCCCTCGGGCCTCCACTTGATTTGTCCTTCGGCTCCGTCGTATTCCGGGAAAATAGGGCCTTCGTCAAAATCCCGAGGTTTTTCCCGAAAGTTGGATTTCTGCACAAAAACGAGACACCAGAACAGTTCTGCTGAAAACAGCGTTAGTCCGTGTTAGTTGCATCCAAAATACACAAATTAGAGGCAAAACAATAGCAAAAGTGTTCGGGAAAGTAGATACGTTTTGGACGTATCACAACCTTTTGAAGAAATGGTTATAAAAACATGCATTGGTATTAGATTTTCTGGTCTAATATCGTAGCTAGTGCATTAAACACCTCTTTCCTATTACGAACTTGTTGAGTACGCTCGTACTCATACCTCTTATAATCCCTTGCTTAGACTATCTGAGTCACCTCGAGGAGGCAACTGACAGGCAAGGCGGAGCAGAGGAGATCTGTTGTGAGGAGCCAGACCTCTTGGGCTGTGTCGAAGGCGTAGACTACCTTATCGTCTACGGAACATGGGAGGCTTCCGAAGGAGAACAATCTTAGACTACCGGAGTAATAGTAGTAACCGAGAAGTGCGAACACTTTAGTACTTAGCTGCCCGGGTGGAATAAATGTATAACCTGTTAAGACTCTTATATTGTAAGTTAAGTTGGGTTCACCTCGAACCCAGGAATAAACCTCTTTGGACCCAGGAGGAGCTCCGAGATGATGTATATGTTTGGTTTGTAATAATATGTGAATGAGTTATGGACCAGCTATGTTCTGTTGTACTACTCCGAGGGATGTAATATTTGCGGATTGGTACTTTGCAAATGTTATATCAACGACTGGCATACTACAACATGCAGTGGTATGCAGGGTCACCACAAGATTACACTTGAATTCATCAAGCTTCTTAACTGGAATTGCCTTTGTAAAACCATCTGCAACTTGATCTTCACTTGAGACAAACCAAATAGCCAATTTTTTAGTAGCAAGTCTTTCTCTGACAAAATGGAAATAAATCTCAATGTGCGTGGTGCGAGCATGAAACACTGGATTTGCGGACAAATAGGTTGCACCTAGATTGTTACACCAGAGACTTGGTTTTTCTCTTAGTTTAACTCCAAGTTCAACAAGAAGAGCTTCAAACCAAATTAGTTCAGTTGTGGAATTTTCTAAGGCTTTGTACTCTGCCTTAGTGCTAGACCGAGACACTGCGGCTTGTTTTCTAGCACTCCAAGATACCAAATTTGGTCCAACAAATATAGCAAAACCACCTATAGAGCATCTATCATCCAGGGAACCAACCAAATCTGCATCTGGAAAAGCACTCAAAAATGTGGATGAAGATTTTGTGAAGGTAATTGATACGTCTCCGACGTATCGATAATTTCTTATGTTCCATGCCACATTATTGATGATTTCTACATGTTATATGCACACTTTATGTCAAATTCGTGCATTTTCTGGAACTAACCTATTAACAAGATGCCGAAGTGCCAGTTCCTGTTTTCTGCTGTTTTTGGTTTCAGAAATCCTAGTAACGAAATATTCTCGGAATCGGACGAAATCAAGACCCAAGTTCCTATTTTCACCGGAAGCATCCAGAACACACGAGAGGGACCAGAGAGGGGGCACTGGGCCCCCAGACCATAGGCCGGCGCGGCCCAGGCCCTGGCCGCGCCGCCCTATGGTGCCGCCGCCTCTTCGACCCTCTGACGCTACCCTTCCGCCTATTTAAAGCCTCCGTCGAGAAAACCCTGATACGAAGGACGAAACCCACAGAAACCTTCCAGAGCCGCCGCCATCGCGAAGCCAAGATCTGGGGGACAGGAGTCTCTGTTCCGGCACCCTGCCGGAGCGGGGAAGTGCCCCCGGAAGGCTTCTCCATCGACACCGCTGCCATCTCCACCACCATCTTCATCACCGCTGCTGCTCCCATGAGGAGGGAGTAGTTCTCCATCGAGGCTCGGGGCTGTACCGGTAGCTATGTGGTTCATCTCTCTCATGTACTTCAATACAATAATCTCATGAGCTGCCTTACATGATTGAGATTCATATGATGATGCTTGTAATCTAGATGTCATTGTGCTAGTCAAGTGAGTTTTACTTATGTGATCTCCGGAGACTCCTTGTCCCACGTGTGTAAAGGTGACGAGTGTGTGCACCGTGTGGGTCTCTTAGGCTATATTTCACAGAATACTTACTCACTGTTATGAATGGCGTAGTGAAGTGCTTATTTATATCTCTTTATGATTGCAATGTGTTTTGTATCACAATTATCTATGTGCTACTCTAGCAATGTTATTAAAGTAGTTTTATTCCTCCTACACGGTGTAATGGTGACGAGTGTGTGCATCCGTGTTAGTACTTGGCGTATGCTATGATCATGATCTCTTGTAGATTGTGAAGTTAACTATTGCTATGATAGTATTGATGTGATCTATTCCTCCTACATAGCGTGAAGGTGACGAGTGTGCATGCTGTGTTAGTACTTGGTTTAGTCGTGTTGATCTTTCTTGCACTCTAAGGTTATTTAAATATGAACATTGAATTGTGGAGCTTGTTAACTCCGGCATTGAGGGTTCGTGTAATCCTACGCAATGTGTTCATCATCCAACAAAAGAGTGTAGAGTATGCATTTATCTATTCTG
This sequence comes from Lolium rigidum, assembly GCF_022539505.1. Lineage (NCBI taxonomy): Eukaryota > Viridiplantae > Streptophyta > Magnoliopsida > Poales > Poaceae > Lolium > Lolium rigidum. Next base: position 182,306,955 of record NC_061513.1, on the reverse strand, counting down.
TTATGTGATCAATGTTGAGAGTGTCCACTAGTGAAAGCCTATTCCCTGTTGAATATCATATACCTTGCACCCATTAATGAAGAAACACTTAGAGCTTGCTAATTTGGTTTGCATATTTGGTTTCTCTAGAGTCTAGATAATATCTAGTATTGAGTTTTGAACAACAAGGAAGACGGTGTAGAGTCTTATAATGTTTACAATATGTCTTTTATGTGAGTTTTGCTGCACCGTTCATCCTTGTGTTTGTTTCAAATAACCTTGCTAGCCTAAACCTTGTATCGAGAGGGAATACTTCTCATGCATCCAAAATCCTTGAGCCAACCACTATGCCATTTGTGTCCACCATACCTACCTACTACATGGTATTTATCCGCCATCCCAAAGTAAATTGCTTGAGTGCTACCTTTAAAATTCCATCATTCACCTTTGCAATATATAGCTCATGGGACAAATAGCTTAAAAACTATTGTGGTATTGAATATGTACTTATGCACTTTATCTCTTATTAAGTTGCTTGTTGTGCGATAACCATGCTTCAGGGGACGCCATCAACTATTCTCTCGTTGAATATCATGTGAGTTGCTATGCATGTCCGTCTTGTCCGAAGTAAGAGAGATCTACCACCTTAATGGTTGGAGCATGCATATTGTTAGAGAAGAACATTGGGCCGCTAACTAAAGCCATGATTCATGGTGGAAGTTTCAGTTTTGGACATATATCCTCAATCTCATATGAGAATAATAATTGTTGTCACATGCTTATGTATTAAAGAGGAGTCCATTATCTGTTGTTCATGTTGTCCCGGTATGGATGTCTAAGTTGAGAATAATCAAAAGCGAGAAATCCAAAATGCGAGCTTTCTCCTTAGACCTCTGTACAGGCGGCATGGAGGTACCCCATTGTGACACTTGGTTAAAACATGTGCATTGCAAAGATCCGGTAGTCCAAGCTAATTAGGACAAGGTGCGGGCACTATTAGTATACTATGCATGAGGCTTGCAACTTGTAAGATATAATTTACATAACTCATATGCTTTATTACTACCGTTGACAAAATTGTTTCATGTTTTCAAAATAAAAGCTCTAGCACAAATATAGCAATCGATGCTTTCCTCTTTGAAGGACCATTCTTTTTACTTTTATGTTGAGTCAGTTCACCTATCTCTCTCCACCTCAAGAAGCAAACACTTGTGTGAACTGTGCATTGATTCCTACATACTTGCATATTGTACTTGTTATATTACTCTATGTTGACAATTATCCATGAGATATACATGTTACAAGTTGAAAGCAACCGCTGAAACTTAATCTTCCTTTGTGTTGCTTCAATACCTTTATTTTGATTTATTGCTTTATGAGTTAACTCTTATGCAAGACTTATTGATGCTTGTCTTTAAGTACTATTCATGAAAAGTCTTTGCTTTATGATTCAGTTGTTTACTCATGTCATTACCATTGTTTTGATCGCTGCATTCATTACATATGTTTACAATATGATCAAGTTTATGATGGCATATCACTCCAGAAATTATCTTTGTTATCGTTTTACCTGCTCGGGACGAGCGTAACTAAGCTTAGGGATGCTGATACGTCTCCGACGTATCGATAATTTCTTATGTTCCATGCCACATTATTGATGATATCTACATGTTTTATGCACACTTTATGTCATATTCGTGCATTTTGTGGAAGTAACCTATTAACAAGATGCCGAAGTGCCAGTTCCTGTTTTCTGCTGTTTTTGGTTTCAGAAATCCTAGTAACGAAATATTCTCGGAATCGGACGAAATCAAGACCCGAGTTCCTATTTTCACCGGAAGCATCCGGAACACACGAGAGGGACCAGAGAGGGGGCACTGGGCCCCCAGACCATAGGCCGGCGCGGCCCAGGCCCTAGCCGCGCCGCCCTATGGTGCCGCCGCCTCTTCGACCCTCTGACGCTACCCTTCCGCCTATTTAAAGCCTCCGTCGAGAAAACCCTGATACGAAGGACGAAACCCACAGAAACCTTCCAGAGCCGCCGCCATCGCGAAGCCAAGATCTGGGGGACAGGAATCTCTGTTCCGGCACCCTGCCGGAGCGGGGAAGTGCCCCCGGAAGGCTTCTCCATCGACACCGCTGCCATCTCCACCACCATCTTCATCACCGCTGCTGCTCCCATGAGGAGGGAGTAGTTCTCCATCGATGCTCGGGGCTGTACCGGTAGCTATGTGGTTCATCTCTCTCCTATGTACTTCAATACAATAATCTCATGAGCTGCCTTACATGATTGAGATTCATATGATGATGCTTGTAATCTAGATGTCATTGTGCTAGTCAAGTGAGTTTTACTTATGTGATCTCCGGAGACTCCTTGTCCCACGTGTGTAAAGGTGACGAGTGTGTGCACCGTGTGGGTCTCTTAGGCTATATTTCACGGAATACTTACTCACTCGTTATGAATGGCGTAGTGAAGTGCTTATTTATATCTCTTTATGATTGCAATGTGTTTTGTATCACAATTATCTATGTGCTACTCTAGCAATGTTATTAAAGTAGTTTTATTCCTCCTACACGGTGTAATGGTGACAGTGTGTGCATCCGTGTTAGTACTTGGCGTATGCTATGATCATGATCTCTTGTAGATTGTGAAGTTAACTATTGCTATGATAATATTGATGTGATCTATTCCTCCTACATAGCGTGAAGGTGACAGTGTGCATGCTGTGTTAGTACTTGGTTTAGTCGTGTTGATCTTTCTTGCACTCTAAGGTTATTTAAATATGAACATTGAATTGTGGAGCTTGTTAACTCCGGCATTGAGGGTTCGTGTAATCCTACGCAATGTGTTCATCATCCAACAAAAGAGTGTAGAGTATGCATTTATCTATTCTGTTATGTGATCAATGTTGAGAGTGTTCACTAGTGAAAGCCTATTCCCTAGGCCTTGTTCCTAAATACTGCTATCGCTGCTTGTTTACTGTTTTACTGCGTTACTACTGTTGCGTTACTACTGCTACCATATTACCACCATCAACTACACGCCGTTACTACTGCTCATATTCATTCATACCACCTGTATTTCACTATCTCTTCGCCGAACTAGTGCACCTATTAGGTGTGTTGGGGACACAAAAGACTTCTTGCTTTGTGGTTGCAGGGTTGCATGAGAGGGGTATCTTTGACCTCTTCCTCCCTGAGTTCGATAAACCTTGGGTGATCCACTTAAGGGAAACTTGCTGCTGTTCTACAAACCTCTGCTCTTGGAGGCCCAACACTGTCTACAAGAATAGAAGCTCCAGTAGACATCAAGCACTTTTCTGGCGCCGTTGCCGGGGAGGAAAGGTAAAAAGGCACTCATACTCCGGTTCCGAGTAACGATACTTTTCACGGCGCCATTGTGTTTGTGCTCGAAGCTATTTCCTTTAGATCCTGCAATTGCATCTTTTTGTTTCTTGTTTACACTAGTTTGGCATAATGGACAACAATGAGCTTCTTATTCTATTTCCTGATTTAAAACATGGATTGTTTGATGCGAAAATTAAAAAACCTATGAAATCTTATTTGCATGCTGGTAGTAATATTAGTATGAACGCTTTGAACACCATTGTTGATAATGATATAGAAAGTTCTAAGCTTGGGGAAGCTGGTTTTCATGATCTTTTTAGTCCCCCAAGCATTGAGGAGAAAATTTTCTTTGATAATACTTTGCCTCCTATTTATGATGATTATAATAGTGGTCTTTTGGTACAACCTACTATGGAGAGTAATTTTTATGATGATTATACTATGCCTCCTATACTTGATGAGAATAATAATGATAGCTACTTTGTTGAATTTGCTCCCACTACAACTAATAAAATTGATTATGCTTATGTGGAGAGTAATAATTTTATGCATGAGACTCATGATAAGAATGCTTTATGTGATAGTTATATTGTTGAGTTTGCTCATGTTGCTACTGAAAGTTATTATGAGAGAGGAAAATATGGTTGTAGAAATTTTCATGTTACTAAAATGCCTCTCTATGTGCTGAAATTTTTGAAGCTACACTTGTTTTATCTTCCTATGCTTGTTACTTTGCTCTTCATGAACTTGTTTATTTACAAGATTCCTATGCATAGGAAGCATGTTAGACTTAAATGTGTTTTGAATTTGCCTCTTGATGCTCTCTGTTGCTTCAAATACTATTTCTTGCGAGTGCATCATTAAAACTGCTGAGCCCATCTTAATGGCTATAAAGAAAGAACTTCTTGGGAGACAACCCATGTTTTTACTACAGTATTTTTGTTTTATATTTGAGTCTTGGAAGTTGTTTACTACTGTAGCAACCTCTCCTTATCTTAGTTTTATGTTTTGTTGTGCCAAGTAAAGTCTTTGATAGAAAAGTAAGTACTAGATTTGGATTACTGCGCAGTTCCAGATTTCTTTGCTGTCACGAATCTGGGTCTATCTCCCTGTAGGTAGCTCAGAAAATTAAGCCAATTTACGAGCATGATCCTCAGATATGTACGCAACTTTCATTCAATTTGAGCATTTTCGTTTGAGCAAGTCTGGTGGCCTAATAAAATCCATCTTTACGGACTCGTTCTGTTTTGACATATTCTGTCTTTTATTTCGCATTGCCTCTTTTGCTATGTTGGATGAATTTCTTTGATCCATTAATGTCCGAGTAGCTTTATGCAATGTCCGGAAGTGTTAAGAAAGATTGTGTCACCTCTGAACATGTGAATTTTTATTATGCACTAACCCTCTAATGAGTTGTTTCGAGTTTGGTGTGGAGGAAGTTTTCAAGGATCAAGAGAGGAGTATGATGCAATATGATCAAGGAGAGTGAAAGCTCTAAGCTTGGGGATGCCCCGGTGGTTCACCCCTGCATATTCTAAGAAGACTCAAGCGTCTAAGCTTGGGGATGCCCAAGGCATCCCCTTCTTCATCGACAACATTATCAGGTTCCTCCCCTGAAACTATATTTTTATTCCGTCACATCTTATGCACTTTACTTGGAGCATCTGTTTGTCTTTGTTTTTGTTTTTTTTTGAATAAATGCTTGTGTGGGAGAGAGACACGCTCCGCTGGTTCATATGAACACATGTGTTCTTCGCTTTATCTTTTAGTGTTCATGGCGAAGGTTAAAACTGCTTCGTTCATTTTTATATGGTTGGAAACGGAAAATACTACATGTAGTAACTCTAAAATGTCTTGAATAATTTGATACTTGGCAATTGTTGTGCTCATGTTTAAGCTCTTGCATCATATACCTTGCACCCATTAATGAAGAAACACTTAGAGCTTGCTAATTTGGTTTGCATATTTGGTTTCTCTAGAGTCTAGATAATATCTAGTATTGAGTTTTGAACAACAAGGAAGACGGTGTAGAGTCTTATAATGTTTACAATATGTCTTTTATGTGAGTTTTGCTGCACCGTTCATCCTTGTGTTTGTTTCAAATAACCTTGCTAGCCTAAACCTTGTATCGAGAGGGAATACTTCTCATGCATCCAAAATCCTTGAGCCAACCACTATGCCATTTGTGTCCACCATACCTACCTACTACATGGTATTTATCCGCCATCCCAAAGTAAATTGCTTGAGTGCTACCTTTAAAATTCCATCATTCACCTTTGCAATATATAGCTCATGGGACAAATAGCTTAAAAACTATTGTGGTATTGAATATGTACTTATGCACTTTATCTCTTATTAAGTTGCTTGTTGTGCGATAACCATGCTTCGGGGACGCCATCAACTATTCTCTCGTTGAATATCATGTGAGTTGCTATGCATGTCCGTCTTGTCCGAAGTAAGAGAGATCTACCACCTTAATGGTTGGAGCATGCATATTGTTAGAGAAGAACATTGGGCCGCTAACTAAAGCCATGATTCATGGTGGAAGTTTCAGTTTTGGACATATATCCTCAATCTCATATGAGAATAATAATTGTTGTCACATGCTTATGTATTAAAGAGGAGTCCATTATCCGTTGTTCATGTTGTCCCGGTATGGATGTCTAAGTTGAGAATAATCAAAAGCGAGAAATCCAAAATGCGAGCTTTCTCCTTAGACCTCCGTACGAGCGGCATGGAGGTACCCCATTGTGACACTTGGTTAAAACATGTGCATTGCAAAGATCCGGTAGTCCAAGCTAATTAGGACAAGGTGCGGGCACTATTAGTATACTATGCATGAGGCTTGCAACTTGTAAGATATAATTTACATAACTCATATGCTTTATTACTACCGTTGACAAAATTGTTTCATGTTTTCAAAATAAAAGCTCTAGCACAAATATAGCAATCGATGCTTTCCTCTTTGAAGGACCATTCTTTTTACTTTTATGTTGAGTCAGTTCACCTATCTCTCTCCACCTCAAGAAGCAAACACTTGTGTGAACTGTGCATTGATTCCTACATACTTGCATATTGTACTTGTTATATTACTCTATGTTGACAATTATCCATGAGATATACATGTTACAAGTTGAAAGCAACCGCTGAAACTTAATCTTCCTTTGTGTTGCTTCAATACCTTTATTTTGATTTATTGCTTTATGAGTTAACTCTTATGCAAGACTTATTGATGCTTGTCTTTAAGTACTATTCATGAAAAGTCTTTGCTTTATGATTCAGCTTGTTTACTCATGTCATTACCATTGTTTTGATCGCTGCATTCATTACATATGTTTACAATATGATCAAGTTTATGATGGCATATCACTCCAGAAATTATCTTTGTTATCGTTTTACCTGCTCGGGACGAGCAGAACTAAGCTTGGGGATGCTGATACGTCTCCGACGTATCGATAATTTCTTATGTTCCATGCCACATTATTGATGATTTCTACATGTTATATGCACACTTTATGTCATATTCGTGCATTTTCTGGAACTAACCTATTAACAAGATGCCGAAGTGCCAGTTCCTGTTTTCTCCCTGTTTTTGGTTTCAGAAATCCTAGTAACGAAATATTCTCGGAATCGGACGAAATCAAGACCCAGGTTCCTATTTTCACTGGAAGCATCCAGAACACACGAGAGGGACCAGAGAGGGGGCACTGGGCCCCCAGACCATAGGCCGGCGCGGCCCAGGCCCTAGCCGCGCCGCCCTATGGTGCCGCCGCCTCTTCGACCCTCTGACGCTACCCTTCCGCCTATTTAAAGCCTCCGTCGAGAAAACCCTGATACGAAGGACGAAACCCACAGAAACCTTCCAGAGCCGCCGCCATCGCGAAGCCAAGATCTGGGGGACAGGTATCTCGTTCCGGCACCCTGCCGGAGCGGGGAAGTGCCCCCGGAAGGCTTCTCCATCGACACCGCTGCCATCTCCACCACCATCTTCATCACCGCTGCTCGCTCCCATGAGGAGGGAGTAGTTCTCCATCGATGCTCGGGGCTGTACCGGTAGCTATGTGGTTCATCTCTCTCCTATGTACTTCAATACAATAATCTCATGAGCTGCCTTACATGATTGAGATTCATATGATGATGCTTGTAATCTAGATGTCATTGTGCTAGTCAAGTGAGTTTTACTTATGTGATCTCCGGAGACTCCTTGTCCCACGTGTGTAAAGGTGACAAGTGTGTGCACCGTGTGGGTCTCTTAGGCTATATTTCACAGAATACTTACTCACTGTTATGAATGGCGTAGTGAAGTGCTTATTTATATCTCTTTATGATTGCAATGTGTTTTGTATCACAATTATCTATGTGCTACTCTAGCAATGTTATTAAAGTAGTTTTGTTCCTCCTACACGGTGTAATGGTGACAAGTGTGTGCATCCGTGTTAGTACTTGGCGTATGCTATGATCATGATCTCTTGTAGATTGTGAAGTTAACTATTGCTATGATAGTATTGATGTGATCTATTCCTCCTACATAGCGTGAAGGTGACGAGTGTGCATGCTGTGTTAGTACTTGGTTTAGTCGTGTTGATCTTTCTTGCACTCTAAGGTTATTTAAATATGAACATTGAATTGTGGAGCTTGTTAACTCCGGCATTGAGGGTTCGTGTAATCCTACGCAATGTGTTCATCATCCAACAAAAGAGTGTAGAGTATGCATTTATCTATTCTGTTATGTGATCAATGTTGAGAGTGTTCACTAGTGAAAGCCTATTCCCTAGGCCTTGTTCCTAAATACTGCTATCGCTGCTTGTTTACTGTTTTACTGCGTTACTACTGTTGCGTTACTACTGCTACCATATTACCACCATCAACTACACGCCGTTACTACTGCTCATATTCATTCATACCACCTGTATTTCACTATCTCTTCGCCGAACTAGTGCACCTATTTGGTGTGTTGGGGACACAAGAGACTTCTTGCTTTGTGGTTGCAGGGTTGCATTAGAGGGATATCTTTGACCTCTTCCTCCCTGAGTTCGATAAACCTTGGGTGATCCACTTAAGGGAAACTTGCTGCTGTTCTACAAACCTCTGCTCTTGGAGGCCCAACACTGTCTACAAGAATAGAAGCTCCCGTAGACATCAGTAATACCAAGCTGTAATGTATCTTTCACATATCTGAGAATACGTTTTGCAGTTGTCTAGTGTTCTGTAGTTGGAGCATGTAGGTACTGACAAACCTTGTTTACTGAGAAAGCTAAATCAGAACGTGTCAATGTCAAGTACTGAAGAGCTCCAACAATACTCCTGTACTGAGTACTATGTTCAGAGCCAAGAGGTGTACCATATGTCAGAGACAACTGTTCATACGAGGACAGAGGTGTAGAAGCAGACTTGCAGCTGCGCATTCCAACTCTGTCAAGTAAATCTGTAGCATACTTCTCATGTGTAAGGAGTAATCCACTGTTTACCTTCTTTACCTCAATACCAAGGAAATAATGCAAATCACCCAGATCTTTGATAGCAAAGTTTTCATTCAAGTCTCGAAGAAGAGCAGTGATGGCATGATCAGAAGAACCAGTAATTATGATGTCATCAACATAAATCAGAACAAACATAGTAATACCTGGCTTCTTAAGGAGGAATAATGAGGTATCAGCTGATGGCGTGTAAGACACACGTCCGTTGGGAACCCCAAGAGGAAGGTGTGATGTGTACAGCGACAAGTTTTCCCTCAGTAAGAAACCAAGGTTATCGAACCAGTAGGAGTCAAGGAACACATGAAGGTTGTTGGTGGCGGAGTGTAGTGCGGCACAACACCAGGGATTCCGGCGCCAACGTGGAACCCGCACAACACAATCAAAGTACTTTGCCCCAACGTAACGAGTGAGGTTGTCAATCTCACCGGCTTCCCGTAAACAAAGGATTAGATGTATAGTATGGAAGATGATGTTTGTTTGCGAAGAACAAGAAAGAACAAGTATTGCGATAGATTGTATTTCAGATGTAAAGAATGGACCGGGGTCCATAGTTCACTAGTGGTGTCTCTCCGATAAGAAATAGCATGTTGGGTGAATAAATTACAGTTGGGCAATTGACAAATAAAGAAGGCATAACAATGCACATACATATATCACGATGAGTACTATGAGATTTAATTAGGGCATTACGACAAAGTACATAGACCGCTATCCAAACATGCATCTATGCCTAAAAAGTCCACCTTCAGAGTTATCATCCGAACCCCTTCCAGTATTAAGTTGCAAACAACGGACAATTGCATTAAGTATGGTGCGTAATGTAATCAACACAAATATCCTTAGACAAAGCATCGATGTTTTATCCCTAGTGGCAACAAGCACATCCACAACCTTAGAACTTTCTCGTCATCTGTCCCAGATTCAATGGAGGCATGAACCCACTATCGAGCATAAATACTCCCTCTTGGAGTCACAAGTATCAACTTGGCCAGAGCCTCTACTAGCAACGAAGAGCATGCAAGAACATAAACAACATATATGATAGATTGATAATCAACTTGACATAGTATTCAATATTCATCGGATCCCAACAAACACAACATGTAGCATTACAAATAGATGATCTTGATCATGATAGGCAGCTCACAAGATCTAACATGATAGCACAATGAGGAGAAGACAACCATCTAGCTACCGCTATGGACCCATAGTCCAGGGGTGAACTACTCACACATCGATCCGGAGGCGATCATGGTGATGAAGAGACCTCCGGGAGATGATTCCCCTCTCCGGCAGGGTGCCGAGGCGATCTCCCGAATCCCCCGAGATGGGATTGGCGGCGGCGGAGTCTCCGGAAGGTTTTCCGTATCGTGGCTCTCGGCATCGGGGTTTTCGCGACGAAGGCTTTAAGTAGGCGGAAGGGCGGAGTCGGAGGGCTGACGGGGGCCCCACACCATAGGGCGGTGCGGGGCCACCCTTGGCCGCGCTGGCCTATGGGGTCGGCGCCCCGTCGCCCCACTTCGTCTCCTCTTCGGACTTGTGGAAGCTCCGTGGAAAAATAGGCCCCTGGGCGTTGATTTCGTCCAATTCCGAGAATATTTCCTTACTAGGATTTCTGAAACCAAAAACAGCAGAAAACAACAACTTGCTCTTCGGCATCTCGTCAATAGGTTAGTGCCAGAAATTGCATAATAATGACATAAAGTGTGTATAAAACATGTGAGTATCATCATAAAAGTAGCATGGAACATAAGAAATTATAGATACATTTGAGACGTATCAAGCATCCCCAAGCTTAGTTCCTACTCGCCCTCGAGTAGGTAAACGATAACAAGGATAATTTCTGAAGTGACATGCTATCATAATCTTGATCAATACTATTGTAAAGCATATGAGATGAATGCAGCGATTCGAAGCAATGGTGAAGACAATGAGTAAACAACTGAATCATATAGCAAAGACTTTTCATGAATAATACTTTCAAGACAAGCATCAATAAGACTTGCATAAGAGTTACTCATAAAGCAATAGATTCTTAGTAGAAACCTTTGAAACAACACAAATGAAGATATAAGTTTCAGCGGTTGCTTTCAACTTCAACATGTATATCTCATGGATAATTGTCAACACAAAGTAATATAACAAGTGCAATAGGTAAACACGTAAGAATCAATGCACATATTTGATACAAGTGTTTGCTTCTGAGATAGAAAGAATCGGTGAATTGACTCAACATAAAGTAAAAGAATGGCCCTTCGCAGAGGGGAGCATGGATAACTATTTTTGTGCTAGAGCTTTTCATTTTGAAAACATAGAAACAATTTTGTCAACGGTAGTAATAAATCATATGTGTTATGTATAAGATATCCTATAAGTTGCAAGCCTCATGCATAGTATACCAATAGTGCTCGCACCTTGTCCTAATTAGCTTGGATTAACATGGATTATCATTGCATAACATATGTTTCAACCAAGTGTCACAAAGGGGTACCTCTATGCCACCTGTACAAAGGTCTAAGGAGAAAGACCGCATTTGACTTCTCGTTTTTGATTATTTTCAACTTAGACATCCATACCGGGACAACATAGACAACAGATAATGGACTCCTCTTTAATGCATAAGCATTCAACAACAGTTAAAATTCTCATAAGAGATTGAGGATTGATTGTCCAAACTCGAAACTTCCACCATGGATCATGGCTTTAGTTAGCGGCCCAATGTTCTTCTCTAACAATATGCATACTCAAACCATTTGATCATGAAAATCGCCCTTACTTCGACAAGACGAACATGCATAGCAACTCACATGATATTCAACAAAGGTGTAATAGTTGATGGCGTCCCCAGAAACATGGTTACCGCTCAACAAGCAACTTATTAAGAAATAAGATACATAAGTACATATTCTTCACCACAATAGTTTTTAAGGCTATTTTCCCATGAGCTATATATTGCAAAGACGAAGATTAGAATTTTAAAGGTAGCACTGAAGTAACGTACTTTGGAATGGCAGAGAAATACCATGTCGTAGGTAGGTATGGTGGACACAAATGGCATAGTTTTTGGCTCAAGGATTTGGATGCACGAGAAGAATTCCTCTCAATACAAGGCTAGGCTAGCAAGGTTGTTTGAAGCAAACTCAAGTATAAAACGGTGCAGCAAAGCTTACATATGAACATATTGCAAGCATTATAAGACTTTACATCGTCTCCTTGTTGTTCAAACACCTTAACCGTAAAATATCTAGACTCTAGAGACCAATCATGCAAACCAAATTTTAACAAGCTCTATGTAGTTCTTCATTAAAAGGTGCAAAGTACATGATGCAAGAGCTTAAACATGATCTATATGAGCACAACAATTGCCAAGTATCAAATTATTCAAGATATTATACCAATTACCACATGCAACATTTTCTGTTTCCAACCATATAACAATGAACGAAGCAGTTTCAACCTTCGCCATGAACATTAAAAGTAAAGCTAAGAACATATGTGTTCGTACGAAACAACGGAGCGTGTCTCTCTCCCAAACAAAGAATGCTAGGATCCGATTTTATTCAAACAAAAACAAAAACAAAAACAAACAGACGCTCCAAGTAAAGCACATAAGATGTGACAGAATAAAAATATAGTTTCACTAGAGGTGACCTGATAAGTTGTCGATGAAGAAGGGATGCCTTGGGCATCCCGAAGCTTAGATGCTTGAGTCTTCTTAAAATATGCAGGGATGAACCACGGGGGCATCCCCAAGCTTAGACTTTTCACTCTTCTTGATCGTATTGTATCATCCTCCTCTCTTGACCCTTGAAAACTTCCTCCACACCAAACTCAAAACAAACTCATTAAAGGGTTAGTGCATAATCAAAAATTCACATATTCAGAGGTGAAATAATCATTCTTAACACTTCTGGACATTGCACAAAGCTACTGAAAGTTAATGGAACAAAGAAATCCATCAAACATAGCAAAACAGGCAATGCGAAATAAAAGGTAGAATCTGTCAAAACAGAACAAGTCCGTAAAGACGAATTTTTAAGGGGCACTTAACTTGCTCGGATGAAAATGCTCAAATTGAATGAAAGTTGCGTACATATCCGAGGATCACGCACGTAAACCGGCAGATTTTTCTAAATTTTCTACGTAAGGGGCTGCTCAATTTCGTGACAGCAAGAAATCTGTTTCTGCGCAATAATCCAAATCTAGTATTGACTTTACTATCAAAGACTTTACTTGGCACAACAATGCAATAAAATAAAGATAAGGAGAGGTTGCTATAGTAGTAACAACTTCCAAGACTCAAATATAAAACAAAAGTGCAGAAGTAAAATAATGGGTTGTCTCCCATAAGCGCTTTCTTAACGCCTTTCAGCCTAGGCGCGAAAGTGTGTATCAAGTATTATCAAGAGATGAAGCATTACCTCGGGCATTGCGCCCACCTTTCTTATTCTTTTTCTTACCCTTTGATTTAGGGAATACATGTCTACCTCTTGGTGTAGAGGTGAATTTTAGGGTGCCTTCTCCCACATCTATGACTGCTCCCAATAGTTTCAGCAGGGATCTTCCGAGTGTGATTTGTCTTGTTCCTACACAATCAATAACAAGATAATCAGTGGATATTGTTCTTCCAAGAATGGTTATATGCACACCCTCGGCTATTCCCTTAGGAGTTATAACAGAGTTATCAATAAGAGTTATTCCTTCTCCCCCTTCAACGAGTCCCCAAAGTGTCAAAGATTCATAGATACTCTTAGGCATAAGAATGGCGCCGGAATCCCTGGTGTTGCGCTGCACTACACTCCTCCGCCATCAACCTTCAACGTGCTTCTTGGCTCCTCCTGGTTCGATAAACCTTGGTTTCTTTCTGAGGGAAAACTTGCTACTGTACGCATCACACCTTCCTCTTGGGGTTCCCAACGGACGTGTCAACTGCACGCATCAAGAAGTAATGTGAAACTTTCAGTGGCTAAAAGCGTAGGCATGAGGCAGCAATGGGGTAGTGCATTGATTATATTGATCATATAATGTAATCCAACTAACATAGGGCGTGAAGAAGTGTCAAACAAAATACCCAATAAGCATAAGCATTAGCTCTCCATGAAAAGGAGGTGATCTAGCTGCACCTTCCAGTACGGCTACCTTGTTACGACTTCACTCCATTCACAATCTCTAATTAAGTTGTGTGTAGTTGTGTGATCCAAATATAGTTATGCGTACTAACTGAGAGAATTTGCATACCATCTTTTGTCTTTCTTGCCCATTTCACTGGGGACAACTTGGAACTACAAGCAATTAAGGTCTACCCTTTCGAATAGACCAGAACAAAACATTAAGATTCATAAACACACATAACCCTCGAATTATCACATCTTCCCCTTTTTCCCCATTTTTCACCTTAGGGATTCGCAGGGTCAACATAATAACAAGTAATACACCTTACAGATAAATACCAACCTCATATATACGATAAAGCAATATAGGTTCAATACTGAAATCATTTCACTCGAACCCTAGTAACAATCATTAAACATAGCAAAGGTGTACTAACACTCATACAAGAGTATCTTCAAGACAAACACCTAAAGTCTCGATACATATGGAGGATTACATGATCAATCTCATCCAAAACCCATCCACCTCTTAAACCTACAGAGAACTACTCACTCATGGTGATGGAGAGTGAGTCCATGATGGTTAGTGATGATGTAGGTGGCGGTGATGATGAAAAAGCCCTCGAAATCCCTCTCTCCAGGGTGGAGAGCAGGATCAATCTGACCCCCGAAACGAAGATCATGGTCCTGGCGGCGCTTTATTTCGCGAAACGTTGTGTCCTTCTGTTGGGTAGGTTTTTAGGGTATATAAGGCACCTCATGAAGGGGAAGCAAGACGACGACCGAGGGCCGAATGGGCCTAGGTGGCGCGCCCAAAGAAGTAGGGCGCGCCATGTGGCCTCGTTCAGGCCTCATGGCTCCCATCTCGTGATCCAAAGCTCCAGGTCCCTTCTTTTGGTGAAAAACTTCCGTGGTATTTTTCCCCAATTTTATTTCCTACGAAAACTTGGCAGAAAGGAGACTTTGCCAAAAATAGCATCAGATTCAGCAGTTTTTCTCCAAGTATTGTGAGATTCCGGAGTAAATCATTGAGGACAGTGCTTGGACAAGTACATACATTTGGGATGTATCTATAGATGGTTAACTAACACATCTAAGGAATATCTAGATCAAGGGTGTGGAGGCGCCCTCATGAATGTGCCGACCACTCATGCTTATGTTTTGTTAGATGGTTTGCTTTCAGAAGTTAAAATGATGAAAATTTTAGAAAAAAGCTGAAGTCCTAGAAGAAGATTTCGATGATAGATATGAAATTTTGAAGTTATATAATAGAAAAGAAAATAGAAGAAGTGAAATGCTCAGTGAAGTAAGGGAACCATTATTAGATCTTTAAAAAATATAGCTTTCATGGATTAATTGCTATTCGAAAAAATTCTCAAAAGATCCTACTATTAATGTTCATCAAGCTGGTTTTGGCTCTTATATTGCTAATTATGTTATTAAAGAGAAGATACAAAGGTATACCAAGGAATCTATGATACCACGTAAGCTTGGGGATGCTTGGATTCCCAAGATTTTAATTGCTATAGACAAAGAGAGACACCATCACTACAAGAAAAGTTGCCGTAGCCGACGAAGTTGAAGCCGCGCTATGGTTGCTGATGCACCATGGCCGACGATTTTTGCTCTCTCCGTGGTGTAGGTCAAAACTTTTTTTTCTCGTTTTTGAGGCCACCTAGCCCGACGAAAACATTGAAAACGTCGCGTATGGTGGTCCGGGATGTGGTGCATGATGAATTCTCAGGTGCGCCGACCGAGTCAACGCAAATCTGCACCGCCCAGGGATGTAGGGCCCAGATGGCAGGCTCTCTAGCATTTTTTTCTCTCGATCGCGTCATCTCGTTCAATGCTCTCCGATCGAGCATTTTACGATGCAGGATCATGGGTCCTGCATGTCATCCTCTATGAACGAAAATTCTTTCTTTTCTTGGATTTTTTGACCCCCTGATTTCTGGCTACTTCCTTTTTCGTTTGATCTTGTGCTGCCTTGGAAACATTGAGACCGCTGCTACAAAATGGGACCCGCAGGTCATCCTCTATGTGCAATCAAGTTTCTTTTCTTGGAGTTATTTTTGGCACCTGATATTTGGTCACTTGCCTTTTTCTTTCGATCTCGTGCCGCCTCTGAAACGTTGAGACCGCTGCTATAAATATGACCCGCATGTCATCCTCTATGTGCAATCAGGTTTCTTTTCTTGGAGTTATTTTTGGCACCTGATTTTTGGTCACTTGCCTTTTTCTTTTGATCCCATGCCACCTCTGAAACATTGATACCGCCGCTGCTAAATGGGACCCGCATGTCATCCTCTATGTCAAATCAATTTTCTTTTCTTGGAGTTATTTTTGGCACCTGATATTTGGTCACTTGCCTTTTTCTTTCGATCCCGTGCGCGCCGCCTCTGAAACGTTGAGACCGCCGCTGGCTCATGGGACCCGCATGTCATCCTCTATGTACAATCAAGTTTCTTTTCTTGGATTATTTTTGGTTCCTGATATTTGGTCACTTGCCTTTTTCTTTCGATCTTGTGCTGCCTCTGAAACGTTGATACCAATGCTGCTAAATGGGACCCGCATGTCATCCTCTATGTACAATCAAGTTTCTTTTATTGGAGTTATTTTTGGCACCTGATATTTGGTTACTTGCTTTTTTCTTTCGATCCCGTGCCGCCTCTCAAACGTTGAGTAAGCTGCTACAAAATGGGACCCGCATGTCATCCTCTATGTACAATCAAGTTTCTTTTCTTGGAGTTATTTTTGGCACTTGATAATTGGTAACTTGCCTTTTTCTTTCGATCCCATGCCACATTTGAAACGTTGAGACCGCTGCTGCAAAATGGGACCCGCATGTCATCCTCTATGTACAATCAAGTTTCTTTTCTTTGATTTATTTCTGGCACCTGATATGTGGTCACTTGCCTTTTTCTTTTGCTCTAGTGCCACGTTTGAAATGATGACACCGCTGCTGCAAAATGGGACCCGCATGTCATCCTCTATGTACCATAAAATTTCTTTTCTTGGATTAATTTTGGCTCCGTATATTTGGTCACTTGCCTTTTTCTTTCAATCTCATGCCGCCTTTGAAACGTTGAGACCGCTGCTGCAAAATGGGACCCATACGTCATCCTCTATGTACAATAAAATTTTCTCTTCTTGCATAATATGTGGCTCATGATATTTGCTCACTTGCCCTTTTTTTCGATCTCATGCCGCATTTGAAACGTTGAGGAACCTGCTGGCTCATGGGACCCGCATGTCATCCTCTATGTACTATAAAAGTTTCTTTTCTTGGAATTTTTTTCACCCTCTGATTTTTAACTATTTCCTTTTTCTTTTGATCCCCTGCCGCCTTGGAAACGTTGAGGATGCTGCTGCCTCATGGGTCCCGCATGTCATCCTCTCTGAAGGATAAATATTTCTTTTCTTGGAGGTTTTTTTACCCACTAATTTTTCGCTACCTACTTTTTCTTTCGATCCGGTGCCGCCTTTGAAACGTTGAGACCGCTCCTGCAAAATGGGTCCCACATGTCAGCCTCTATGAACAATAAACCTATCCTTTCTTGGAGTTATTTTTTACCCCTAATTTCTGTCTATTTGCCTTTTTCTTTCGTTCCCCTGTCGCCTTTGAAACATAGAGTACGCTGGTGGCTCATGGGTCCCACATGTCAGCCTCTATGAACAATAAACATTTCCTTTGTTGAATTTATTTTTGACCCCTAATTTATGGCTATTTTCCTTTTCCTTTGATCCCCTGCCGCCTTTGAAACAATGAGGACACTGCTGGCAGGTCAATCCCACATGTCATCCTCTATGAAGAATAAAAGTTTCGTTTGTTGGATTTATTTTTCACACCTAATTTCTGGCTATTTGCCTTTTTCTTTCGATCTCTGCCACCTTTGAAACATTGAGGCCACTACTGCTAAATGGGTCCCACATGTCAGCCTCTCTGTTCAATAAACGTTTCCTTTCTCGGATTTATTTTTGACCCCTGATTTCTGGCTACTTTGATTTTTTCTTTCCATCTCCTGCCGCCTTTGAAACGTTGAGGACGCTGCTGGATCATGGGTCCATCATGCCATCCTCTCTGAACGAAAATCTTTCCTTTCATGGATTTTTTTCACCCATGATTAGAGGCTACTTGGTGTTTTTCTTTGGATGCCCTGCCATCTTGTTAACGTCGAGGACTGGCTGATGGGCCCCTCATGTCAGCCTCTATGTACAAGAAACTTGAGATATCATGAAATTTTTTACCCATGATATTGCGGGATACTGCTTGCCTTTTTCTCAATCCCTTTTGTTTGACTTTACCTTTAAATGTTGAGGAAACGTTGTTGGCTGATGGGTCCTCGATGTCAGCCTCCTTGTACAATAAACTTGTGATATTTTTGAAAAAAAATTACCCGTTATATTAGGACTACTTGCGTGCAACAACAATGTGCTGAAAGTTTCTGCTAAACATCTTCTATAATACAACGTCTTCAGATATATTTGGTTCAAACCGCTGCACTTGTTCACAACGGGTTTATCTGTATTATTTTTCCAGACTAATAAAAGATCTTTCGCTCCAGGATCTTGCAACTTGATAGAATAAATCATGGAATTATTAGGATTTGTTTTAAATTTAAAATCCACTTTATGAATTTTTAAAAATACCATGCTCCATGTTGGTATGGAGCGATCAAGGATTTTAGAATTGGGCATGAGCAGTTTCAAAAATTGCAACCCAAGAATTCAAAAGAAATAAGAACAACTTTTAGGTAGAATCTCCGTGTTTTTTTACCAATCATATGATCTGTGTTTTATTACAAAATGGCCGAAATTGCATGAGTAGAAAGACCCATTTGTAGTTATTGGCCTTTCATCGCCGGAGTAAGTAGGCCAATAGCAATTACCATGTAGATGGCCGTTGGCAACCTAAAAGTGAAATATTGGGCCCAATAGGGGAAGGCTGAACGATACTATTTTCTAGTGGGAAGGTGGTACATGGCGTTATCCTGCAAAAAAAAGATGGAACATGGGTTGCTGAAATTTGCCCATCTGCGCCTAATATCGCCGTCGCCGCCATGCCTCGTCTCGAGCATGGGATACCGCGGCGTCCGCGTGCCCCCCAAAGGTACGTATTACGCGGAGATACGTGACGGTGATGAGCGCATTGGCCTCAACACCTACGAGACCGCGCACGAGGCCACGCGCGCGTACGACGCTGTGGCGTGGCGGCTCGGGCGCCCACAGTCGTCGATGATATTCCATGACGTGTGGACGCGCCAGCAGGCCGAAGATCTTGCGCCGCCGTCGTACATCATTAGACTGGAGGAACAGCGCCGCCGCCGTGAGACGGAGTGCCGTCTGCGCATCGCCAAGCGGGACGAGCGCGCGACACGCGAGTGGGCGACCCGCTTCCCCGAGGACGTCCCCGCCGAAAATGAGCACTTCCGTAGATGAAGGGTGGAGAAGGCGATGAGGCGGGCTGCGAAGAAGGAGGACCGCGCACGACGGAGGGCGGAGAAGGCGACGAAGCGGGCCTTCATCGAATCACAGCTCGCCGGGTCGACCACCATTGGCGACGACGACCCCCATTGGATTGACCTCTTCTCGTCGGATCCGGTGTCGGGCACGACACCGGACTCGTCGGATGTCGAGTTTTAGTTTAGTTTTATCGCACTACTTTGTAAAAATATGAACTATCTATCAAACTAATTTTATCCTATTTTATTGCTATTTTATTGCTATTTATAGTCTTTGTTTGATCTTCTGTTTTACTTCACTCTATTTTTCATTATATTCTGTTTTTGGCACTGCATTATAGCGCCTCTGAAAATACGCTGTTTCAGCCTTGCATTTGGCCGCCGCAGTTTGCAGCTTCTGGTGAAGCTATTGCCGGCTCCATGCGCAACATCAGCCCACAGCGCCAAAATATAGAGCCACTGCTGGAGTTGCTGTAATATGTTTGTCAGCAGGAGCTTGCCTAATTAGTGAAAAAGATGTTCAGCGTGGAATTCGAACAAAAGATCTTCATGTTTCTTTCCTAGCGATCCAACAAGGGGTAGAATTTCATTACCAGAGAGATAACGAAACCAAGTTCAAGATATTAAAATTACCAACAGCAAAAGGAAAAGTCGCTTCTAATGCTAGCGTCTGAAAAATAACTAAGCAGAATTAACAGAAGTCTAGACTTATCACAGGAAACTGAACGGGGGAGATGACATCCAAACGTATGCAAACAATCTCCCAACGAGACCAGGCCACAAAACAAGAAAACATCGTGCGATAACCAGCAGATTTTTCATCATCAACAAGCAACTTCCCAGAACCTTTTTCAGATAATGTCACCAGGCTCCTTGTCTTCGTCCGGCTTCTTGTCCTCAAGACGCAGCGGATTTTCTGGTCTTAGCATTTTCACATGTCGACGCAAATCTCATGAGAAACAACATGCATGCTCCCTTTTGAGTTGCAAGATGTTAGAGCGAAAGAGCGTGTATTATAGTGGGCCTATCAACTTGCAAATATCTTACAGCGAAAAAGCTTGTATTAGTCTACAAAAGAATACCGATAAACCTATCATGAACAAATGCAGCGTTTCGAACCTTAAAGAAGCTCTCTAGCAGAAACAACAGAACAGTGTGTGTTTCATCATAATACAGATAGTTAAATTGTGAAAAAGATGTACATCTCGGGATTCGAGGAAAGATCTTGAGATCTGCTACATTTTGACTTCACCAAACAACATAACAACATGTGTTCAACATAATACTGGTAGCTAATTTTGCGAAGATCTGTTTGTGGGATTCAAAACAAAGGTTTTCATGTCTGCTATATTTTGACTTCACGTACTAAATAAATTAACAACACATGTTCATCATAATATGTGCAATAATATACTGATGTAACTAGACATGAACAATCAATCATTCAAATTTAAGCAAAAAGCTTTGTAAAAGGGTACCATCATGTTGGCAACAAATACCCCTTACTATATTATCACGTCAATTGTCGTGCAGTTTTTCTCGAAAAAACTTTATGTCTTTGTATGTTAGCAGGAAATCACAAAGATAGCAGGTGAAGTACAACGAGATGCAACGCTACATAACCAAAAACAAAAGATAAAACAAAAAGGGGACTATCCAGGGCTAACTTTTGTTAGTATGGGGCTCATAATCAGGTTTCATCTGGTGGGCTCGCATGGAGAGGCAAACAACGTAGCTCCTTATTGGCGCCTGCCAAGATCCATAGACGAGCTTCTTCGAGGATTACTACATTTCAGAGCACATCAATATTATATTTCAAGTGCTCATGTCTTCCTATATTAGAGGTGAACACTCAATGAAAGGACATAATCGGAGCAGGTGAAGAAGTTAAACACACAAATGTCGTTCTCCTTAATCTTGCAAGCCTCCACGACCCCCCCCCATCTAGAAGTAATAATAGCCAACCCAGACATGCCAATCTTGAATGGTACATCACCATAATAACCATTAGAGGCATGATTTGGTAAATAAACAGGCATATGAACTGGGTCCTTGAAGAATCTTGCAAGGTTGTGAGTCGTAAACCTCTTCGAAAAGATCTGGGAAAAATATCTGAAGTTATAACTGCTTGGCTTGCTCATTTTGGATAGAAAAAATTACATGCAAGTGTGTTTACCATCTTATACTTTGGAGGTTTTGCATGTGACTTTCTCATGGTGCAAACACAATAAGGTATATCTGATTTATGCGCAGCTTCAACCTAATCTCTAAGAAGACTAGCTTGGTCAGCAGACATCTTAAGACGATTGGCAAAAACTCAATATTTGTCAAACGTTTCTTCGTTTTTTGGTTCGATGCCTGGCCTAGAATCAAGAAATAGAAGTTACGAGATAATAACTTCAAAAAAATAAGCTACTAGCCAGAATGATAGATAACATCAAGGACAATGTAATTACCTCGCAAGATAAAGTCCTTTTTACACAATTGGGACGCGCCAAATGTTCTTACCTTCATAAATTGATGACAAGAAGGTCAAATATTCATGTAACTGGTCAGAATACCAGCGCTAAAGCTTGTTGCAGTTATCTAATCATCAGCCATGCATTAGGGCTATTCAAACGAGCACATGCATGTATAGTCATTGGCAAGGAAAACATCAGGAATCATATAAACATGTAATTGTAAATCGGTGGTTACAATGTGTGATTAGTAGTGTCAGTATTCTAATCATCGGCCTTGCATTCAGGCTCTTCAAAAGAGAACATGTAATTATAACATGTGTGATTGTTAGATTATTAGGCAATTTCTGTGTGAGTTTAATTACCGAAAAAAACATTACAGATGCACAAGCATACTTAACCACACACATCGGACTAAGCACATGCACCAGATCTGAACATGGAACAAGTAGCAGTGCAAGGTAGGAGAGGAAAAACACGTACATCGCGACCGGGAAGGTCGCACTAGCAGCACCACCCTGGGAATCGTTGATGTCGCCCATGGTGTTGTCGGATTTGTCGAGGAAGCAGGTGAACCAACGAAGAAGAGCGCGAACAATAGCATGTAACCCATTCCCCGTCATTACTGAGGAACCTCGGGCCTGATAAGAGGTAAACATGGAGATGTCAGCACACACATGAACATTAGCACCTGTATGAACCCACCATTCTGTGGGCTGAAACACCGAAAGAACAGTAGGTAATATATTACCATACCCTGTAGTTCCTTCCTCTGTGTTGCCAATGACCATGTTGATAGAATTTGAGTTCTATCGAGCCTGACCTTTCTTTCCTTTGCGCAGTGGACAATGGTGAGCCCAATGGCCCGTCTCGCCACACACCCATCAAGGATCTTTCTTCTCCGTTTCCCCCTTCTTTTTGAAGTTGGTAGTCTGGGAGACTCCCTTGTTCTTTCACTTGAACTTGTGGGCTTTTTTCTACACCATATTGGCAGCAGAACGTCCCTCGGTTCCTGATACGTCCAAAACGTATCTACTTTCCCAAACACTTTTGCTATTGTTTTGCCTCTAATTTGTGTATTTTGGATACAACTAACACAGACTAACGTTGTTTTCAGCAGAATTTCCCTGGTGTCTTATTTTTGTGCAGAAACTCAACTCTCAGGAAAATCCCCGGAAATAATTGCAATGGGCCTATTTTCACAGAAGACCTACGGAGCCAGAAGACGATACGGAGGGGGGCCACGAGGCGCCCACACCACCTAGCGGCGCGGTGGGCCGCGCCGCCCTATGGTGGCGCCACCTCGGCCAACCCCCGACGCTCCCCTCTGGACTACTTAAAGCCTTTGACCTAAAAACGCACGGGGGTTCGACCAACTTGCCAGAAGACATCCAGAACTCCGTCGCCATCGCGAAACTCAATCTCGGGATCAGAAACTCCGTTCTGGCACCCTGCCGGGACGGGGAATTGGAGGAGTCATCGCCATCATCACCACCGACGCCTCTCCATCGACCATCCATGCTTCCCCATCCATGTGTGAGTAAATCCCCCGCTGTAGGCTGAAGGGGTTGGTAGGGATTGGATGAAATTGTTCATGTAATAGCCATAAGATTGTTAGGGCATGGTGCCTAGTATCCGTAGTTGGTACTTTTATGATATTGTTGCAACTTGTTAAGCTTAATGCTTGTCACTAGGGCCCGAGTGCCATGATTTCAGATCTGAACATGTTATTGATTCATGATGATATTCATTGTTTTATGATCTTACCCGCAAGTTGTATACACATATTGCTGTCCGGAACCCGAGGCCCCAAAGTGACAGAAATTGGGACAACCGGAGGGGAAGGCTGTGATATGAGGATCACATGTGTTCACGGAGTGTTAATGCTTTGCTCCGGTACTCTATTAAAAGGAGTACCTTAATTACCAGTAGTTTCCCTAGAGGCCCGGCTGCCACCAGCTGGTAGGACAATAGATGTTGTGCAAGTTTCTCATTGCGAGCACGTACGACTATATACGGAACACATGCCTATGGTTATTTAGTACTTGGATACTGTTTTATTATTATATGCAAATGCCCTGCCTTGATTATTACATGAGTTCTCTTATCCATGCAGCGCTCGTTCATCCATCCCTATGCCTACAGTATTTTAATCATGCTGTTTACTATAATCACTACTACTGTCTTTATTACACTGCTGCTTATATTTCACTGCTGCTACTGCTATAAAATTGTTGCTACTGATAAACTCTCGCGAGCAAGTCTGTTTCCAGGTGCAGCTGAATTGACAACTCCGCTGTTAAGGCTTACAAATATTATTTGGCTCCCCTTGTGTCGAATCAATAAATTGGGTTTTACTTCCCTCGAAGACTGTTGTGATCCCCTATACTTGTGGTTCATCAAGACTATTTTCTGACGCCGTTGCCAGGGAGCATAGCTTTATTTGCAAGTTCACCTGAATTGATATTGTTCGCTGCAAATCCTCCATCATGGGTAAATCTCGCGATGCTAAAGTCGCCATATTACCATCCACTACAAGAAAAGGTACAATTCTGAGTACCTCTGCTGCTCTTGATTCACCATCTGTGATAAGTTTATAGTTTTGACCAGGAAGATGGAGAGAAACTGCCTGAAGCTTGGGCAAGGTTTTGCTCTCTTCTTAGAGCTCGGCCTGGACATGATTTGGAAAAGCATGACTTACTTGATATATTTTATAGTGGACTAACCATTGAGTCTAGGGTATACCTGGATAGTTGTGCTCGGTTGTGTTTTCGGAAAAGAACTCCAGATGAAGTCGAAGAATTAATGGCTAGAATAAGCCAAAATCATGATGATTGGACTACACCTGAACCAACCCCAACACCAATATTGAAGAAGAGGGGTATGATTAAATTAAATGATGAAGATATGAGGGAAGCCAAGAAATCTCTTAAAGAGAAAGGTATTAAATCTGAAGATGTGAAGAATTTACCCCCATAGAAGATTTATGTAAGATAACTCCCCCTTCATCCACGATTGAGGTACATTGTCTTCAACGCTTTGATAAAGAAGATATTCCTTACTCAAAACCTTCTGATCAATGTTTAGATGAGTTTGATAATTATATTGTTAAGCAAGATAATTTTAATATGAGAGTAGAGAATCATTTAATGGAAAATTCTCAAGCTATTAGTAAATTGCATGATATTGTGGAGAGAACCTCCAATGATGTTAAGATGCTTGTTAAACATTTTCATATGGTTCAAACTCAAATTGATCAACTCACTAAAGTGCAAAATGACTTGTTAAAAAATACTTCTAAAGAAAAACATGTTTATGAAGTAACAACTACAGGTGGTGTTTCTACTCAGGATCCTCTATATCATGAGGGGCATCCCAAAAGAATTGAACAAGATTCTCAACGAACTAAAGAAACTAGTGGTCCTTCTAAGAAAAGAAGAAGAAACATAAAACTTTTGTAGAATCCTGTGAGCCTGTTAATGATCCTAATAGTATTTATATTTCTGATGCTGAAACTGAAAGTGGTTGTAGTGACCTCACTTTAAAAAGTGCAAGTCCCTGTGCATTAGTGCTAGTCCCTGGATCGAACTGCTAGCACACACAGTTTAAGATGAAATACCAAGTAGCAAAGGTCTTCATTACAACCTAAGATCCAGCGGAAATAAAATAGTACGATACAACTTGCATAGCTCAAGGGCTAGCATAAGCATAAATCAGAGTTCAACATCAAACGGAAATCAAATAGCATGGAGTCCCCTTCCTTCACGGATGCCACAGGCAGACATGTTGGGCAAAGACTCGTGATCCTAACATCTTCTTCATCATCTAGGGATACCTGCAACATCAAACGTTGCAGCCCGAAGGAGTCAATACATTTGGAATTTTATTGGCAAGGACACTTTTGTGGACTCAAAAGGCATCCTACACCTACGTGCACATCTGGCAGGTAGAGCTCAGGTTCTTTTTGCATAAAGCCAATTTTTCTCTATCATTTATCAAAACATTTTCTTTCAATCTAATTAACAGTAACATTGGTAAAACCCCAATGTACCAATTAACAGTTACATTGGTAAAGCACCAATGTACCTTCCTACCCTTGTTCACCCACCAGTTTTATTTAAGAAAATTGGGATGAGGAGATCTTCGAACAAGGACTTGTCAGTTCGCTCAAGTTGTCCATAACCGGGGACACGGCTAAGTACTTAGATTTTACACTCTCGAGAGGTTGTACACCTTTACCCACATGGCCAGGTCAATCCTTCTACCTCGATGCACATTTTGCTCAAAGGACAGAGTGCGGACCATGGCCGAGACCTTCGTGTGCAATCACCCGAACCATTCCCTAAGGGCCACGTTACACCTACGAGTATCCCTCTACCACCACCTGGCCCCTAGGATCCGGGTTCATACAACATACTTTGTCAAGCCAGAGCCATAGTAGCATGTGGTTGTACGGAAAGCTAATGAGCAAGATTTGTCTACAATCTCTTTAAGCCTGGGTGACTTTCCGCAAGTGTGCACTAGCACCAGGGTCTTGCCCCCTGATACAGCCACCCTCTCCATAACTCCACCATTCACCCAGGTAATTCATTAAACTTAGTTGTTTTTCCTTAACCTCTATCAAAACCTTTTTACATGGCATAGCAGGTAACAACTAAATTTAATGGCGGCTAAGGGAGTTTACGAGTGGTGTAGCTAAACTACTAGGATTTAGTAGCAGGCATAAAGCATAAACCCTAGACATGTCTACTATAAAAACACTACGGTGCAAGCAATAAAACTGGGAATTTTGGTGTGTGTCACTTGCCTTTTTCAGAGGGAAGAGTTGCAATCTTCGCAGTCACAAAGGTTGCAGCGGTCACAGTCGCAATCTACAAGCATACATACATAGAACCATATATAAACACAATGCAAAACACAAATGCACAACCATAGACATGAGATGCATATGAGATTTACACAAGTGCACCATTTATTGTTCTCTGGTTGTCACTATATGCATGATGACATGATCAAGTTTTATGGTTGGTTGAATTATTGCGAACCATCTATGTCGCACTAGCGAAGGGCAACTACCATTAATTGAAAAATATGTTTTGGTACAGTAGACAAATGATGGATTTGGTACTACTGGACAGAGGATAACATTTGCAAGCATATGCAAAAGGAATTACCCGAAAAAGGTATCATTCTATGGGTGAGGTACTCCGATTAGGCATTTAAATATGAATGGAACTCAAACTTCTGTAAGTCCACATTTTATTGTTCAAAAATGTTCCTCATGTTTTTAGGATTCCAGAGGTATAAAGTTTGTAATTTTTGGACAAGCGGAGTTCTGGTTATGAATTTTGCAAAGCGTGGACTAACGAATTGCTGTTAAAACGAAATCTAGGGGGTGTCCCTGACACATGGCGCAATCCTATTGGTACGTACCCCTTCACGCAGATCATGCTCTCTGATCCATTGGATCAACATAACGTCTACGGCTGAGATCTAAAGACAGAATAGGGAAAGAAATAAAAAGAAAAAGGGGGTGCTCACGTGGCGCTGACTGGACGCGGACGTGGCGCTGACGCGGACGTTCGCGTGGCGATGACGTGGCCGGCGGCGAGGTGGCTGGCCGGCGCGGTCTGGCCGTGCTCGACGGCGGCGACTCGGCGGTTCCCGGCGTCGGGCGAGTTCGGGACGGCGTGCGCCTTGGCGAGGCGGAGCTAGGGGCGGCGACGGCGTGGCCTAGCCCGGCCTGTGGCGGCGCTGGCTGGTGGATGGAGGTGGCGATGCGGCGACGAACTCCGGCGAGCTATTGCGGCAGCCTGGGGGCGTGATTGCGGAGGAGGAGCAGGGGAATTGAGAGAGGGATCCGGGGCCTTTATAGGGGTGGCCTCGGACGGAGGGGCGTGCGAGGTGGGGAGGGGGAGTTGGCCGGCGGTTCTGTGCGCTGCCTGCGTGTACGTGCGTGCGGGCGGAGGTTGGAGACGAGCGAGGTGGGGGTCGTGGGGGTAGGCTGGCCGGCTGGGCCAATGCTTGGCCTGGTCAGCCCAGGGGGAGGGAGGAGAGAGGAGGGGCGCGGGTGGGCTTGGCCGGCCTGGCTGGCTGGGCCGCTTCGGCTGTTGGTTGGCCCAGTTGGGTCGGCCGTCTTTTTTTTTGTTTCTTTTTTTTATCTCTTTCTCTTATGTAATTGAATATGCATTTGAGCACCCAAATATAATCGAAAAAATGCGAGTAAGGTATCGATGGAAACCTTGTGAAAATGTCTTCATTTTGGAATCATTTTTGAAACAAAATAAAATACTTTTAAAAAAACAAAATTGGCATAGATGTCTATGTGGCTATTGTGCCGTCTCAGGGTTCGGGGTTTTGAAATACAAATTGAATTTTCCCTAAATGCAAAAATGTCATGATGCACATGTATGAAATGCATGCTTTTAAAATTTGAGAAAAATTTGGGATGTTACAAACCTACCCCCCTTAATATGATTCTCGCCCTCGAGAATCGGAGTGGCTAGCAAATAGGTGTGGGTGATCTTCGCGGAGGTCATCTTCTCGTTCCCATGTAGCTTCTTCCTCTGTGTGGTGGTTCCACTGGACCTTGCAGAATTTGATCGTCTTCGTACGGGTCACTCTTTCTGCTGTCTCCAGTATCTTGATCGGCTTCTCTTCATATGTGAGATCACTCTCCAACTGAACTTCCTTAAGTGGCACTGTATCTCTCAACGGGGTCTCTGCCATTTCTGGGTGACACTTCTTCAGTTGGTTTACATGGAACACATTGTGAACTGCAGCTAGAGATTCTGGCAGTTCCAACTCATATGCTACTTCACCTTTGCGAGCCAGGATCTTGAATGGTCCTACAAAGCGGGGTGCTAACTTTCCCTTGACTCCAAATCTCTTCACACCATGTAGGGGTGAGAATCTTAGGTATGCTCTCTCACCTATCTCATAGGTCACTTCCCTACGCTTTGAGTCAGCGTAGCTCTTCTGTCTAGATTGGGCTATCTTCAATCTATCTCTTATTAGTCTGACCTTCTCTTCGGCATCCTTGATTAGGTCTGGGCCAAACAGACTTCTTTCTCCTACGCCACTCCATAGCAATGGGGTGGTGCACTTCCTTCCATACAATGCCTCAAAGGGTGCCATACCAATACTAGCTTGGTGGCTATTGCTATATGAAAACTCTGCATAAGGCAGATTTTCATCCCAACTTGATCCATAGTCCAATGCACATGCTCTTAACATATCTTCCAAGATTTGATTTACTCTTTCAGTCTGTCCATCAGTCTGTGGGTGAAACGCTGTGCTGAACTCAAGTCTAGTTCCCAAAGACTCATGTATTTGGCGCCAAAAGTGAGATGTAAACTGGGTACCTCTATCTGAAACAATGCTCTTGGGTACTCCATGCAAACATATGATTTTGTTCATGTATAACTTGGCTAATTTGGTGCTTGTGTAGGTGGTCTTCACTGGAATGAAGTGAGCCACTTTAATCAGACGGTCAACTACGACCCAAATGGAGTCATATCCCGATCTAGTCTTTGGCAGTCCGGTGATAAAATCCATGCCAATATTCTCCCACTTCCATTCTGGTACAGGTAGTGGTTGCAACAATCCTGCGGGTTTCTGATGTTCCGCCTTGACTCTACTACAAACATCACACAGTGCAATATACTCGCCGATGTCTCTCTTCAGATTACTCCACCAGAACCTTTCCTTCACGTCCATGTACATCTTGGTGTTACCCGGATGAATGGAGTAGGGTGAATCATGGGCTTCCTGGAAAATCAACTTCCTAAGCTCAGGGTCCTGGGTACACAGATACGCTTCTCAAACCATATGGTTCCTTGTTCATCTGCATGAAATCCTTTTGCTCTACCTTCGCTCATATTGACCTTAATCTCCTCTATTTCTTTGTCTAACTTTTGAGCTTCTCTAATTCTGTCCATTAGTGTTGGTTGAACTTCAAGTGATGCCAAATAACCTTTGGGCACAACCTCTAGTCTGAGGTCCTTAAAATGTTCACACAGTTCCTCAGGTAATTCTCCAGCGGTGAGGCCGTTTACATAGCTCTTACGGCTCAGCGCATCGGCTACAACATTAGCCTTTCATGGGTGGTATTGCAAATTCATATCATAATCTTTTATTAACTCCAACCATCTTCTTTGTCTCATGTTCAGCTCCTTCTGAGTGAATATGTACTTCAGGCTCTTATGGTCTGTGAACACATCACAATGCTTTCCCATCAAGTAGTGTCTCCATACCTTCAGGGTATGAACAACAGATGCTAGCTCTAAGTCATGGGTTGGGTAGTTTCTCTCATGCTGCTTGAGTTGTCGCGAAGCATAGCACACTACTTTTCCATCTTGCATTAAAACGCCTCCAAGTCCTTGACGAGAGGCGTCGCAGTACACTTGGAAATCCTTATTGATATCCGGCAAACATAGAACCGGCGCACTTACTAGGCGTTGCTTCAACTCTTGAAACCTAGCTTCACACTCATCAGTCCAGATGACATTCTTCTCCTTCTTCAACAGTGTTGTCATGGGCTTCGCAATATTGGAGAAATTCTCAATAAATCTCCGATAGTATCCAGCGAGTCCTAGGAAACTCCGAATCTCTCATGCATTCTTGGGTGATTCCCACTTGGTCACAGCTGCAACTTTACTCGGATCGACTGCGACTCCTTCTGCTGAAACTATATGTCCAAGGAATCCAACCCTATCCAACCAGAACTCACACTTGCTGAACTTGGCATACAACTTGTGTTCTCTAAGCTTCTCCATGATTAGGCGCATGTGCCTCTCATGTTCAGCTTCATCCTTTGAGTATATCAATATATCATCGAAGAATACTACTACGAACTTATCCAAATATTCCATGAACACTTTGTTCATCATGGCCATAAAATATGCCGGGGCATTGGTTAGACAAAATGGCATAACTGTATACTCATACAGACCGTATCTAGTGGTGAATGCGGTCTTAGGTATGTCTTGCTCTCTGATCTTCATTTGGAAGTAGCCCGATCGAAGATCGATTTTGGAAAATACTTTTGCTCCCTTCAGTTGGTCAAACAGGTAGTTGATATTGGGCAACGGGTACTTTTTCTTGATAGTGACTTCATTGAGTGATCGATAATCCATTACCAATCTCTTGCTAGAATCTTTCTTCATCACAAACAGAACAGGGGCTCCCCATGACGATGAACTAGGTCAGATGAAACCCTTTTCCAACTGTTCCTTAAGCTGCTTCTTCAACTCCTTCAATTCCTCCACATCCATCTTGTATGGTCTCTTGGCTATTGGTCCAGTTCCAGGCAACAGTTCAATGAGAAACTCAACTTCTCTATCCGGTGGCATTCCTGGCAACTCTTCCGGGAACACATCCGGGTATTCTCTCACAGCGAGCATAGTCTCCATGCTAACCCCCTTACGAGAGTTGACCTTACTACCTTTAAGCTCAAAGGTTGAATTGAAACGAATCCTCTTCATTTCTGGGGTTGTGAGTGTAATTGATCTCTTTTCACAATCTATTATGCCTCCATAAGTGGTCATCCAATCCGTGCCCAGGATTACATCTAGACCTTGGGATGGTAGGACTACTAAGTTGGCTGGGAACTTATTTTTTCCAATTTGCAGGGTCAAATTTCTACATCCATCAGTTGCTAACATCTCTCCCCTGGAGAGCTTACCCTAAGAGGCCATCCCGTTGTTTTAGTGGGCAGATTATTCTTAACCACAAATGCTCTTGATATGAAAGAATGCGATGCACCGGTATCAAATAGAACAAGGGCTGAAAATCAATTGAGCATGAACGTACCGATCACTGCGTCAGGCTCATCATAGATCTCCTCAACATTGACATGGTTGGCATGCCCCTTCTGGAACGGGTTCGGCTTGCCTGCATCCACAATCTTCCTTGCTTCCTCGGCCTTCTTCTCAGGGCAGTCATTGGCAAAGTGTCCTGTCTTCCTGCACTTGAAGCACTCTACCTGCCTGAGGTACTTCTTCACAAAACGATGACCATTGTTGTTGTCGTGGCCATTGCCGTTGTTGTGGCCATTGCCATTTCCATGATGGTTGCCATTACTCTTCCCAGAGTTGTTGTGGTGGTGATTCTTGTGACCATTGTGGTGGTGCTTGCTTCCACCATCATTGCTACCATACTTGTGATGGCCAGAACTTCCACTACCTTCTCCATATGACCGCATCTTGTGTGCTGGTCCTTATCCATACTTGTCATATCCGTGCTTTCTCTTCCGGTTCTCCATACTATTGTGCTTGGACTCAACTGCCACTGCGCTGTCATACAACTCCTGGTAATTGGCGTACCTAGAAGCACAAAGCTGGATGGATATCTCATCATTGAGGCCTCTCATGAATTCCTCCTGCCTCTTCCTATCAGTGTTCACATCTTCAGGTGCATAACGAGCCAACTTGTTGAAGAGCTCAGCATAGTCACACAAGGAGTGAGATCCCTGGAGCAAGTCACGAAACTCGCGCCTCTTCAGGGCAATGATTCCAGATGCAACATGAGCAGTGCGGAAGGCATTCTGAAACTGATCCCAAGTGATGGCTGCGATGTCAGGGTAGGTGATCTGGTAGTTGTCCCACCATTCAGCTGCAGGTCCTTCAAGCTGATGTGCAGCGAACCGCACCTTCTCTTCCCCATGTGCTTGAATAGTGTCCAATTTCTTGTTAATTGTACGCAGCCAGTCATCAGCTACGATTGGCTCAGGAGAATTTGAGAACAGTTCGATCCAGGGACTAGCACTAATGCACAGGGACTTGCACTTTATTTAAAGTGAGGTCACTACAGTGGTAATGAACATGATAAAGATAATGATAAGAATGATGTTTCTGATAAAGAAGAGGTTGAAGATGAACCTGAAAAGCATGCTAAAAATAAAAAGTACACTAAAGAAGATTTTATTGCTAAGAAACATGGTAATGAAAGAGAACCTTGGGTTCAAAAGCAAATGCCTTTTCCTGTTAAGAAACTAAAATCAAAGGAGGAAGAACACTATAATAAATTTTGTGATTGGATGAAACCTTTGTTCCTGCAAATCCCTTTGACTGATGCTATTAAATTGCCTCCTTATTCAAAGTATATGAAAGATACTGTCTCTAACAAAAGGAAAATTCCTAATGAGGAGATTTCCACTATGCTTGCTAATTACTCTTTCAATGGCAAGGTTCCAAAGAAGCTGGGAGACCCAGGTATACTGACTATTCCTTGTTCCATCAAGAATAATTATGTTAGAACTGCTCTATGTGATTTGGGAGCAGGAGTTAGTGTTATGCCTTTTTTTCTCTTTACAAGAGAATTTATTTGGATAAGTTGATACCAACTGATATATCTTTGCAAATGGCTGATAAATCTACTACTATTCCTGTTGGTATATGTGAGGATGTTCCTGTTCAAGTTACTAATAATTGCTTAATATTAACTGATTTTGTTGTGTTGGAAATGCTCGAAGATGATAATATGTCTATTATTCTTGGAAGACCTTTTCTTAACACCTGCAGGGCTGTTATTGATTGCAATAAAGGAAAAGTTACTTTCAATGTTGATGACAAGGAGCATACTGTTTATTTTCCCAAGAGGATTGATAAAGTAGATGGAGTTAATACAATTTCTAATTTGAGAACTATCAAAGTGGGAGTTATTGATTGTCCTATATACTCCCTCTGTTCCATTCTATAGTGCCTATTGTTTTTTGGCACGGAAATTAGCGCAAGACTATTTTTTACACAAGACCCCTAGCTGAACGATTTGAGATCAACATAAAATTTGGGAAATCCATATCTTTCTGACTTACCATAACAATTTTGGGAGCTGAACGATTTAAGAGCTGAACGGGGAGGGGGGTAATTGAAAAAAAGCTATGCTACAACCTTATATTCTGAAACAAATGCCAAAAATCTATAGGCACTATAGAACGGAACGGAGGGAGTATGAGCCTAAAGAAGGATATCAAAATATTATGATTGGGTCCATATCAATACAATATAAGGTAACATGATTGATTTGAGGTTTATTTCTTCTTATGTCATGTAAGATTTATTTGGTGGCAAGACTTGATCAACCTTGTTAACAAGTACATTTTATATGCATAGAAGAGCTAAACAACATTTCTTTCTTTCTCCACACTTGTTTACTTTCTGTAGTACTACTTGTTTTGCAAGATGCTTTAGTTGTTTAGAAGTTTGAAAATCTTTTTCTGTCCTGAAATAGTTATTTTAACACCCAGAAATGTGCATTTTTCGAAGTTTTCAAAAATTTACAAAAATTATACCGCTGGTCCTATTTTTCAAAATGCAACCTAGGAGTGCCTGGGGCTGACTAGTGGGGCACCCCAGGGCTGCACCCCATGTGCCGGCGCGGCCAGCAAGGGGGGCGCGCCACCCTGTGGTGAGGGCCCCACCTGGCCCTCCACTCACTCATCCACCTACCACTCCACTCTCTTTCACGGGAAAACACATCACCATTGTTCAAACCCGAGTTTCTTGCTGTTCTTGCTCGAGATTTTCCATCTCCTTGCTCAGCCCATCTTTGCTGCTGAAATTTGGGGCATTTGTTCTCCGGTATGTGACTCCTCCGATTATCCAAATAGAATTTTGTTTGGTTGAGTATATCTTGAGTATTTTGCTGCTGTAGGTGACATGTTAAGTGAGTTTGCATGCTTGTTCTAAGTTGTAAAAATTAGTTTTGATGCATGTTTAGTACTCTACCAAGTTCCTATAGTAGTTTCCCTCATTTATATGTCTCAAAATCAACTTTTATAATGATTGTTGAAAATTTTCAGAAAATGGAGTGGAATAGACACCAACTCAACCAACATGAATTGGAGGTGCATGAAGTTATGAGAGTCCACCGTGAAGAGGGAGTATACCCCTCCTACTACCCATGCACCGATTTCATGAGGAGTGCAGGAATTTTTTAGGATGTTCAAAATCTAATTTCTAATGCAGGGTTAGAAGATTTTGTTGTTGGTGAACCTTACCAATATGCAAAACTAACCATGTCAGTGGTGCGGGATTTTGAATTCCATTGGTCCCAACCTAACCCCATGGTTCGATATAAAATCTACAATGAAACTATCAACTTGCCCTTTGATGATTTTTGTGCAGCTATTAAAGTGCCACAATGGGGATCATGTGAGAGGATTAGGGGCTTCCACGGCAACTCTTGAGTCTATACGAGATGATCTGTCAAGGGAGAAGCTTCTCGGATGAGAGTGGTAAAATTCGTAGTATTCAACTCCCATCTATTCGCTATTTTCCTTACTTTATCACCAAGTGCGTTCTTGCTAGAAAGAATGCAAATAAGTTATCCATCCATGACTTGGTTTTCTTAGGCTGCTGCATTGCAACTTGATAGAACTTATAATTTGGGTGCTTTGATAGCGTTTAGGCTTGCTACTAACCGTGATAAAGGAGGAATTTGTGGAGGTCTCATTGCCTCTCGTTTGCTAGCTATGCATGGTGTAGAACCTCACCCTCTTGATGTTCAGCTCTCTATAGAGAAACTTGATATTGTTTCCATGATGAAACATGACTTTGTTTCTAATTGGTCTAATTTGAACAACTTGTCCTATGAGATAACCTTTTCCAAGAAAAAGTGGAGAGTAACTAAAACTGAAAGGCTAGTTGGATTGCCTGCACCTGCTTTGTTTAACCTTGATTCCAGGGAAAGTTGGTCGGTCACAGAAGATGAACTTGATGCATACATAGAGAAGAGCGGCCATCATACAGGGGACGGCACGGAGGAGGCCGAGGAACCCCTCGACTTGTCATCCGACGCAGCAAGTTCTTCACATCAACATTTTGGGCATGTGGAGCCTTCATCCTTTTCTTCTGCACAGGGATCTTATTATGACCACGCCATGTATGATCCACCGGCGTGGAACCCTGACCCTCGCTGGGGTGAATCTCCACTTGTGCCAAAAGCCTAAGCTTGGGGGGAGGTAGGCCGGCATCACTCATTCATTGCATATTACAATTGCCGGATATTTTTACATAATTGTTTCGTTTCTTATGGTTGCCTCTAATATGAGGAGGATGATATTTGGGGAAGTGCTGTCTGAAAAACAGATTCTGGACTGATACTAAAAAAAACTCCTAAAAATATCCAGAACGTTATTTTGAGAAGCCAATTTTTGTGCATGTTCCCCAGGTTATTATCTAACTTTCATTAGTTGAGCACTTTTCGAGTTGAACAGCGGAAGATTTTCGAAAAAAATAATTACTGTACTGATGTCAAGTTTGACGGATTTCTGCCACTTTGTGTTTATGTGACTCTTTTAGTTTTCATTCTCCTGTTTTTGCTTTGTTTCTTTCCTAAAACACAAAAAGACCAAAAAATAGTTCTGTTGTTTCTCTTCACCATTTGTTTATTTTGGTTTCTTGTTCCTATTTTGCTTTATTTACTATCGTTGGTTTGCTATGAGAAAATCCAAAAAGATTTTGCTTTGTTTGCCTATTTCCTTTTGTTCTTGTTTCCAATTCGAAAACACCAAAAATATTTGTTGTTCTTCTTCGGTTTTGTAAAGTTTATTATGGAGTTCAGCGGTCTCCGGTGGTTGGAGCTTGGTTTTCATTTCATATTATTCAAGCTACACAAGTGAAAGGCAATAATGACGATCTACGACAATTCGACTGTGGTGAGAGGCTGGTATGAACTCTATTTATATTCATTTTTGTACATATACTCATCCATGTGAGCATGCTTAGTTGGTTCATGTGAGGTATATGTCATTTAATGAAAGTCTAGTAGTTCATGATCTCTCATGTTTAGCTCCAATTATTAATAATGAGTAGCATGTCATAAATATTTGCTTGCATTGTTTTATTCATAGATAGGTATGACATTGTGGTATCCTCCTCTGAATAATTCATTTGAATTGACTTGGCACATGCTCACGCATGCATATGACTGAAAAACAAAAGTCAATTAAGCCTCGATGATTTACTTTGCTTCAGAGTTCTTGTATCACTTTTATGCCTCCGTTGATTTTATTTTGTCGCAAGCATGATTATGACAGTTATTGCTCTCTTGATTGTCGCTTCCCAGTCTATAGCTAGCCTTCACTTGTACTGAGCGGGAATGCTGCTCGTGCTTCCAAACCCACGAAAACCAAGTTATTCCAAAGTGTCCACCATAAATACCTATGCATGGCATTTCAAACCATTCCAAGTAAATTTTCATGTGCTACCTTTAAAACCTTCAAAGTACTTCTCAATTTGTATCAATGTTTTATAGCTCATGAGGAAGTATGTGGTGTTCTATCTTTCAACCTTGTCATTTACTCCTGACAGACTTTCACCAATGGACTAGTGGCACATCCGCTTATCCAATAATTTTGCAAAAAGAGCTGGCAACGGGGTGCCCAGCCCCAATTAATTAACTTTCATCAATAATTCTCTTCACATGATTTGCCCTGATTCAACAGTAAGCAACTTAATTTGCAAATAGACACTCCTCCATGGTATGTGAATGTTGGAAGGCACCCGAGGATTCGGTTAGCCATGGCTTGTGTAAGCAAAGGTTGGGGGGAGTGTATTCCATAATGAAACTAAAATACATGTGTAAACAAAAGAGAAGCGGGATGATTTACCTTACTGATAGAGATAACGTCCTTCATGGGAGCCGCTCTTGAAAGTCTGGTTGACGAGGTAGTTAGAGTGCTCACTACCATTCGTTGACAACAACAAACACCTCTCAAAACAGTTTTACTTCTGCTTTAAAAATGAAAAGCTCTAGCACATGTTAATCCCTACTTCCCTCTGCAAAGGGTCAATCTTTTACTTTTATGTTGAGTCACCATCCTTTCTTTGAGTACCCTCTTGAGAGCATAATTGTCATTCTTAGTATAATATGCTTGTCCCAGAATATGGTTAACTGTGGTATAACTTTGATGCTTTTATCTTTGATAATCTTTACTTCTAGTCTTTCTATGAAATTCAGAGGTGCACAGGCATTTATGTTTTGCTGTACAAATACGGGCAAGCGAGATACCACTTTATCATATCTTTTTATGAACATTGCAATCCTGCTGATAGACATGATTCATGATGCTTATTATTAGTTTGTTGGTATCTTTTTCACGATTGACATAACTATTAGATGACTTTATTTGCATGTATCTTATTATGAATTGCCTAAGTACTCGTCCATATCATGAGACTATTTACACCATATGAACAAATGTGTTCGTGAAAGTTCTTTTATCGCACTCAGTTGTTAACTGAATTGCTTGAGGACAAGCAATAAGCTAAGCTTGGGGGAGTTGATACGTCCAAAACGTATCTACTTTCCCGAACACTTTTGCTATTGTTTTGCCTCTAATTTGTGTATTTTGGATACAACTAACACAGACTAACGCTGTTTTCAGCAGAATTGCCCTGGTGTCTTATTTTTGGGCAGAAACTCAACTTTCAGGAAAATCCCCGGAAATAATTGCAATGGGCCTATTTCCACAGAAGACCTACGGAGCCAGAAGACGAGACGGAGGGGGGCCGCGAGGCGCCCACACCACCTGGCGGCGCGGTGGGCCCCTGGGCCGCGCCGCCCTATGGTGGTGCCGCCTCGGCCAGCCCCCGACGCTCCCCTCTGGACTACTTAAAGCCTTTGACCTAAAAACACACGGGGGTTCAACCAATTTGCCAGAAGACATCCAGAACTCCGCCGCCATCGCGAAATTCAATCTCGGGATCAGAAACTCCGTTCTGGCACCCTGCCGGGACGGGGAATTGGAGGAGATCATCGCCATCATCACCACCGACGCCTCTCCATCGACCATCCATGCTTCCCCCATCCATGTGTTAGTAAATCCCCCGATGTAGGCTGAAGGGGATGGCAGGGATTGGATGAGATTGTTCATGTAATAGCCATAAGATTGTTAGGGCCTGGTGCCTAGTATCCGTAGTTGGTACTTTTATGATATTGTTGCAACTTGTTATGCTTAATGCTTGTCACTAGGGCCCGAGTGCCATGATTTCAGATCTGAACATGTTATTGATTCATGATGATATTCATTGTTTTATGATCTTACCTGCAAGTTGTATACACATATTGCTGTCCGGAACCCGAGGCCCCAAAGTGACAGAAATTGGGACAACCGGAGGAGAAGGCTGTGATATGAGGATCACATGTGTTCATGGAGTGTTAATGTTTTGCTCCGGTACTCTATTAAAAGGAGTACCTTAATTACCAGTAGTTTCCCTAGAGGCCCGGCTGCCACCGGCTGGTAGGACAATAGATGTTGTGCAAGTTTCTCATTGCGAGCACGTACGAGTATATACAGAACACATGCCTATGGTTATTTAGTACTTGGATACTATTTTATTATTATCTGCAAATGCACTGCCTTGATTATTACATGAGTTCTCTTATCCATGCAGCGCCCGTTCATCCATCCCTATGCCTACAATATTTTAATCCTGTTGTTTACTATAATCACTACTACTGTTTTTATTACACTGCTGCTTATATTTCACTACTACTACTGCTATAAAATTGTTGCTACTGATAAACTCTCGCGAGCAAGTCTGTTTCCAGGTGCAGCTGAATTGACAACTCCGCTATTAAGGCTTACAAATATTCTTTGGCTCCCCTTGTGTCGAATCAATAAATTGGGTTTTACTTCCCTCGAAGACTGTTGCGATCCCCTATACATGTGGGTCATCAGTTCCTCCAGTGTGTTTGTCTTTTGCCCTCGCCTTCTCCTCAACATCCAGAGATCCAATGATATTTTCAACAGAGAACTTTTTCCTTTGATGTTTCAAAGAAGTGGCAAAGTTCCTCCATGAAGGGGGAAGCTTAGCAAGAAACTTGTCCGGTAGCACACACTTGAGGAGCTCAAGTTCATTTGCCATAATCTGTATCTCATGAGCCTGTTCTACTACAGATCAGTTCTTGTAACATCCCAAATTTTAAAACAAAGAAGAAAATGAATTTCACTTATTTCAAATTTTGGAGCCAACAAAAACTTTAATGGAACCATTTGATATGCATAGTATTCAAGTATGTGTGATGTGATTTTTGCCATAATAGTTTGTTGGATGTATTGAACATATTTATAAACCCTAAACCCTACCTTTTTCAACACCAAAGAGGAACAAATAAAAAGAAAACAAAAGGAAAGAAAAAGCATATATGGGCATATGGCCCCAATTACAAATCTTGACCTATGCCCTTTTTACTTTACCAAAATGGTTGCGAACCATTGTTAAACCCAACCTAACACTAACTAAACCCTAAACCATGATTATTGGGATCAAAGAGGGACAAAGAAAAAGGGAAAAAATCAAAATAGTTTCACATATGAGGCTAGGGCTATTTTTGCAAAACTTTAACCTAGGCCATTCTACCTTGTGCCAATGGTTTGGAAACATAACTAAACCCAAAATAAT
This sequence comes from Lolium rigidum, assembly GCF_022539505.1. Classification (NCBI taxonomy): domain Eukaryota; kingdom Viridiplantae; phylum Streptophyta; class Magnoliopsida; order Poales; family Poaceae; genus Lolium; species Lolium rigidum. The sequence continues at coordinate 182,266,709 of NC_061513.1, read as the reverse complement.
AACATTTGAATCAAAGAAATGCAAAACAAATCAAAAGAAAAATCAAAACTCACTCACATATGATAATGGTCAAATATGCCAATTTTAACATCTTACCTATTTTGAGCCTCTGTTTTAAGAGATTTCTAATCTAGACTTGCTCAACTCTTTGCACCTCATCCAAGAACTCATCAAGAGGATCATATTTGGTAAAGATCAACCTTACAAATTCTTTGTCAATTGCTTAATTTAATCAAGCAAAGTTGCAACAGCAAAGCAGATTTAAGATCATACTCATTTTGGATTTTCACAAAACCACTCAAATTTGCAAACCAACACCACCAACAGATGCCTAACATTATTTGACTAGCACCAATAAAATATTTTGGCAAAATTTGAATTCAAAGTTCTTTCGGCCATTTCATCGAACACTTGGCATGCACCAATCTGCCAACCCTAGACATCCTTTTATCCATCAGGTTTTTGCATCAACCATCAAGCTTAGGTCATCATCAACACCCTCTTGAACCCAGTAGACATTGCCAAGCCTCTGAGACTTTGATCTTGCACGAATTCTTCAAGTACAAGGCCATGCCGTGGCATGATGCCACTCACCCAAGTCACTCTCCTCTCGCCCGTAGCCTCGCCATGACCTCAGCAAGCGCCCAGACATCCCCATTGGCCCGTGCAAGCCCTGTCGCCGCCGTCATCATCGACGGTCTCCACCACGGTACAACACGGTCGTGTGAGGATGAAGACCGCCACCGTCCACCATTTTCGATGCCATCACGTCCGTCGTGCTCGCCGTGACGCAAGGAGTAGCGCAGCGTCCTCGCCCACGCAGTTGAGCCTCTGTAGCAACAGTTAATTCCTGGTTAATTCCTTGCTATATGGATGCAATACTAGCTATTGCTATCACTCATGCTTGCTCATGATGCTTATGTATCTGTGTGTGTGTGTGTGATGACCCACAAGTATAGGGGATCGCAACAGTCTTCGAGGGAAGTAAAACCCAATTTATTGATTCGACACAAGGGGAGCCAAAGAATATTTGTAAGCCTTAACAGCGGAGTTTTCAATTCAGCTGCACACTGGAAACAGACTTGCTTGCAAGAGTTTATCGATAGCAACAGTTTTATAGCGATAGCGTGTAGTGAAATATAAGCAACAGTGTAATAAAGACAGCAGTAGTGATTATAGTAAACAGCAGGATTAAAATACTGTAGGCATAGAGATGGATGAACGGGCGCTGCATGGATAAGAGAACTCATGTAATAATCAAGGCAGGGCATTTGCAGATAATAATAAAACAGTATCCAACTACTAAATAACCATAGGCATGTGTTCCGTATATAGTCGTACGTGCTCGCAATGAGAAACTTGCACAACATCTATTGTCCTACCATCCGGTGGCAGCCGGGCCTCTAGGGAATCTACTGGTAATTAAGTACTCCTTTTAATAGAGCACCGGAGCAAAGCATTAACACTCCGTGAACACATGTGATCCTCATATCACAGCCTTCCCCTCCGGTTGTCCCAATTTCTGTCACTTTGGGGCCTCGGGTTCCGGACAGCAATATGTGTATACAACTTGCAAGTAAGATCATAAAACAATGAATATCATCATGAATCAATAACATGTTCAGATCTGAAATCATGGCACTCGGGCCCTAGTGACAAGCACTAAGCATAACAAGTTGCAACAATATCATAAAAGTACCAACTACGGATACTAGGCCCTATGCCCTAACAATCTTATGATATTATGTGAACAATCTCATCCAATCCCTACTATCCCCTTCAGCCTATAGCAGGGGATTTACTCACACATGGATGGGGGAAGCATGGATGGTTGATGGAGATGCATCGGTGGTGATGATGGCGATGATCTCCTCCAATTCCCCGTCCTGGCAGGGTGCCAGAACGGAGTTTCTGATCCCGAGATTGAGTTTCGCGATGGTGGCGGAGTTCTGGATGTCTTCTGGCAAATTGGTCGAACTCCCGTGCGTTTTTAGGTCAAAGTCTTTAAGTAGTCCAGAGGGGAGCGTCGGGGGCTGGCCGAGGCGGCGCCACCATAGGGCGGCGCGGCCCAGGGGCCCACCGCGCCGCCAGGTGGTGTGGGCGCCTCGTGGCCCCCTCGGTCTCGTCTTCCGGCCCCGTAGGTCTTCCGTGAAAATAGGCCCATTGCAATTATTTCCGGGATTTTCCCGAAAGTTGAGTTTACGCACAAAAATAAGACACCGGGGCAATTCTGCTGAAAACAGCGTTAGTCCGTGTTAGTTGTATCCAAAATACACAAATAAGAGGCAAAACAATAGCAAAAGTGTTCGGGAAAGTAGATACGTTTTGGACGTATCAACTCCCCCAAGCTTAGCTTATTGCTTGTCCTCAAGCAATTCAGTTAACAACTGAGTGCGATAAAAGAACTTTCACGAACACATTTGTTCATATGATGTAAATATTCTCATGATATGGACGAGTACTTAGTCAATTCATAATAAGATACATGCAAATAAAGTCATCTAATAGTTATGTCAATCATGAAAAAGATACCAACAAACTAATAATAAGCATCATGAATCATGTCTATCAGCAGGATTGCAATGTTCATAAACAGATATGATAAGGTGGTATCTCGCTTGCCCGTATTTGTACAGCAAAACATAAATGCCCAGTCACCTCTGAATTTCATAGAAAGACTAGAAGTAAAGATTATCAAAGATAAAAGCATCAAAGTTATACCACAGTTAACCATATTCTGGGACAAGCATATTATACTAAGAATGACAATTATTCTCTCAAGAAGGTGCTCAAAGAAAGGATGGTGACTCAACATAAAAGTAAAAGATTGACCCTTCGCAGAGGGAATCAGGGATTAACATGTGCTAGAGCTTTTCATTTTTAAAACAGGAGTAAAATTGTTTTGAGAGGTGTTTGTTGTTGTCAACGAATGGTAGTGGGCACTCTAACTACCTCGTCAACCAGACTTTCAAGAGCGGCTCCCATGAAGGACGTTATCTCTACCGAAGCAAGGTAAATCATCCCTCTTCTCTTTTGTTTACACATGTATTTTAGTTTCATTATGGATGACACTCCCCCAACCTTTGCTTACACAAGCCATGGCTAACCGAATCCTCGGGTGCCTTCCAACATTCACATACCATGGAGGAGTGTCTATTTGCAAAATTAAGTTGCTTACTCATGAATCAGGGAAAAACATGTGAAGAGAATTATTGATGAAAGTTAATTAATTGGGGCTGGGCACCCCGTTGCCAGCTCTTTTTGCAAAATTATTGGATAAGCGGATGTGCCACTAGTCCATTGGTGAAAGTCTGTCAGGAGTAAATGACAAGGTTGAAAGATAAAACACCACATACTTCCTCGTGAGCTATAAAACATCGACACAAATTGAGAAGTACTTTGAAGGTTTTAAAGGTAGCACATGAAAATTTACTTGGAATGGTTTGAGATGCCATGCATAGGTATTTATGGTGGACACTTTGGAACAACTTGGTTTTCAGGGGTTTGGAAGCACTAGCAGCATTCCCGCTCAGTACAAGTGAAGGCTAGCAATAGACTGGAAAGCGACAATCAAGAGAGCAATAACTGTCATAATCATGCTTGCGACAAAATAAATTAACGGAGGCATAAAAGTGATACAAGAACTCTGAGGCAAAGTAAAGCATCGAGGCTTAATTGACCTTTGTTTTTCAGTCATATGCATGCGTGAGCATGTGCCAAGTCGATTCAAATGAATTATTCAGAGGAGGACACCACAATGTCATACCTATCTATGAATAAAACAATGCAAGCAAATATTTATGACATGCTACTCATATTAATAAATTGGAGCTAAACATGAGAGATCATAAACTACTAGACTTTCATTAAATGACATATATCTCACATGAACCAACTAAGCATGCTCACATGGATGAGTATATGTACAAAAATGAAAACAAATAGAGTTCATACCAGCCACTCACCGCAGTCGAATTGTCGTAGATCGTCATTATTGCCTTTCACTTGTGTAGCTTGAATAATATGAAATGAAAACCAAGCTCCAACCACCGGAGACCGCTGAACTCCATAGTGAACTTTACAAAACCAAAGAAGAACAACAAATATTTTTGGTTTTTTCGAATTGGAAACAAGAACAAAAGGAAACAGGCAAACAAAGCAAAATCTTTTTGGATTTTCTCATAGCAAACCAACTATAGTAAATAAAGCAAAATAGGAACAAGAAACCAAAATAAACAAATGGTGAAGAGAAACAACAGAAATATTTTTGGTCTTTTTGTGTTTTAGGAAAGAAGCAAAGCAAAAACAAGAGAATGAAAACTAAAAGAGTCACTTAAACACATAGTAGCAGAAATCCGTCAAACTTGACAGCAGTACAGTAATCATTTTTTTTCGAAAAACTTCCGCTGTTGAACTCGAAAAGTGCTCAACTAATGAAAGTTAGATAATAACCTGGGGAACATGCACAAAAATTGGCTTCTCAAAATAACGTTCTGGCTATTTTTAGGATTGTTTTTAGTATCGAGTCCAAAATCTGTTTTTCAGACAGCACTTCCCCAAATATGATCCTCCTCATATTAGAGGCAACCATAAGAAGCGAATATCCGGCAATTGTAATATGCAATGAATGAGTGATGCCGGCATACCTCCCCCCAAGCTTAGGCTTTTGGCCTAAGTGGAGATCAGTCCCATGGTGCTCGATACGTCTCCGACGTATCGATAATTTCTTATGTTCCATGCCACATTATTGATGATATCTACATGTTTTATACACACTTTATGTCATATTTATGCATTTTCCGGAACTAACCTATTAACAAGATGCCGAAGTGCCAGTCCCTGTTTTACGCTGTTTTTGGTTTCGGAAATCCTAGTAAGGAAATATTCTCGGAATCGGACGAAATCAAGACCCGGGTTCCTATTTTTCCCGGAACCATCCAGAACACCCGAGAGCCGCCGGAGGGAAGCCTCGGGGGCCCCACACCACACCCTGGCGCGGCCGGAAGGGGGCCGCGCCGCCCTATGGTGTGGTGGCCCCAGGCCCCCTACGAGGCTGCCCTTCCGCCTATTTAAAGCCTCCGTCGCGAAAACCCTATTACGAAGGATGAAACCCACAGAAACCTTCCAGAGCCGCCGCCATCGCGAAGCCAAGTTCTGGGGGACAGGAGACTCTGTTCCAGCACCCTGCCGGAGCGGGGAAGTGCCCCCGGAAGGCTTCTCCATCGACACCGCTGCCATCTCCACCGCCATCTTCATCACCGCTGCTGCTCCCATGAGGAGGGAGTAGTTCTCCATCGAGGCTCGGGGTTGTACCGGTAGCTATGTGGTTCATCTCTCTCCTATGTACTTCAATACAATAATATCATGAGCTGCCTTACATGATTGAGATTCATATGATGATGCTTGTAATCTAGATGTCATTGTGCTAGTCAAGTGAGTTTTACTTATGTGATCTCCGGAGACTCCTTGTCCCACGTGTGTAAAGGTGACGAGTGTGTGCACCGTGTGGGTCTCTTAGGCTATATTTCACGGAATACTTACTCACCTGTTATGAATGGCGTAGTGAAGTGCTTATTTATATCTCTTTATGATTGCAATGTGTTTTGTATCACAATTTATCTATGTGCTACTCTAGCAATGTTATTAAAGTAGTTTTATTCCTCCTGCACGGTGTAATGGTGACAGTGTGTGCATCCGTGTTAGTACTTGGTGTATGCTATGATTATGATCTCTTGTAGATTGTAAAGTTAATTATTGCTATGATAGTATTGATGTGATCTATTCCTCCTACATAGCGTGAAGGTGACAGTGTGCATGCTTGTGTTAGTACTTGGTTTAGTCGTGTTGATCTTTCTTGCACTCTAAGGTTATTTAAATATGAACATTGAATTGTGGAGCTTGTTAACTCCGGCATTGAGGGTTCGTGTAATCCTACGCAATGTGTTCATCATCCAACAAAAGAGTGTAGAGTATGCATTTATCTATTCCGTTATGTGATCAAAGTTGAGAGTGTCCACTAGTGAAAGTGTAATCCCTAGGCCTTGTTCCTAAATACTGCTATCGCTGCTTGTTTACTGTTTTACTGCGTTACTACTGCTGCGTTACTACTGCTACCATATTACCACCATCAACTACACGCCGTTACTACTTCTCATATTCATTCATACCACCTGTATTTCACTATCTCTTCGCCGAACTAGTGCACCTATTAGGTGTGTTGGGGACACAAGAGACTTCTTGCTTTGTGGTTGCAGGGTTGCATGAGAGGGATATCTTTGACCTCTTCCTCCCCGAGTTCGATAAACCTTGGGTGATCCACTTAAGGGAAACTTGCTGCTGTTCTACAAACCTCTCGCTCTTGGAGGCCCAACACTGTCTACAAGAATAGAAGCTCCCGTAGACATCAAGCACTTTTCTGGCGCCGTTGCCGAGGAGGAAAGGTAAAAAGGCACTCATACTCCGGTTCCAGGTAACAGTACTTTTCTGGCGCCATTGTGTTTGTGCTCGAAGCCATTTCCTTTAGATCCTGCAATTGCATCTTTTTGTCTCTTGTTTACACTAGTTGGGCATAATGGACAACAATGAGCTTCTTATTCTATTTCCTGATTTAAAACATGGATTGTTTGATGCGAAAATTAAAAAACCTATGAAACCTTATTTGCATGCTGGTAGTAATATTAGTATGAACGCTTTGAACACCATTGTTGATAATAATATAGAAAGTTCTAAGCTTGGGGAAGCTGGTTTTCATGATCTTTTAGTCCCCCAAGCATTGAGGAGAAAATTTTCTTTGATGATACTTTGCATCCTATTTATGATGATTATAATGATAGTGGTCTTTTGGTGCCACCTACTATGGAGAGTAAATTTTGTTGTGATTATACTATGCCTCCTACACTTGATGAGAATAATAATGATAGCTACTTTGTTGAATTTGCTCCCACTATTACTAATAAAATTGACTATGCCTATGTGGAGAGTAATTATTTTATGCATGAGACTCATGATAAGAATGCTTTATGTGATAGTTATATTGTTGAGTTTGCTCATGATGCTACTGAAAGTTATTATGAGAGAGGAAAATATGGTTGTAGAAATTTTCATGTTACTAAAACACCTCTCTATATGCTGAAATTTTTGAAGTTATACTTGTTTTATCTTCCTATGCTTGTTACTTTGCTCTTCATGAACTTGTTTATTTACAAGATTCCTATTCATAGGAAGCATGTTAGACTTAAATTTGTTTTGAATTTGCTTCTTGATGCTCTCTTTTGCTTCATACTCTATTTTTCATGTGAGCATCATTAAAACTGCTGAGCCCATCTTAACGGCTATAAAGAAAGAAGTTCTTGGGAGATAACCCATGTGTTATTTTGCTACAGTATTTTGTTTTATATTTGTGTCTTGGAAGTTGTTTACTACTGTAGCAACCTCTCCTTATCTTAGTTTTGTGTTTTGTTGTGCCAAGTAAAGTCGTTGATAGAAAGGTTGATACTAGATTTGGATTACTGCGCAGTTCCAGATTTCTTTGCTGTCACGAATCTGGGTCTACCTCCCTGTAGGTAGCTCAGAAAATTAAGCCAATTTACGTGCATGATCCTCAGATATGTACGCAACTTTCATTTAATTTGGGCATTTTCATTTGAGCAAGTCTGGTGCCATTTTAAAATTCGTCTTTACGGACTGTTCTGTTTTGATAGATTCTGCCTTTTATTTCGCATTGCCTCTTCTGCTATGTTGGATGAATTTCTTTGATCCATTAATGTCCAGTAGCTTTATGCAATGTCCAGAAGTGTTAAGAATGATTGTGTCACCTCTGAACATGTGAATTTTTATTATGCACTAACCCTCTAATGAGTTGTTTCGAGTTTGGTGTGGAGGAAGTTTTCAAGGGTCAAGAGAGGAGGATGATATACTATGATCAAGAAGAGTGAAAGCTCTAAGCTTGGGGATGCCCCGGTGGTTCATCCCTGGATATTATAAGAAGACTCGAGCGTCTAAGCTTGGGGATGCCAAAGGCATCCCCTTCTTCATCGACAACTTATCAGGTTTCTTCTCTTGAAACTATATTTTTATTCGGTCACATCTTATGTACTTTACTTGGAGCGTTTGTGTGCTTTTATTTTTGTTTTGTTATTTTCATTCTCTGAATAAATACATGCTTGTGTGGGAGAGAGACACGCTCCGCTGGTTCATATGAACACATGTGTTCTTCGCTTTATCTTTTAGTGTTCATGGCGAAGGCTAAAACTGATTCGTTCATTTTTATATGGTTGGAAACGGAAAATGCTACATGTAGTAATTGGTATGATGTCTTAAATAATGTGATACTTGGAAATTGTTGTGCTCATGTTTAAGCTCTTGCATCATATACTTTGCACCTATTAATGAAGAAATACATAGAGCTTGCTAAAATTTGGTTTGCATATTTGGTCTCTCTAAAGTCTAGATAATTTCTAGTATTGAGTTTTGAACAACAAGGAAGACGGTGTAGAGTCTTATAATGTCTACAATATGTCTTTTATGTAAGTTTTGCTGCACCGGTTCATCCTTGTGTTTGTTTCAAATAACCTTGCTAGCCTAAACCTTGTATCGAGAGGGAATACTTCTCATGCATCCAAAATCCTTGAGCCAACCACTATGCCATTTGTGTCCACCATACCTACCTACTACATGGTATTTCTCTGCCATTCCAAAGTAAATTGCTTGAGTGCTACCTTTAAAATTCCATCATTCACCTTTGCAATATATAGCTCATGGGACAAATAGCTTAAAAACTATTGTGGTATTGAATATGTACTTATGCACTTTATCTCTTATTAAGTTGCTTGTTGTGCGATAACCATGCTTCGGGGACGCCATCAACTATTCTTTGTTGAATATCATGTGAGTTGCTATGCATGTCCGTCTTGTCTGAAGTAAGAGAGATCTACCACCTTAATGGTTGGAGCATGCATATTGTTAGAGAAGAACATTGGGCCGCTAACTAAAGCCATGAATCATGGTGGAAGTTTCAGTTTGGACATAAACCTCAATCTCTTATGAGAATATTAACTGTTGTTGAATGCTTAAGCATTAAAAGAGGAGTCCATTATCTGTTGTCTATGTTGTCCCGGTATGGGTGTCTAAGTTGAAGAATGATCAAAAGCGAGAAATCCAATGCGAACTTTCTCCTTAGACCCTTGTACAGGCGGCATAGAGGTACCCCTTTGTGACACTTGATTGAAACATATGTTATGCAATGATAATCTGTGTTAATCCAAGCTAATTAGGACAAGGTGCGTGCACTATTAGTATACTATGCATGAGGCTTGCAACTAAAAGAGTCACTTAAACACATAGTAGCAGAAATCCGTCAAACTTGACAGCAGTACAGTAATCATTTTTTTCGAAAAACTTCCGCTGTTGAACTCGAAAAGTGCTCAACTAATGAAAGTTAGATAATAACCTGGGGAACATGCACAAAAATTGGCTTCTCAAAATAACGTTCTGGCTATTTTTAGGATTGTTTTTAGTATCAGTCCAAAATCTGTTTTTCAGACAGCACTTCCCCAAATATGATCCTCCTCATATTAGAGGCAACCATAAGAAGCGAATATCCGGCAATTGTAATATGCAATGAATGAGTGATGCCGGCATACCTCCCCCCAAGCTTAGGCTTTTGGCCTAAGTGGAGATCAGTCCCATGGTGCCTGATACGTCTCCGACGTATCGATAATTTCTTATGTTCCATGCCACATTATTGATGATATCTACATGTTTTATACACACTTTATGTCATATTTATGCATTTTCTGGAACTAACCTATTAACAAGATGCCGAAGTGCCAGTCCTCGTTTTCTCGCTGTTTTTGGTTTCAGAAATCCTAGTAAGGAAATATTCTCGGAATCGGACGAAATCAAGACCCGAGTTCCTATTTTTCCCGGAACCATCCAGAACACCCGAGAGCCGCCGTAGGGAAGCCCCGGGGGCCCCACACCACACCCGGCGCGGCCGGAGGGGGGCCGCGCCGCCCTATGGTGTGGTGGCCCCGAGCCCCCTCCGAGGCTGCCCTTCCGCCTATTTAAAGCCTCCGTCGCGAAAACCCTATTACGAAGGACGAAACCCACGTAAACCTTCCAGCAGCCGCCGCCATCGCGAAGCCAAGATCCGGGGGACAGGAGACTCTGTTCCAGAGACCCTGCCGGAGCGGGGAACTGCCCCCGGAAGGCTTCTCCATCGACACCGCTGCCATCTCCACCGCCATCTTCATCACCGTTGCTCGCTCCCATGAGGAGGGAGTAGTTCTCCATCGAGGCTCGGGGCTGTACCGGTAGCTATGTGGTTCATCTCTCTCCTATGTACTTCAATACAATAATCTCATGAGCTGCCTTACATGATTGAGATTCATATGATGATGCTTGTAATCTAGATGTCATTGTGCTAGTCAAGTGAGTTTTACTTATGTGATCTCCGGAGACTCCTTGTCCCACGTGTGTAAAGGTGACAGAGTGTGTGCACCGTGTGGGTCTCTTAGGCTATATTTCATGCGAATACTTACTCACCGTTATGAATGGCGTAGTGAAGTGCTTATTTATATCTCTTTATGATTGCAATGTGTTTTGTATCACAATTTATCTATGTGCTACTCTAGCAATGTTATTAAAGTAGTTTTATTCCTCCCGCACGGTGTAATGGTGACAGTGTGTGCATCCGTGTTAGTACTTGGTGTATGCTATGATTATGATCTCTTGTAGATTGTAAAGTTAATTATTGCTATGATAGTATTGATGTGATCTATTCCTCCTACATAGCGTGAAGGTGACAGTGTGCATGCTGTGTTAGTACTTGGTTTAGTCGTGTTGATCTTTCTTGCACTCTAAGGTTATTTAAATATGAACATTGAATTGTGGAGCTTGTTAACTCCGGCATTGAGGGTTCGTGTAATCCTACGCAATGTGTTCATCATCCAACAAAAGAGTGTAGAGTATGCATTTATCTATTATGTTATGTGATCAAAGTTGAGAGTGTCCACTAGTGAAAGTGTAAGCCCTAGGCCTTGTTCCTAAATACCGCTATCGCTGCTTGTTTACTGTTTTACTGCGTTACTACTGCTGCGTTACTACTGCTACCATATTACCACCATCAACTACACGCCGTTACTACTGCTCATATTCATTCATACCACCTGTATTTCACTATCTCTTCGCCGAACTAGTGCACTTATTAGGTGTGTTGGGGACACAAGAGACTTCTTGCTTTGTGGTTGCAGGGTTGCATGAGAGGGATATCTTTGACCTCTTCCTCCCTGAGTTCGATAAACCTTGGGTGATCCACATAAGGGAAACTTGCTGCTGTTCTACAAACCTCTGCTCTTGGAGGCCCAACACTCTCTACAAGAATAGAAGCTCCCGTAGACATCAGTGCCCATGAGGTGGCACCTCCGTAGTATGATGAAGAAGGATCTTGTCCTTGGTACGTGCTGGAGGACGCACCCGGATACGTGACAGCGTACCTGTCGGAGGGCTCGGCATCCTCGGAGTCGTGCTGCTGGTGGAAACCACGTATCCTTAGTTGCTCATCCACCTCCTCCTTGGAGCGCGACCACGGTCTCCTGCAAACACTGAACAAATCGGCCTGCGGCAAAGGGATTTCCCTCTCATCCCCGTCAATAAACAACATTCTATAGACAATATTTTCTAAATTAGAGTCAGTTGTGACAAATTGGTGACACTTCATAGCAGCAATATCAAGCTTAATAGGAGTTAGTTTCACATCACTAGGATCAATAGAAAAACCTAGATACGCAACAATACGTGAGGCAACAATTCCTCCATAAATAGGTCCCTTACTAGCTAAGCGACGAGCAATAAGAGCACCAAGATGATAAGGTGTACTTCCAGTAAGTGCAGCAACCAGAAAAGCAAGATGATAACTAGAAATGTTGCTAGTGTTCTCCCTACCAAGAATGCTAGTAGCAAGATAGTAAGTAAAATATCTAATGGCAGGGAGCTGAATGTTCCTTATCTTGCCGCGCTGAATGGTGCGGTTATCATCGTTGGTCACTTCTCGATAAAGTTCCGTCAAAGCCTTAGGGCGGTTCTCGATTTTCTTCGCTGTACCTATAGGAGTAATATCCAATGCGGTACAAAAATCCTTCAACTTCATAGTAATAGGCATGTCATAAACCTAAATTTAACTGATGGTGTGAAGGGTGAGTTGCTGAATTTAAAGCTTTCAACAAATATTTTAGTTAGCCTGTAAAATTGATCACTCTCATCTTCCTTATAGGTAGATAAGCCCACACTATTGATGAGAAACAAGAAGTCATCAAGTAGCCCTGCATTACGCAAAAAGTCAAAGCATGGAAAGGATGAAGCATTAGGAACCCCATTATCCTCTTCAGCTTCAAAGCTAGGTGCAATGACATCCTCATCATAGGATCGCCTAACTCGAGTGGCTGCCCTTGAAGGCCTTGCCTCTGTTGTCGTATCCCTCTCGAACACTTCTCCAAAGGTGTGGTTATGCATTTTCCTTTTCTGAAATTTTTCAACAATCATTATAAAAGTTGATTTTGAGACATATAAATGAGGGAAACTACTATAGGAACTTGGTAGAGTACTAAGCATGCATCAAAACTATTTTTTACAACTTAGAACAAGCATGCAAACTCACTTAACATGTCACCTACAGCAGCAAAATACTCAAGATATACTCAACCAAACAAAATTCTATTTGGATAATCGGAGGAGTCACATACCAGAGAACAAATGCCCCAAATTTCAGCAGCAAAGATGGGCTGAGCAAGGAGATCGAAAATCTCGAGCAAGAACAGCAAGAAACTCGGGTTTGAACAATGGTGATGTGTTTTCCCGTGAAAGAGAATGGAGTGGTAGGTGGAGGAGTAAGTGGAGGGCCAGGTGGGGCCCTCACCACAGGGTGGCGCGCCCCCCTTGCTGGCCGCGCCGGCACATGGGGTGCAGCCCTGGGGTGCCCCACTGGTCAGCCCCAGGCACTCCCAGGTTGCATTTTGAAAAATAAGACCAGCGGTATAGTTTTTTTAAATTTTTGAAAACTTCGAAAAATGCACATTTCTGGGTGTTAAAATAACTATTTCAGGACAGAAAAAGATTTTCAAACTTCTAAATGACTAAAGCATCTTGCAAAACAAGTAGTACTACAGCAAGTAAAACAAGTGGAGAAAGAAAGAAATGTTGTTTAGCTCTTCTATGCATATAAAATGTACTTGTTAACAAGGTTGATCAAGTCTTGCCACCAAATAAATCTTACATGACATAAGAAGAAATAAACCTCAAATCAATCATGTTACCTTATATTGTATTGATATGGACCCAATCATAATATTTTGATATCCTTCTTTAGGCTCATATATAGGACAATCAATAACTCCCACTTTGATAGTTCTCAAATTGGAAATTGTATTAACTCCATATACTTTATCAATCCTCTTGGGAAAATAAACAGTATGCTCCTTGTCATCAACATTGAAAGTAACTTTTCCTTTATTGCAATCAATAACAGCCCCTGCAGTGTTAAGAAAAGGTCTTCCAAGAATAATAGACATATTATCATCTTCAGGCATTTCCAACACAACAAAATCAGTTAATATTAAGCAATTATTAGTAACTTGAACATGAACATCATCACATATACCAACAGGAATAGCAGTAGATTTATCAGCCATTTGCAAAGATATATCAGTTGGTATCAACTTATCTAAATAAAGTCTCTTGTAAAGAGAAAAAGGCATAACACTAACTCCTGCTCCCAAATCACATAGAGCAGTTCTAACATAATTATTCTTGATGGAACAAGGAATAGTCGGTATACCTGGGTCTCCCAGCTTCTTTGGAACCTTGCCATTGAAAGAGTAATTAGCAAGCATAGTGGAAATCTCCTCATTAGGAATTTTTCCTTTTGTTATAGACAATATCTTTCATATACTTTGAATAAGGAGGCAATTTAATAGGATCAGTCAAAGGGATTTGCAGGAACAAAGGTTTCATCCAATCACAAAATTTATTATAGTGTTCTTCCTCCTTTGATTTTAGTTTCTTAACAGGGAAAGGCATTTGCTTTTGAACCCAAGGTTCTCTTTCATTACCATGTTTCTTAGCAATAAAATCTTCTTTAGTGTACTTTTTATTTTTAGCATGCTTTTCAGGTTCATCTTCAACCTCTTCTTTATCAGAAACATCATTCTTATCATTAGCTTTATCATGTTCATTACCACTTTCAGTTTCAGCATCATAAATAGAAATACTATTAGGACCATTAACCGGCTCAGAGGATTCTACAATAGTTTTATGTTTCTTCTTATTTTTCTTAGAAGGAGCACTAGTTTCTTTAGTTCATTCAGAATCTTGTTCAATTCTTTTGGGATGCCCCTCAGGATATAGAGGATCCTGAGTAGAAACACCGCCTCTAGTTGTTACTTCATAAGCATGTTTTTCTTTAGAAGTATTTTTTAACAAGTCATTTTGCACTTTAGTGAGTTGATCAATTTGAGTTTGAACCATATGAAAATGTTTAACAAGCATCTTAACATCATTGAAGGTTCTCTCCACAATATCATGCAATTTACTAATAGCCTGAGAATTTTCCATTAGATGATTCTCTACTCTCATATTAAAATTATCTTGCTTAACAAAATAATTATCAAACTCATCTAAACATTGATCAGGAGGTTTTGGGTAAGGAATATCTTCTTTATCAAAGCGTTGAAGAGAATGTACCTCAATCGTGGATGAAGGGGGAGTTATCTTACATAAATCTTCTATGGGGGGTAAATTCTTCACATCTTCAGATTTAATACCTTTCTCTTTAAGAGATTTCTTGGCTTCCCTCATATCTTCATCATTTAATTTAATCATACCCCTCGTCTTCAATATTGGTGTTGGGGTTGGTTCAGGTGTAGTCCAATCATCATGATTTCGGCCTATTCTAGCCATTAATTCTTCAGCTTCGATGCGGAGTTCTTTTCTGAAAACACAACCAGCACAACTATCCGGGTATGCCCTAGACTCAATGGTTAGTCCACTATAAAATATATCAAGTAGGTCATGCTTTTCCAAATCATGTCCAGGCCGAGCTCTGATAAGAGAGCAAAACCTTGCCCAAGCTTCGGGCAATTTCTCTCCATCTTCCTGGTCAAAACTATAAATTTTCTGCAAAGCAATATGTTGAGCACTAGCAGGAAAATATTTTCGAAAGAAAACATCAAGAAAACCACTTGGACTATCAATAGAATCAGGAGGCAAACTATTATAACAAGTTTTAGCATCATCCTTTAATGAGAAAGGAAAAAAAAATAGCAACTAAATAAGTACGCTTCTTGATATCATCAGAAAACAAGCTACTCAAAGTAGAAATCTCATTCATGTGCTCTACATCACTTTCTTTTTCAGTACCACAAAAAGGTGTTTTCTCAACAATAGATATATGAGATAAATCAAGAGAAAAATCATAATCCTTATCCTTAATGTTTATTGGAGATGTGGCAAATTTAGGATCAGGAGACAGTTTATATCTAACAGCATGTTGTGCAAGAAGCTTTTTAATGTTACATTTATCAATAAAATCATCATCAAGTTCCACATAATCTTCATCAAGATCATCACTAGAATATTCAACAGACTCAGGTGAATTAACAGGTGTAACCGTATTTTCATTAGGAATTTCAGTATTTTCAATCTATCTAGACCTAGCAATTGTAGCATCTAGAAAAGGACCTAATGAACCATTATCATCAAGCACAGTAGAAGCATCATTAAAATTATAAGAGGAATTTTTAGATTCAGCAGAAGTACCAGCATGTGAAGCTTGTGGTGGTAGAACAAGTTGACTTATCACAGATGGTAAATCAAGAGCAGCAGAGGTACTCAGAGTTGTACCTTTTCTTGTAGTGGATGGTAATATGGCGACTTTAGCATCACGAGGTTTACCCATGATGGAGGATTTGCAGTGAACAATATCAATTCGGGTGAACTTGTAAATAAAGCTATGCTCCCCGGCAACGGCGCCAGAAAATAGTCTTGATGACCCACAAGTATAGGGGATCGCAACAGTCTTCGAGGGAAGTAAAACCCAATTTATTGATTCGACACAAGGGGGGCCAAAAAATATTTGTAAGCCTTAATAGCGGAGTTGTCAATTCAGCTGCACCTGGAAACAGACTTGCTCGCAAGAGTTTATCAGTAGCAACAGTTTTATAGAAGTAGCAGTAGTGAAATATAAGCAACAGTGTAATAAAGACAACAGTAGTGATTATAGTAAACAACAGGATTCAAATACTGTAGGCATAGGGATGGATGAACGGGCGCTGCATGGATAAGAGAACTCATGTAATAATCAAGGCAGGGCATTTGCAGATAATAATAAAATAGTATCCAAGTACTAAATAACCATAGGCATGTGTTCCGTATATAGTCGTACGTGCTCGCAATGAGAAACTTGCAAAACATCTATTGTCCTACCAGCCGGTGGCAGCCGGGCCTCTAGGGAATCTCATCGGTAATTAAGGTACTCCTTTTAATAGAGCACCGGAGCAAAGCATTAACACTCCGTGAACACATGTGATCCTCATATCACAGCCTTCCCCTCCGGTTGTCCCAATTTCTGTCACTTTGGGGCCTCGGGTTCCGGACAGCAATATGTGTATACAACTTGCAGGTAAGATCATAAAACAATGAATATCATCATGAATCAATAACATGTTCAGATCTGAAATCATGGAACTCGGGTCCTAGTGACAAGCATTAAGCATAACAAGTTGCAACAATATCATAAAAGTACCAACTATGGATACTAGGCACTATGCCCTAACAATCTTATACTATTACATGAACAATCTCATCCAATCCCTACCATCCCCTTCAGCCTACAGCGGGGGATTTACTCACACATGGATGGGGGAAGCATGGATGGTTGATGGAGAGGCGTCGGTGGTGATGATGGAGATGATCTCCTCCAATTCCCCGTCCCGGCAGGGTGCCAGAACGGAGTTTCTGATCCCGAGATTGAGTCTCGCGATGGCGGCGGAGTTCTGGATGTCTTCTGGCAAATTGGTCAAACTCCCGTGCGTTTTTAGGTCAAAGGCTTTAAGTAGTCCAGAGGGGAGCGTCGGGGGCTGGCCGAGGCGGCGCCACCATAGGGCGGCGCGGCCCAGGGGCCCATCGCGCCGCCAGGTGGTGTGGGCACCTCGTGGACCCCCTCCGTCTTGTCTTCTGGCCCCATAGGTGTTCTGTGAAAATAGGCCCATTGCAATTATTTCCGGGGATTTTCCTGAAAGTTGAGTTTCTGCACAAAAATAAGACACCAGGGCAATTCTGCTGAAAACAGCATTAGTCCGTGTTAGTTGTATCCAAAATACACAAATTAGAGGCAAAACAATAGCAAAAGTGTTCGGGAAAGTAGATATGTTTTGGACGTATCAGTGTGCTGCTGTTGTTGTCCATAGCCAATTGGACTTGATCCAGTGGCTAGGATGCAATGGTGCATGCTGCTGTTGCCTCACAGTGATGCTATTACATGATTCATGCATGGATTTGTTATATATTCATGTCTAGATGGATTAATTATTGATGAACTGCTTATGCAGTGTTGATTAATTGCCTTGCTGTGCATGATTTGATATTTCCATGATCAATTTGGAAATAACTCAAGTCGGAATCCATTTCTGGATGATGATGACTTATAATCTTGGTTAAATGGATGGTTTTGTATTTGATGTGACCTCAGTAGCATTGCTACTGCTTGGTTGCTCACACAGTTGGCTGGATCTTGTTGGCTACTCATCTTTGCTTGCATAATAGGAATCATACATGATATGAAAGCCATTATGCTTGCCTGTGAAGAAATCTAGGGTTTACTGATGGTTGAGTGACTAGGGTTTCACTAGGTGGTTCTTGGTAGCTACTATTAATTGAGAAAACTCTACTGGTGCTATCTGTGCATGTGTGCTTGCTTGTGTGCACAAAAATAGTGTCTGGATGGGTTTTAGGCTCTAGTTGCTCCCTTTACTGCCAGTGATCCTTGGTCAACACCAAGTGATGATCACCTATGAGCATCTGCTCATCCCATGACTTGTGTCATGTAGAAATTATGGATTGGATCCACTGGATCCTCTCGAGGTATTTAGTATACCTTGTCCCAGCTCCTAGATGGTTAAGCTCAACTGCTGTTGAGCAGTTGCTTGATGATCTTGTTACTTGTCCTTCTCCTCCTAGCTCCTGATGATCTTGGTTAAGTTCCCATCTTTCTACTGGTTTTGGTTGATTGGATTTTTGGATGGATAAATGGTTTCAGTATTGGCTGTTGCTGTTCTTGAGCAAGAACTGAGATGAACTCTCATTGTTCCTGTCTGGTTGCTTGGTGAATGGTGATCTGTCGACCTGTGCATTACTTCTAGGGTTTCTACCCTTTTATACCTGTTGTGTTTCTCCTCTTGTTGTGACACACAAGCCTGACATGGCTTGGTGACTAGGTTGTGGCTTGTTGTGCTGTTGGTTGCACAGCAGCTCCATGGGATGTGTGGTCACTTTGGTGAAACTTGAGCCCTATGTGTGGCTCAGGTTTGGTCTGCCTATGGTTATCCTGGTTCTGTCCAGGTTTTGGACATGCACAAGTGTCTTGACACTTGGTTTTACCCCCTGGCTAGTTACTGACTTGGTTTTAGCCCCATGTATAGTTCCTTCCTTCTCTCTTGCAGGTTTCAAAGATGAAAATGATCCAAGACAACTCCTTCCAAGACATGTAGTTTAGGATTTTAGCCTAGGATTCAAATTCATGTACATTTCTTTTTCTTTTGCTTTTTATTCATCCAATTCTTGTATAATAGATAATGTAAAGACATTGTATGTGTGTGTGTATATCAATAAAGCTCAAATTTCCTTATGAGCTCATTTGTGATTGTATCATTTGCTTATATTGCAATTTGAACTTCAAAGTGATTTGAATTATGAAATGTATTTGAATTATGAAGTGTATTTTAATTATGAATTCATAATTCATGTTCTATATTGTTTACCTTTTACTTCTTTAGTTTTAAATTCAATATGACTTGGCAATTCAAAATCATGTCCCAAGTAAACAAGTTACAAAAGAGATCATGTCGAAATTCTTAACTCACATTGCCTAACCCTAATTGCAATTGAGAGAGAACCTCGATCCCTCTTAGGTTTAGGTGCAATAAGGCACGAAAATTTCCCTTGTTTTGCGATGAAATGCACACCCCAATTCTAAATCTACCCTTCGCTGATCCTT
The DNA here is from genome assembly GCF_022539505.1 of Lolium rigidum. Classification (NCBI taxonomy): domain Eukaryota; kingdom Viridiplantae; phylum Streptophyta; class Magnoliopsida; order Poales; family Poaceae; genus Lolium; species Lolium rigidum. The sequence continues at coordinate 182,247,445 of NC_061513.1, read as the reverse complement.
TGTTCTGGGTTATTACAACCTTGAACAGAAGTACTAGTACGGTCTCACATTTTTTTATCATTATACTTTTCAAGATTTAGCGGATGCGGCAATTTGAGAGATGGATCATGATCATGGTAACAAATTTTCAACGTGATGATGATTTTGATGCTGCACTCGGACTTGAACAGAAGTACTAGTACACTCTCACAATTTTTTATCATTATACTTTGCAAGATTTAGCGGATGCGCCAATTTCAGAGATAGATCATGATCATGATCATGGTAACAAATTTTCAACGTGGCGATGTTTTGATGTTGCACTTGGCCTTGAACAGAAATACTAGTACGGTCTCACAATTTTTTATCATTATACATTGCAAGATCTAGTGCATGCGCCAATTTCAGAGATATATCATGATCATGGTAGTGATCGATATTTAACGTGATGATGATTTGATTTTGCACTCAGCCTTGAACAGAGGTACTAGTTCGGTCTCACAATTTTTTATCATTATACTTGGACCGTAGCCAAATTCAAGATCTCATAGCGGCAAAACTTCCCACCCACAAAATATAAATATTTCACACGCTTCCAAATTCTCATTCTACCTCTACGGAGATGACAGCGAAGTCGGTTGGTGGGGGGTCTGCCCGTCATTTTTTTGATCACCACCTCCCTAGCCCAGGAAACCCTCCCAAAAAAATTCATTTCCCTCAGACCACCCACCGAAACATCCCCGCCGGACTTCCCTGGCCTACCCGAGGCTGCGCGATCCTCCTCATCGGCTGTCTGCCGGAGCCGCTTCATCGACACCATCATCAACCGGATTGGATCATCCCAGCCGAACCTCGAAACCATATACTCATCCTGCAGTCTACCGTAGTCGCTTCAGCTGCGGTATCGTCCACCCCACCGGATCCGCTTCGCCAGTTCCGTTGTCCACCGCATTGGATTTAGTTCATCGACACCGCTGTGCATAAACCGGATCGGCTTCATCGGTGCCGTGCATGATCTAAACTCTTCTACTGTCGCTTTTCTATTGCTTTCCTGCAAGTTCTTGTTCAATCTTGGGGGAACCTGTTTGTGTTAACGACGCGCCATTACGTTTTTGCAGATGAGATGAGTAACCATGCAGTGTAATGGCTGTCTCTCCAACCCCAAGTAGCACATGTATTGTACTTCATCATCGGATTTGTCAATCCCAGGAAGATCTGCAGTGACTCCCACAAAGTGCTTCTCCTAATGTAAGTCTCTTGTTTTAGCGCCATGTTCTGGGTTCAGATGATTGTTTGTCTGAAGCTCTTTAAGTTCATTCCTAGCTATGACAGTAACACCCTGCTATTTTATAGTTCATTGCTAACTTTAAGCGATTGAACATTTTGGTTTGCATTCCCTCCTCTGTAGATTTAGCCATCATAACTTCTATCTTGCTCAGTCGTTGTTACAAAAATTATAGCATGCTACTAGTTTGTTCATGCCAATCTTGTTCTAACTGAACATGTTGGTTTGCATTCCCTGTACTACAGGTGATGCCATTGTTATTTATATCTACTTCGTTGTAAGCTAACAAAGTAACTAACTACTATTAGTTCCTGCATGTTATCGCTCTGCTATCCTGCAGTATAAATTTATTTAAACTCGTCACACTAGCTACTTCGATAATAATTTTGTGTGCCATCGGGTTCTCCAAAAGCTGCAACATTAACTCGCTTCTCTTACTTTGCATGGCACTCACACATGGAATGTTGAACATATTGGTTTGCATTCCCTCTTCAGCTCTTCTACAAGTTCACATGTGATCCCACTATATTCTGTATCTGGTCTATCCTTAGCTCCAGCATTAACTAAACTCTGTGTATTGCTCATTACAAATTTATGTCCGAAACATATTGATATTTTCATTGCCTTCACTACACGTTCATGAATGATGCTGTTATAATTCCTATCTGGTACATTCCTATCTATTACAGTAACATCCTGTAATTATTTAGTTCATGGAAAATTTTAAGTAATTGCACATGTTGGTTCACATTTCCTGCTCTATAGCTTTTACCATCTTAACTTCTATTTGGCTCACTGTTTGTTACAAAAGTAACAGCCTCCTATTACGTTGTTCGCGCAAAATGAAGTCACTGAACATGTTACTCTGCATTTCCTGTACAAGTAATACCATTATTATTTGTACCTGGTTCGTCATGAGCTACTAAATTAACTGCCTGCTATCAGTTCATTCACTACCCTCTATGTGTTGCATGTTACGCATTTTAAGTCGCTGAACGCGTTGATTAGTATTCCCTGCACAACAAAGTTCGGATTATAGTTCCTTTAGGGTTTATTACTAGCCATGACAGTAAAATGCTGCTATTATTTAGTTCATGGCCAATTTAAGTAATTGAGCATGTTGGTTTGCAATACATGCTCTATAGTTGTTGACATTATAACTACTATCTAGTTCATTCTTTGTTACAAAAGTAAGTGCCTTCTATTATGCAGTAGTTCATGTAAATTTGGAAGTAATCGAACATGTTGGTCCGCTTTTGCTCGCACCGCAAATGATACAACTATTGTATCTATCCGGTTTGTCATAAGCCGGGCCGATGAATCGCTGCTCGGTTCAAGTGCGTGTACCTTTTGTATTGCTATAGGCCTGCCTGTGTGTATATATGCATGAAAACACATTCTTCGGAGATTCCAGCCACATATCTAGTGTAATTATGTAGCCGCTCACTATTTTCGGTGTTTAATGCATGAATACCACTGGGATGAAGATATTACATACATACTGTTTATTATGCTGGAACTCGTATGTGCATGACTGATCGTGTCTTGATGCAGAGTAAAAAAAACTATGTTTATAAATAAGGGCAACATCGGACATCTTCAAGAGTGTATCAACATGGTGAGTTGCATGGGACTTGACATCTGTTGTTTTATTTTGACGTGCTCGGTTATATAAGCCACACAATAATTTGATTGCTTGTTTATCTTGCAATATCTCAGCTGCTTAATGATTAGAACATCACATTTTTTATGTTGGTATAGATTATACACATCAAAAGGAAGATCACAACTTATTATTTGTCATTTGTCCACGTTAAAATGTTTTGGCTGTTGCTGTGCGGCATGCACTCTTTATTTACTTATTGGTAGTCTATATTAGCCTCATACTAGTAGACTATCTGTGCGCATTACAATGATCTTGTTATAACGAGGAAATGGTGAGTTCCAAATTCTTTGGCAAACAACATTGTAGTTTCTTTGCCTTTCCATTGTTGCTGTCCTAACTTGTAATGTCTTTGTTTTAGATATAGGTGGTGCACAGACAACTTAAAAGATCGTCGAATCGCTTCATTGTATTGCTAGGTTTAATTACCATTCAATTTCTCTGGATTCTGTAGTATTTTTTCAAAGCCTTGCAGCTGATGTAATATTTAGTTAGTTTCTACGGTTCTTTCGCGCATTATTTCTATGGTGCTTGTGGTAAGTGAGGCTATCCGACTGAAATCATGTGCTACGTAAATATTCTCAGTATCTTTCTATGTGTTGCGCAATCAAAATCACAAATTCCCATCCCGTCAATGGAGCAATTAAGCGAAATCACATATGGGCCAGCACGCAAAATCCTAAAGTGCCTAAGAGGCCGGCATGTTAACATAGCAATTCGCAGATGGACCGGCCCAACAAGTAACAACGTTTTTCACGCACCTTAGCCCAACAAGGCTATTGGGCCTTAGTAGGCCCACATATATTATGTAGTGGACCGATCCACCAACTAAACGGGCCGGCCCACTTACTTATTGGGCCAGCCCAATTGCTTTATGGTGGACCCCGCTCACTAACTGGACCTGCCCGGTAACAGGAAAGTGGGCCCCACGTGCTTATTGGGCCAGCCCACTTTCTTTAAGGTGGACCCCACTTACTAACTAGGTCGGCCCGATAACATGATAGTGGGCCCCACTTTTATTTTTGGGGCGACCCACTAACTTATTGAGCCAGCCCACTTACTTTATGGTGGACCCCACTTACTAACTGGGCTGACCCGATAACAGGAAAGTGATGGGCCCCATAGGATTATTGGTCCGGCCCGTTTGCTTGCTGACCGGTCAAACAAAGACATTTGGCCCGGCCCACATGCTCACTGGGCCAGCCCAGTTATCGTGTTGACCAGTCAAATAAAGGCATTCGGCCCGGTCCACTTGACTAGTGGGCCGGGCCATTTATCGTGTTGACCGGTCAAACAAAGACATTCGGCCCGTCCATCTTTTCAGTGGGCCCGTGCAGCTATCCTTTGACCGGTCAAACAAAGGCATTCGGCCCGGCCCATGTGCTTAGTGGGCTGGCCCATTTAAGTTTTGACCAGTCAACCATAGAGGTTCGGTCCAGCTCACGTACCTAATAGACCAGCCCAGTTATATAGTTGACCGGTCAAACTAAGTCAGCTGGCCCGGCCCGTAAACTAGATGGGACGACCCGCTTAAGGCGTGGCATGCCTTGTGTGGGCCTACCATCTACCATGGGGTTTCAGCCGGTTAACAACGTTAACTGATAGTTAATGGCGTCAGCCACGTGGCAGTTTGCATGACGTCAGTAGTCAACGGCCTCCCGAAAACACTTCTGCAACGGTCTGATTTTCCTTGGCCGAAGAGCGCCCAAACGCGACGCAGAGAATCCATATCGTCGGCTTAGGCCCATAGGCGACGAAAAAGGGGCCATACCTGACGAAAATTGGACGTTGAGTATCAGAACTTTTCTTGTAGTGCATGCTATTCTAGATTTAGGATCTAGTGTCTCAGTTATATCTAAAGAGCTATATAATTTGCTTAGTCTTAAAAGCAAGGAAAAATGCTCTATACATATTTTATTTGGTCATGATTCAACTAAAAAGCATTAGGAAGAGTTAATAATGTTATGGTTGAATTACATATGACCTATGTGCCTGTAGATTTTATTGGCATGGACATGGGTAGCAATACCTCTAGTCCTATAATTCTTGGAGACCCTTTTTGGGAACCACAGGGGCTACTATTGATTCAAAAGAGAGAAATGTCAAATTCCAATTCCCAAATAAGAAGTGTATGGAGCACCTTCCAAGGAAGAAGGAGGTAGCACCAAGATTCAAGCTACCACATGATCTTCATACAACTTGAACCAAGCAAGTAAGCCTAGCTATATGGCTATGAAGAAACGCTATACGGGAGCCTAAGATGTTTTTATTTTTATTTTATTTCTACATGCTTGATGTGGCATGTTAGTTTTTTTTAATTTACTCTCTGGTTTTTGAAATAAAGTACCAAGTTTTTACTCATTTGGATGATAAAAGTTGCAAAATATAATAAAAGTTGTTGATTCCTGCGCTGCACTTTTTCGTGCACGAATTTTACGATTCTTTGGTAACTCCTAAAATCTTGATACATTCGCAGTAGCTGTAAATATTTATCCTATATATGTACAAAAATTGGCTAAAATTCCTGAAATGTCTAAGTGGTCGAATTTTTTTAGTTTTGTTGCAGCAAAAATTCTGGACAGATTCTTTTAAGTAGCAAAATGATTTTTGCTTGAAACTTTTGATATAATAGAATGGGTACAAAATTATTTTATCTCTGACTCATGAATAAATAATTTTATTTATGAATAAAATAGCAAATATATTATCCTTGTACCACTAATGTCACCCCATAGAAAAGAATGGGAAGAAAGTTTTGTGTTGAAGTTTTTTCACAGAGAATGGAGGAACACCATACCAAGAGAAATCCAATAATGGTGAAGACCATAATATTGGGGATGCCCCAGGCACCCCACTGAACAGATATTAAAACTCTCGGTTTGCACACTTCTAAACTTTATTTTTTGAGCAACATAGAATTCTCGCTAAAATTTGGAGTGTCCTTTGTTTGTTTTGTGTCTAGTTTTGTTTTAAATTTAAGAAGACCATCACATTGAATACTTTTCATGCTTATGAATGAGATACTGGAACAAACTCTCTATTCATGAATTCCTCAATAAAAATAAGTTGCGTACTATTAAAAGATGAAGAGGGATGCAAAATTTAAAGCTGAAACTTATATTGTGCATGGTACTACTAGCTTCAAATGCTTTATTGAGTGATGATGTTCTATGTGCCTTATTTAGTGCTACTTGTTACTAGTATACATAGATGTTTAACATTAAGTATCATTGTTTTATGATGAATGAATAGCTTTATGGATACTATTGCATGCTTCTAGAACTCTTGCTAGCCAAAAGAAATGAATTCTCACACAAGCACAAACTTGTTTCCAATTCAACTCAAACCGAAATGCATATCATATCTACCTACATAGCAATTGCTATTCCAAGTATAATATGTGTGTTATGTCTCCAACCATTTCAAAATATTCCTTTTTGTGTGATTTAAAGCTCAAGGAAAGTAAGGTGTGGAAGGAAAACACCACTATGCATGTCATGGGTTTGACCGATTATGAGTGATGAGCTAGGTTGGAACCATGATTTTCATGGGAAATACCTGTCAACATTGCACTTAACTTTAAGTAGATCATCTTGTACCTAGTAACTGGTGGGCCTCTGATGAAATAAAGGGGGTTATCAAATAAAGACTAGAGTATGCAAATATGTTAGAGAAGTGGATTGGGGCACTAACTAAAGCCATGCCTAATCATGGTGGAAGTTTCAGCACGAGCATCCTCAAATAGGAAGAGCAAAAAGAAAGAAACAAAGAAAGAAAGAAAGAAAGAAAGAAAGAAAAAGAGTTGAAAAAGGAAAGACAAAAAAATATAGAGAGAAAAAAGTGAGAGGGAGTTAGAGAGGATGTTCGTAATACTGTTGTCCTTGTTGTCCCGGTATTGATGGCCTACATAAGTTGAGATTCTAAGTCTCCTTTGGTTATTTATACAGGCAACATGGAGGTAGCCCTTTGTGTTATTCTTGGTTAAAACAATGTGTGAAATGTTTGTGATAATCTAAAGTTGAGTAATACGAGGTGTGGTTATCTAAGTGTTGGGGCTTCATACAATACTTACTTATAAGAAGTCAAACACATGAATCATAGGTGTCTCTATAACTAGGAGATAAATGGTACCTGATACGTCTCAAATGTACCTATAATGTTTGATGCTCCATGCTTGTTTTACACCAATTCATATATGTTTTGCTTACACTTCATTGCACTTTTACATGATTTTCGGCACTAACCTATTAACAAGATGCCACAGTGCCAGTTCTGTGTTTTCTGCTATTTTTGTATTTCAGAAAAGTTGTGGTTCGAAGAGGCGCAGCAGGGAGCCCAAACCACCCCTAGGCACGGCCTGGACCTGGCCCGCGCCTAGGGTAGGTCTAGGCCCACCAGGTTCCCCACCGACCTAAATCCTCCGCCTATTTATACATCTTCTCGGGAAAACCCTGGATACCCGAGCGTCGATCCACGAAAAGTTCCATCGCGGCCACCATCGCAGAACCCATCTCGGGGGTTCTGAAGCTCTTCCCGGCACCCTGCCGGAGGTGGAATCATCGCCGGAGGCATCTACATCGCCATGCCAGCCTCCGAAATGATGCGTGAGCATCCCTGGACTATGGGTCCATAGCAGTAGCTAGATGGTTGTCTTCTCCACTTTGTGCTTCATGTATAGATCTTGTGAGCTGCCCTACATGATCAAACTCAACTTTATGTAATCCTATATGTTGTGTTTGCTGGGATCCGATGGATATTGTATAGTATGTTGAGATTGATTATATATTCATGTCATATGTTATTTGTGATCTTGCATGCTATCCGCTGCTAGTAGAAACTCTAGCCAAGTGGACACTTGTGACTCCAAGAGGGGGTATTTATGCTCGATAGTAGGTTCATGCCTCTAGTTTTCTGGGAGAGTGACATTTAACTTCAAAGATTGTAGATGTGTTGTTGCTACTAGGGAGAAAACAACAATGTTTTATCTGAGCGTAATTCTATTGTTTACTTTTACACACATTGCTTAATGCTATAGTCTGTTGCTTGCAACTTAATACTAAAAGCGGTTCAGACGAACCCTCAAGGTGGATTATTAGTCATAGACGCAGTTGGATTACGGCCTATGTATTATGTTGTAATGCACATATCAAATCTCATAGTAATCATCTTGTCATGTATTGGTCAATATTCTTTCAATTGCCCAACTGTAATTTTTTCACCCAACATGCTATTTATCTTTATGGAGAGACACCTCTAGTGAACTATGGACCCTGGTCCTATTTTCTTTACTGATAAATTCTACTGCAATCCTATTCTGTTTACTTTCTACAAACATCTATTTCCACTTGATACGTCTAATCCTTTGTGTTCATCAAACCGGTGAGATTGACAACCTCACTGCAAGTTGGGGAAAAGTACTTTGGTTGTGTTGTGTGCAGGTTCCACGTTGTTGTTGATGCAGGTAGTGCGCCCTGCCACTAGTCAGCCAACAACACCTTCAGAAGTCACGCCTTTCTCCTACTGGTCGATTAAACCTTGGTTTCATACTGAGGGAAAACTTGTTGTTGTGCTCCTCACACCTTCCTCTTGGGGTTTCCCAACCGCTTCCACAACAACTGCCAACAAGATTGTCTTGCGCCATCATCGGAGCACCATCAGTACCCCATCCTTATGAGTATTGATGTCATGAATCGCTATCAAAACCTTGTTTTATGTTCTCTTTACCTTTTTTTGTTGGAGGACTAGCACATATATTCCCTACTTACTTTCCTATGTTCAAGAGTCAAGAGTATCAAAAGAATCAAAAAGGGAGGATAAAGTGTGTTCCAAACAATCTCTATAGGATTTTTCGAAGCATGCTTTATGATCCATAATACTTATCATTCATTTGCTTACAATGCTATTTACTATTATGCATGCTTTGTAGAATGTAAGAGTTATCACTTCATGAGTTCATATTAATTATTGTCATTTTTATTGACTAGACCTTGTAAGCCTTTGCATGATTACATAGAAGAAATATAATAAACTCCAAAGTTCATGTTAATTTTATCACCTTTATGCTCGAGGACGAGCATAGGTTAAGATTGGGGATGCTGATGCATGTAAAAGGCATACATATGAAGTTTGTGCTTTATTAACATGAATTCCCACATATTTGCAACATATATGATGATAATACCATGTTTTAAATTTCTTTAAGGGGATTTACCAATGATCCCATTATTTGGGTTATAACTCTGCAGAGTAGGAAAACCCTGTTTTGTGTATTTTTCACTTTCAGAGACCTATACTGAGTCGAAAAAGAAAAAGAAATGGGGACATAAGGCAAAACTTTGCTTTGCAGGATATATTGCTGGAAGAAGAGAAAGAAGAGATAGCTCGAAGCCAATTCCGCGAGAGTTCGATATAAACCCCTGAGTCACCCTTGTGGGGAAAACAACGCTTGCTACAAAACTCTGTGCTTGGATTCCCAAAGATTTGACGGTATACACGAGCGTCATCACTTGCCCATGCCATTTTTTAAATCAAATTACTTGCAAAGTAGTATTCATATCATTTCTGCATTTAAAATCAAAGTATCACTTTACAATTATGAAATAACTATGTGATGGGCGATGGAACCATGATATGGGTGTGGTGAAGGTTCCATTGCAACTGGGTTTATATTCACATAGGATAAACGACAAATGTCCTCCAATGATTTTTGCATCGTAAATCTCGTGTTCACCCGATCTAGATTGGTACGGAGAGCTTAGTTGTATTCATTCCTCTCGCATATCAACAAACAACGAATAAGGGTTGCCTAGATCATTCTATCTACATGGTAAAAGGGGGGACATCTGTCCAGGTCGATCTACCTATATGATAATGTGTAGCGCATGCAAACTTGTTAGAGGATCTACGATGGATTGTAAGGGTTGTCTGGGTTGGACTATCTATAGTGTTTAGTGCATGGCATGTACAATGTCCAAAGGCACATGCCTAGGTTGGTCTACCTATAGATAAATTACAGGACAGACTTACAAAAGGGTGGATATGCGGGATCGTAGAGAAGGACAATGATTGACTTGGATCTTACACTAGGCCCCATGCATACCAATGAAGTATGGATGGGAATAACGTGTCCTCGGTGGTGCAACACAGATAAGAATCTCTTATGGACAAAGTAACACGCCTCTCTGCATAGTGTATCAAATTGTGTCTTCTCGTTCCCTGTTCTGGGTTTAGAACTGCGAACACTGCACGAAAAGAGCTCCATAAGTTCTAGACACCCAATGACGGCTGGCACACATAGCTTTTCAAAATAAAATCGACCTTTTGAAGAAATGATTACAAAAACTTGCATTTTCCAACGATTTCTGGTCTATGGTTGTAGCTAGTGCATGAATCACCTATTTCTACTATTGAACTTGCTGAGAACGCTCATACTAACTGATGCATGTAAAAAGCATACATGAACTTTGTACTATCATATTGAATCCCCACATATTTGCGCCATATATGATGTTAATAACATGTTTTACATTGATTTATGGGGATTTACCAATGATCCCCTTTATTTGGTTTATAACTCTCAGAACAGGAAAACCCTGCTTTTGCGTATTTTTCACTTTCAGAGACCTATACAGAGTCAAATTAACCTCGGATTTTTGGAGCATCGCTTTTTCATAGGGAGAAGCGCCCTGGAGCTTTGGATGAGGTCTGGATGGTCCTGAGGCCCAAAAGAGTATAGGTGGCACACCCAAACATGTATGGCGCGCCACCCATGCTCTTTCGACCGTCGATCATCCAATTGACATGATTCTTTCGACCACCGATGTATTTTTACCTAAAAATCATATATATGCCCCCGAAGAGTTCTCGGGAGGAGAGCGCCGCAGAAGACAAAAACATGAAAACAAAGGCCCGCAGCAGAGAAGATTGGAACGGGAAACTCCGTCGGGATCACCGCCGGAGGGATCTCCACCTCCTCCAACGTCTTCATCATCATCACCATGATCAAGGGAGAGTATTCCACCTCTAGACTACGGGTTTGTGGTAGTAGCTTGATCTATTTCTCTCATGTTCTTCATAGTTCTTAGTGCCATATGAGCTGCCTCACATGATTATGGACATATTTGTAATACCTATGTGGTGGATCCTTATTCTATGATATTGCGCTATGAGATCTGATCGTATTATCTGTAAGATGTATTGATAGATGCATATTATGTACTCCGTTCTTTAGTATTTGTTTTGATCCAACATCTATTCAAAAGCGTGTGTGGGGTGATGTGTGTATTAGATGTAGTATCATGGTTTTAGTGATTGAATAGTGACAACAAATTCATGATCTATTATGGTTTTGCCTTTTCATTTGCTACCTCACTAGGGATAAAGTGAATGCATGTGCTATGTTCGTCACGTGACACTTTTTTGTTCAAGGTAGCATATTTGATATTCAAACATCATGTCAAAATACTTATGGCTATGATCTGTTAATTCCTAATACAGGATTGCATGGAGTTTTCCCTTTCTTGTGAAGTATAAGAGAGATGTGTTGCATCATCTCTATGTTGGGACGTGATACCCATATGAATGTGTATCGTACTCATGTTATTATTTTGCATCCTCATATCTCATTGATGAATTACTATTTGTCCACTACAACTTAAAAGAGAGAATAGTCAAGTGAATCCATGAACCCCGGTCCACTTTTAATCATAAGAAACACCTTTTTTTTTGGTTGTTTTCTTGTTTTCTATTTGCTGCACTATCTTAATCCGAAAATACAAAAATATTTACTTTTCTTATTTGCATCGAAAACACCTTAAACAATCAACCCCTTTACATTTTTTTACTTAATTACTTTATTTCATCTAGTTTTACTCGCTTTATTATTACTTATGTTTTATTTACTTCGATGAAACCTTTTGCTTGACAACCACACGGTGGATTTGGGGACACGAGCCTCTTATTTTACTTGCAGGATTGCTAGAACAAGAGAGAAGAGAATACTCTTTGCTCAGTTCCCCGAGAGTTCGATATAAACTCTGGAGTCACCCTTGTGGGGAAAATACTCTGCTGACACAACACTCTGCACTTGGAGTCCCAACGTATCAAGATATTTTTGATGTTGTTGCTGACCGTCATCAAGAGCATTTTCTGGCACCGTTGCCAGTGAGCTGAAAAGAGCTACATCATAGTGGTTTTTGCATAAGAGGTATTTTCTACAAGAATCTTCTTCCAACTGCGTCTCACCTAAACTTGGGGAGGTAACACCACTATGAGCTCTCTTATCTCTTTTAGATTTTGCATCGTATTTTATTTGTCTTGTTTTTAATCTTTGCTTGCGTGTTTTTAGTTTTTGCTTGTTAGTTTGTTTTCATAAAAATTGAAAAACACATAAAATTTTGTTTCCAATTAAGCAATTATGATTAGGTAAAAGGGTGAGAATGGCAACGCAAGGTTGCAGTCATGTTATCTACCATAATAAACTAAAGAACAAAATAAATCCCATGATAATGATTACAGTCTATAATACTAGATTTGCTAATGGGAATACGACAGCCGCTGAGTTGCATGTTAAATTTTTTGATGAACTTTGTGCGAAAATTGTTACTCCCAATATGGATCCTGGGGTATTAAGAGTCAAGTTATTCCTGCACTCCCTGATAGGATTAGCTAGGACATGGTATGACAATGTACCCGAAAAAGAGAAAAGATTATGGTTTAATCTAAGAGCTTCATTTCTAGAAAAAATTGGGAAATGCACCATTGAGCATCAAAAACTATGCTTGATTTTATGCAACTAGAAAAGGAGAGTGTTACTCAAACTTGGAAAAGGTTTAAAAAATACACATGCAATTTATAACATGGGCTAAGGGATTATATGCTTTTGAATAGTTTCTACTGTGGCTTAAATCAGCAAAGCAAGCATCTTTTAGACAAAGAATCCGACATACGCTTTCTCTTTAATAAGACTTATGATGCATTTATGATATTGGATGGAGTGCTGGTAGAATATAATATATACAATAGCATAAAAGAAGCTGGAATTAGAGATATGTGTGTATGTTACATAAAATGATGAAATAGAAATAAAACAAGAGAAAAACATTGCTTTGGATGCTATGGATGAAAAGAAACCCTTATGCTTGTTAATGATAAAAAAATAGAAGAAGTTAAAATGCTTAGTGAAGCTATGCAACCACTTTTGGATCTTGATAAATGTAGCTTGCATTAATTGATTACTATACTTGAGAAATTTGCTAAAGATCCCACTATCAATGTCAACCAAGCTGGTTTTGGTTCCTATATTGATAGATATGTCATTAAAGAAAAGATTCAAAGATACAATAATGAGGCTATGATACCACCTAAGCTTGGGGATGCGTGAATCCCCAAGATCTTGATTTCTATTGATAAACAAACACAACACCATTCTAGATTTAGGATCTAGTGTTTCTGTCATATCAAAACAACTATATGAATTACTTAATCTAAAAAATATGGAAAAATGCTCTATCGATTTATTACTTGATGGTTCTTCAGCCAAAAAGGCTTTAGGAAAATTAAATTATGTAATGGTTGCATATGACATATGTGCCTGTTGATTTCCTTGTTATGGACATGGGTAGAAATACCTCTAGTCCTATAATCCTCAGAAGATCTTTTCTGAGAACAACATGAGCTATCATGATTCTAAAGAAGGAAATGTCAAGTTTAAATTCCCACACAAGAAGTGTATGGAGCACTTTCCGAGGAAGAAGGAGGTAGCATTCATGCTACTAGATAACTTCCATGACACTTGAAACAAGTCAGTAAGCCTAGCTATATGGCTATAAAGAAATCTCTTTCCGGGAGGCAACATGGTATGTTTATATATTTTGTTTTATTTTGCATGCTTGTTGTAGCATGTTAATTTTCTTTTAGTTTACTCTATGGGTTTTAAATAAAGTATCAAGTTTTACCCATTTGGATGTTTAAAGTTGCAAACATAATTTAGAGTTGCTGTTTTTTGCGCTACATTTTTAGTGCACGATTTTTCTATTTTTTGTAACTCCTACAATCTTGCTAAATTCATAGTACATGTAACTTTTAATCCTCTATATGCACTTAAATAGGCTAAAATTCCTGACTCATGATGTGTCTAAGTCGTGCCAAAAATTTAGTTTTGCCGCAACAAAAATTCTGGACAGATTCCTCTATGTTAGATCCATTCTTTTGAGTATCAAAATGATTTTTTGCTTGGAACTTTTGATATTCTAGAATGAGTGGAAAATTATGTGCTCTCTGGTTCATTAATATATAATTTTATTGATGATTAAAATAGCAGAAAGCATGATTTCTTTGTACCTCTAATGTCAGCCAATAGAAAAGAATGGGAAGAAAAGTTTGTGTTGAAGTTTTTCCGCAGGGAATGAAGGAATGTCACACTAAGATAATTCAAGTTTGATTAATATCATAATCTTAGTGATGCCCATGACACCCCACTGGACTCATTCAAAAACTCCTGGTTTGAGCACCTCTAAACTCTATTTTTTTAGCAACATAGAATTTTTGCAAAAACTTGAAGCGTCCTTGTTCTATTTGTGTGTAGTTTTGTTTTTAAAATAAAAGGACTGTCATATTGAGTGTTCATAATGCATATGCATAACCTACTGTACCAATATCTTTATCTCTGAATGTTCAAAGTAAATTAAGTTGCATGATTATAAAAGAAAAGGAGGAATGCCTAAAAGCTGAAATTTATTTTGTGTATGGTATTTCTAGTTTCACATGCTCTATTGAGTGATGATTTGTTATGTGCCATATTAAGTGCTACTTCTTGCTAGTATACATAGATGTTTAATTTTAAGTATCATTGTTTGATTGATGAATGAGTAGTCTATGGATACTATTGCATGCTTCTAGACCTCTTGCTAGCCAAAAAGATTTGAATTCTTACACAAGCATAGACTTATTTCCAAGCTCAACTCAAATCCAATGTCTACCATACCTACCAATATAGCACTTGCTATTCCAAGTATAATGTGTATGTTATGCCCCAACCTTTTCAAAATATCCTTTTTGTGTAATTTAAAGCTCATAAGAAAGTAAGGTTTGGAAGGAAAATGTAATGTCCCAGGTTTAGAGACGATCGAGGGGTAGACTTTAGAAAGGGACGTACATTGCATCGTAAATTCTGAGAAAATTTCGCGCTTTTAAAACAAAAC
Organism: Lolium rigidum; assembly: GCF_022539505.1. NCBI lineage: Eukaryota > Viridiplantae > Streptophyta > Magnoliopsida > Poales > Poaceae > Lolium > Lolium rigidum. The sequence goes on along the minus strand of NC_061513.1, from coordinate 182,232,318 downwards.
TGCATCGAAGGGGGACAAGTTTCTCTCTCGACACCTTACAGGGTTAGGGTTTCGAGAGTGCGATAAACTTGCATCTCACTTAGCTCAATTAGGGTTTTGAGAAGAGAGGAGAGTTAGTGCATTACAACTTTAAGTTGCATGATTGAATTCAAACAAACTTGTGTTTGAATTTCAAATTCAAACATCATATGAATATCTCATAATTCAAATTTGAGGTAATTCATTAAACAAATTATAAAAAATCAAGAATATAAATAGTATAACTATTATACAAAGCTCATTAAGGAAAATTGGAGCTTTATTGATAATCACACAAGATACATTGTCATTTACAATATTCAGAAATGAATTAAGAAATATTACAACACATTACATGAATTGAATAAAAGGAAAAAAGAAAAGGAAAATTACAAGTCAACTAAATGTCCTAAACTACATTGTTGAACATCATGTAATTCTTGCTCTTGATGATCTTGATCTTCATCTTGATCATTCCAAAGTTCCCCGCACACACACAAAGTAGAAACACAAGTTATGCCAAGTGGCAAAGCCACTTGGCAGGTTAGCAAAAAGAAAGTAGAATTGAGAGTATATGACCATGGGCAGCCGAGCTGATCCATCCAGCTGCACAAGCCACACACACACTCACACCCAAGGGGAGTCACCAACAAGTGACAGACCTTGCTATCGACCAGAGAAGCAAGGGAAAGGCAGATATAAACTTTTCACACCAAACCCTAACCATTTCATCGACAAGGAGCTTCAGGGTAAGAACAGCAAGAACACAAGAACAGCAAGAACAGGAAGAACAGCCACTGCTGTTCAACCTATCCAACAGCCACAGAAATTAACCAAGTAGCATCAGCTTGCAAGGAGGAGCAGGGCAAGCACAAGCACATCACAGAAGCAATCCTCTACACCAACAAATAATTCTAGGAGCTGGAGTGAGGTATACACAAGAAATCATGGGCAAACATCTGTTTTTCTCATAAATATGCATGTGCATCAAAAACACACAAGCAATAGGGTTGAGTACCCTGTGTGAGTCATCATATGGCTAACAGCCAATTGGTGCAAGTAAAAAAGAGAGAAACCAATAGTAAGTTACCCTGGGAACATTGGTTATGCCAAACCAGTGGCATAATCAAAGATATCCAGCAAGGAAATGATCCTATATAGCTAGCCAGAATTACTTAGCACCTATGACCACTACACCATCAGACAGATAGACAAATTTTGTCTATTTTTGTTTGTCAACATCAAAAGCTACTGGCAATCCAACAAAAGGATCACCTAGAGAGCATCTAGTGAGCCACAACAAGCCAACAAGGGTGGGAGCTACCTAAACAGCAAAGAACTGCTGTCAGGGTCACCTCTACCACTGAAACAACCAAAACAATTAAGCCAAGCACTTATATCATCACCCAGAAGGGTTCAAAGAAGAGCTAGGGTCCCCAACAACTGTTGGCATCCCTCTAGCTCAATCAAATCAACTGTAAGAGTCATCACTGCAAGCAGTTCATCTCATTTATCCAATAAACAAGGACAAGCTATACAGATAAATGAAATTCACAAATCACTAGTAACTAGAACACTTGCACATGATCTAGAGGATCACTGCAAGCATCAACTGATGCTTGAGCAAGCACCACCTCACACCAGCACATGTCTGTGAACACACACACATCACAGATTGAGCAGCAATAAGGCACAGACAGAAGCACAGTAGTTAAGCATCAAGCAACTGATGATCATATGATCATCAGAGCTTGCTAGCACTTGCTACAGATCGCTACTGACCAAGCATGGCACCGGTAATTAGCCGACTATCGAAGAAATACACCCAAGCCATGACCGAATCAACAGAAACTGAATTAATGACTTTATAATTGTATCCAGAAGCACATCAAAGGCACCACTTGATCAAGTTACACAAGGATAGCACACAGCACACATCACTGGATGGTGCTGTTTAGCCAACAACAATGCTCAATTGAGCATGTCCATGAAATTAAGCACATGATATAGCACACCAGGAGCACTGGCTCTTGCAAATTGCAAGGATGACACACAGTCATCAGGCCAGAGGCAAAGAATTGCATACACAGGAGAGGCAGGAGTCTTACAGCAACAGCAGGAATAGTTAAATAAGCATAACATCACAGCAGGCTCATGAGCAAGAGCTCATGAGTTAGAACAGCAAGTGATAGAGAAGAACAACACACAGACACAGCAGTTAGGATCCATGGCAGCAGCACGGCAGCAGCATACGCGTAGCAGTAGCACAGCAAAGCAGCCTAGATCCATGGCGAGCAACACAAGACACAGAAGCATAAGCAAAGCGAGTAGCACAAGCACAGGCAGCCTAGCAGCCATGGCGCGTGTAGGCGGCAGCGAGCCTAGCGCATCAAGACAACACCGGGGCAAGCATGGCGCGAGCACATTGGCATGGCCAGCATCTCCATGAGGGGAAGCAGGCCAGTAGCCAGAGCTAGACGAAGAAGAGGAGGAGAGAAAGGAGGAGAACGGGGGCACTAACCTGGAGCAGCACCACGGCGTCACCGTGGCGGCACGGCGGCACAGCCTGGCCATGGCAGCGCCAAGCCATGGCCAAGCCAGGCGGTCGCCGAGGCGCAGAGGCTCCAGCGCAACCACGGCGAGGCACACGGCCACCCCACGGCGCCAGGTTCGTCGGCGACGACGAGATCGCCGCGAATCACCACGGCCATGTCGCAGTGGCATTGGGGAAGAGCGGTGGCGGCGAGGAAACACAGATCAGCGCGGACCGATCGGTGCGCCGTCGTGCGGCCGTTCGATTGCGACCGATCTCGCCGGCGGGGATGGCCGGTGGCGGCCGGAGTAATTCGGCGACGGCGCAGGCGACCACGGCGTCACGGGAGAGAGGAGAGCTAGGGTTCGCGAGAGAGAAGGGGAAGGGGACGGGTGCATCCGACCGAGCCGGACGTGCGGCTCGGGTTAGGGTTAACCCGCTAGGCCACCCTGACAGGTGGGCCCAGGGGCATTTTGGACTTTTGACAAATCCAATTAATCATGAAACTTTGAAAATACATAGAAAATGATAAATAGCTCTAAAAATAATTAAAAATATGAAAACTACTCAGGATAAAATTCTCTATCATAATAAAATATGAAAAGGAGTTTTTGAAGACAAACAAGACAAACAATGTTTTTGGACTTTAAAAACACCTTGACAACATTTCAAGGTTGTATTTTACCCTAAACAGAGTATCCCTAAATCATTCTTAGTATTAACCTCTCACATGAAATGATAAGACATCGGAAGGGGGGAACAAACCCTAAAAATGGAATCATGCATAAATGCTTCTTTAACCATTGCTCTTATCGGACAATGATGCTATTTTTCAGCAACAGAGGACAAGGGTCAGTCCACACCATCCAACTGCAACACTTTGCAGTGTTCAGGCAAGTTCAGCACCTGCTCATGTCATTTGAGTATTTTTACCAAATTACTTGCAAAGTACTATGTTTATCACTATTGCATAAAAAGCAAAACCACTATTTTCATAAATATGAATATGACTAAGTGGTGGGCAATGGAACCATGGATGTGTTGATATGGTGGAGGTTCCATTGCAAGGGTTTATATCCATCTAGGATTAAACAACAAATGTCGTCCAGTTATTCTTGTGCCGTAATACTCGTGTTAACCATAAGATCTGGAGTGGGACGGAATAGTCAATCGTATTTCCACCTCTTGTACATCAACGGATGCGCTTACCGTAGCAGTTGTATCTTGCGAGAACAACCGGACGGTGGGGATCCCATTCTAATTCCCCACGGTAATGCGGTCTATGATGGGTTGCAGCTACCGGTGAAGGAGTTTATGGTAGAGCCCAGAACTGTTGTCGCGGTCGGGGTCCATCCTTAATTGGTGTAAGAGGACCGGCGAGGACCCAGGGTTGGGGTATGCAACAAAGGGTGGGTGTGCGAGGTAGCGGAGGAATATGGTTGGCTATGACCTTATACCGGGCCTCACACCGAAGGAAGTGTGGACAGGAAAGCTGCCCGGTTGGCACCAAGGTTAAGATCTCTTATGGGTAAAGCAACACACCTCTGCAGAGTGTTATGAATCGTGACCTGTCACTCCCTGTTCCAGGGTTTGGAACTACGAACGCTGCCGGAAAGGAACTCCATGAAGTTCTAGTAAACCGGTGAAGGCTGACAGACATAGTTCTTCTGAATAAAAGCAACCTCTTGAAGAAATGTTTATCAAAACCTGCATTGGTATTCGACTTTCTGGTCTGATATCGTAGCTAGTGCATTAAACACCTCTTTTCTATAATGAACTTGTTGAGTATGCTCGTACTCATACCACTCTTAAATCCCCTGCTTAGATTGTCTGAATCAACTGGAGGAGGACAACAACGACCCTGAAGGAGCCGAAGTCATCGGCTATGAAGAACCGAGACTCTCTGGAGGTGTTGAAGGTGTAGACTACCTCATAGTCTACGGAACCGGGGAGGGTTCCGGAGGAGAGCAAGCTTAGACCTACCGAGTAGTAGTAGTATCCGTGCAGTACGAACTCTTAGTACTTAACTGCTCGAGAAGAATAAAATGTATAACTTAGTAAGACTCTTATATTGTAAGTTAAGTCGGGTTCGCCTCGAACCCAGGAGTATTCCTCTTAGGACCCAAGAGGAGCTCCGAGATGATATGTACATGTTGCTTGTAATAATAAATGATTGAGTTATGGACCTGCTATGTTCTGTTGTACTACTCTGAGGGATGTAATATTTGCGGATTGGTATTTCGTGAATGTTATATCAACGACTGGCATACTACAACATGCAATGGTATGCAGGGTCACCACAGTTGGTATCAGAGCAAAAGCTTTGACCTTAGGTTGGAACCTAGTAAATGGGACATAACGTTAGGAGTCAAATAGGATTAGTAAAGAATTCTCTAAAAATATGGTATATATTCAGTTGAGAATAGAACAATCATATCTTTTAGTGCGATAATTCTGTATTATCTCTATTATGATGCATCATTACTAATATTATATTCTTTCTATTCTACAGCCAACTATGGCAAGTTCACGTTCGGGACGTAACGTGAAAGTGAAGGCATCAAACTTGAGTGAATACGACGGAGGACTCGCGGTCATTCTTCGTGCTATGTTACTTGAATTTTGGTGCGATCCCCAAATCCAAGTAATGAAATACTGGTACTACGACGGTCCAGTATTGGCAAAATGTAGGGTAGGACTAAGACTTCCAGAATCCCTAGGAATGAGTGTAGTGATGCCAGCAGGTGAGGCTAGAACCATCAACACAGCCTACCACATAGCCATAATGAAAGCCGTCACAGATATTCGGGAACATAAGACTAAAGAGCTTATTGGTTCCGAATTCGCACATATTCCTCATATGGAGGAGGAAGATGATCCTATGCTTAACAACTTCAAGCTTGCAAAACGCAAACTAGCAGAAGCCGCTAAGTACATGGATAACAGCCGCAACCTACTGTCATTGTTCTTTCAGTTGAACCGACATCTGTCGGGAGCAATTGACACAATGTTGGAAGAGTTCACTGAGCCCAAGGAGGAGACGAAGGGAAAGGAACCAATGGAGGGTGAGGTTCATACACCAGTTTATTCAGCTGGTGACTTTATTAGTATTGACCATCCAGAACAACAAACCACACCTATTACACCTAGGTACTTTCCTAGTAGTTCCCATGAAGGATATGAGGGTGGAGAGGAATCCGGAAACCATCAGCGTTCCAAAAATCCTATAGAAAACTCCACAGGTTGGCGTTGGGGATCATACACTGGAACCCATAGTGATTCAGTTAGATGTAATCCTGAGATGAATGAGGACGCCACAACCCAGTTCCAGAACCATCAATATAGTAGGGGAGACTATGAGGAGTATCCGTTACTGATCGAGTCGGATACAGATGGTGGAAATACCTATGGCGGAGTCACAGGGGAGTACACCCGATGGGTGGATTATGATGCATTGAATGACCAGTTCATGAACACAGATTTCTCCCTGTGATCATCCTTTGATTCCGACTACCAGCCGAAGGGAAGACCCTATGTTCCAGATTCTGTCAAGAGGACTACACGTTCGACCAGATGGAAGCCTGGGATGTACCGGGAGTGAAGCACGACTAGAGACCACCATGGGAGGCGAGACTACAATACGGTTGTACCACATGTATTGTAGTATGTAATATTTGTAGAAATTTGTACATATACTTCAATAAGTGAGTTTGCATACTCACATCGTCACTGAGTATTGTAATAAACCACTTAAGTATGTATATACATGGTATATGTTTTGTATGATTTGGATTTGCTTCTTGATTTCCATTGCGTGACTAGTTCTGTGCACAAAGTTGAGCTCAGAAAACTTGCGCAAGGAGTAACTATGAGTACCACTTTTGTGTTGCAGAACTAGGGGGATATGTCGGGAGCGACGGGTGAGGAGAGTGAAGCACCGCGCCTGGAGCGCGAGGCAAGGCAGAAGGAAGAGGCAGATGAAGCAGCCAGAAACCAGTTTCCACCACCACCACCACCCATGACGCAGCAGAATTTCCTCCAATACATGCAAATGTTGGAGGAAAGGCAACGAGTGACTATGGAGCAGCAAAATAAGTTCTTCCAGGAGCCGCTTCAGCAGAACAAGGTGGAAAGGCCAGACAATCAGGGAGTCATTTTGTCGGACTTCCAGAATACTAAGCCAATATCCTTCGCATACGCGCCCAAACCTATGGACGCGGAGGATTGGTTGATGGACACTGAGCGTAAGCTCAACACTTTTGGATGCAACGACCTGGAGAAGGTCAGATACGCAACACACTTGTTGTGTGGACCCGCCGCATCATGGTGGGACAACATTGTAGCCGTTTATCCGGCTGAGAAAGTATTTACCTGGGAGGAGTTCAAGAGGAAGTTCAGGGAATCCAATGTCCCTGAAAGCATAGTGGAACTGAAGCGTCGAGAATTTGAAAGTCTCGAGTAGAAAGATAAGGCCATCCTGACTTATGTCAGGGAGTTTTCAAAACTGTCCCGGTATGCTGTTGAGGAGGTCAACACTGAGGACAAGAAAAAGAAGAGGTTCATGCGGGGATTAAATCCCCAGTTCAAGGTACAGCTCAGAATGATGAGAGCGACAGAGTTCCAGGAGTTGGTGGATGCAGCCATCACTCTTGAAGATGATTTCAAGCAGCTGCAGGAGGAGAAGAGAAAGAAAGCCAAGTTTGAGCCTAAGAGATATGTCAGCAACAGGCCTAACACTGGCTTGAGTTTCAAGCCAAGGTACAACAACAACAACAATAACAGGAAGGCTCCAAGCAATCCTAATATGGCGCAAATAGTTTGCCGAAGCTGCGGGTACTCAGGGCATTACTCGAAGGATTGCAAGAAGCCAAGAGTGATATGCTTTGGTTGTCGCGAGGAAGGACACATGCTTAGGGATTGCCCTAAGAAGAAGAATGGAGGAGGTCAGTCAGGAGGAGGAGGAAACCGAGGCGGGAACACCGGAGGGAACTGGAAGAACAAGAAACCCTTCGGCAAGTTGAACTGCACCAGCTTGGAGGAGGTGGTGAACTCCGATCGAGCGATGATAGGTATGCTTCGGATACTTACACATCCCGGCAAAGTACTTTTTGATACCGGTGCAACTACATCATTCATTTCTCAGCAATTCATCATCAAACATGGGATTAGTTGCACTAAGTTAGATACACCCATAACCATACTTTCCGCGGGGGGAACGATAGTAGTAATCCATACCAAACAAGGACAGGTCATTATGATCAATAAGTGTGCGTTTGACGCAGACCTTTTCATTTTACCGATGAAGGACATTGATGTCATTCTTGGTATGAATTGGTTAGTGGCAAATGGAGCCTTGATAGACTATGTGAACAAGACAGTGTCTTTGAAAAGCCCCGATGGAAGTAGAATGATCTACCAAGGAGATAAGCATACACAGATTGAAGTAGAGCTACAGTTGAATAGCATGAAGGAAGTAAAGCTGGAGGATATACCTGTAGTGAATGAATTCCAGGATGTTTTTCCTAAGGAATTACCTGGAATGCCACCGGATAGGGAGATAGAGTTTACTATCGACCTAATTCCAGGAACAGCTCCGATTGCTAAAGCACCATACAAGATGGGGCCTAAGGAGTTGAAAGAACTCAAGGAGCAATTGGATGACTTGGAACATAAAGGATTTATTTAGGAGAGTATATCACCATGGGGATCACCTGTGATATTCGTGGATAAAAGAGATGGAGGCCGAAGGATGTGCGGAGACTACAGGAATCTGAATAATGTTACTATCAAGAACAAGTGCCCACTTCCTAGAATACAAGATCTATTTGATCAAGTGAGAGGCGCGGGAGTCTTTTCCAAGATTGATCTAAGATCCGGTTATCATTAGATAAAGATCAAGAAGGAAGACGTTCCGAAAACAGCCTTTGTCTCAAGGTACGGACATCATGAATACCTAGTAGTACCTTTTGGATTAACCAATGCCCCAGAAATATTCATGAATCTTATGAATAAGATCTTCATGCCATGTCTAGACAAGTTTGTCATCGTATTCATCGATGATATCTTGATATATTCCAAAGATAAAACTGAACATGCTGAACATATGAGGATAGTGTTGCAAACACTAAGAGAACATCAACTCTATGCCAAATTCAGCAAGTGTGAGTTTTGGCTAGATCAAGTATAATTTCTTGGTCATGTTATTAGTAAGGATGGGATAGCTGTTAACCCGAGCAAGGTAGCAGCAGTTTTAGACTGGGAAGCACCAAATACTATCAAGGAAATCCGAGGATTCTTAGGAATGGCAGGATACTATCGGAGATTCATTGAAGGATTCTCTAAGATAGCAGGACCGATGACTAAGCTGTTAAGAAAGAACACACCATTTGTGTGGTCTGATGAGTGTGAGAAGAGTTTTCAGACTCTGAAAGAGAAACTCACCACAGCACCGGTGTTAGCAGTCCCGCAAGTTGGCAAGGATTACACTGTGTACTGTGACGCATCCAAACATGGATTGGGTTGCGTACTCATGCAAGATCGGAAAGTAATATCCTATGGATCAAGGCAACTCAGACCTCATGAAGTGAACTATCCAACACATGATTTAGAGTTAGCAGCAGTAGTATTTGCACTTAAAACTTGGAGACATTTTCTCTATGGAGCCAAGTGTGAGCTCTTTACGGATCATAAGAGTCTCAAGTACTTCTTCACTCAGAAGGAACTCAATATGAGGTAGAAAAGATGGCTGGAGCTAATCAAGGATTATGACTTGACAATTAATTATACTCCAGGAAAGGCTAATGTTGTAGCAGATGCCTTGAGTAGGAAGAGCACTGGAGGAGTGGAACAAGAAATGTCACCGGAGTTGAAGAAGGAAATAAGTCAAGCCCAGATACAACTTTGGGAGAAAGAAGCTCATGAAGGACTATCGGCTTTACAAGTAGCCGATGAACTAAGTGTTAATCTGAAGAATGAGATAATCATGGGTCAATTGGACGATCCATTCATCGTGGAGGAGATGAGAAGGATTGATGAGGGAAGACCATCAGAATTTCTGCGAGGAGAGTCGGGATCATTATGGTTCCAGAAAAGGATTTGCGTTCCGGATATCGATGAGATCAAGGAAGTTATACTCCGGGAAGCACATCAAACACCATACTCTATACATCCGAGAAGCACAAAGATGTACATGGATCCCAAGGAATTATTCTGGTGGAATAACATGAAAAGAGAGATAGCACAATATGTGGCGGAATGCCATACATGTCAAAGGGTGAAGGCTGAACATCAAAGTCCGGCAGGAAAGTTGCAACCTTTACCAATTCCAGAATGGAAATGGGAGGAGATAGGTATGGATTTCATCACCGGACTACCCATGACTAATAAAAAGAAGGATATGATATGGGTAATCGTGGACCGGTTGACGAAAAGTGCACACTTCTTAGCAGTAAACCAAGCAGGATAAAGGAGAGAAACTCATCGATCTTTACATCAAAGAGATTGTGAGTAAACATGGAGTGCCCAAGAAGATAGTGTCAGATCGTGGATCCGTATTCACATCAGCATTTTGGAAACAACTACATGAAGCCTTAGGATCCAAGTTAGACTATAGCACCGCCTATCATCCTCAGACAGGTGGACAAACGAGAGAGAACAAACCAGATATTGGAAGATATGCTTAGGGCTTGTGCCCTAGACTTCGGAGGATCATGGGAGGACCACTTACCACTAGCAGAGTTTTCATACAATAATAGCTATCAAAGCAGCATCAAGATGGCACCATTTGAAGCTCTGTATGGAAGGAAGTGTAGATCACCGATATGTTGGTATGAGGCGAGGATCAAGCAAGGAGTTCAATCCAGATTATGTCAAGGAAAAGCAACAGATCATTGACATCATAAGAGATAGGCTGAAGATAGCTCAAAGTCGACAGAAGAGCTATGCAGACCAAAAGAGAAGGACATGGGAGCCACAAGTTGGAGACATGGTATACCTTAAGGTAAGCCCGATGAAAGGTCTTCAGAGATTTGGAGTAAAGGGAAAGCTTAGCCCTAGATACATCGGACCTTTCAAGATACTGAGTCAAAACCGAGGGGTGGCCTTTGAATTGGATCTACCAGGAAGGTTAGCTCAAGTACACAATGTATTCCATGTGTCTCAACTCAGGAAATGTTTAAAGACCCCAGACGAGACAGTATCACATGATGAGCTCGAGTTACAACCAGACTTGACCTATATCGAGAAGCCAGCCAAGATTCTCGAGGAGAATTGGAAACAACTCAGGAATAGAGCCATTAAGTACTGCAAGATTCAATGGAAGCATCACCCCGAGAGGGAAGCCACCTGGGAAAAGGAAGAAGACCTGAGGAAATCGTACCCATAACTGTTCAGGTATTACAACCACAACTTCGGGACGAAGTTTTCTTTAAGGGGGAAAGGCTGTAATGTCCCAGGTTTAGAGACGATCGAGGGGTAGACTTTAGAAAGGGATGTGCATTGCATCGTAAATTCTGGGGAAATTTCACGCTTTTAAAACAAAACTGCATCGAAGGGGGACAAGTTTCTCTCTCGACACCTTACAGGGTTAGGGTTTCGAGAGTGCGATAAACTTGCATCTCACTTAGCTCAATTAGGGTTTTGAGAAGAGAGGAGAGTTAGTGCATTACAACTTTAAGTTGCATGATTGAATTCAAACAAACTTGTGTTTGAATTTCAAATTCAAACATCATATGAATATCTCATAATTCAAATTTGAGGTAATTCATTAAACAAATTATAAAAAATCAAGAATATAAATAGTATAACTATTATACAAAGCTCATTAAGGAAAATTGGAGCTTCATTGATAATCACACAAGATACATTGTCATTTACAATATTCAGAAATGAATTAAGAAATATTACAACACATTACATGAATTGAATAAAAGGAAAAAAGAAAAGGAAAATTACAAGTCAACTAAATGTCCTAAACTACATTGTTGAACATCATGTAATTCTTGCTCTTGATGATCTTGATCTTCATATTGATCATTCCAAAGTTCCCTGCACACACACAAAGTAGAAACACAAGTTATGCCAAGTGGCAAAGCCACTTGGCAGGTTAGCAAAAAGAAAGTAGAATTGAGAGGATATGACCACGGGCAGCCGAGCTGATCCATCCAGCTGCACAAGCCACACACACACACACACACAAGCTGCTCACACAGCTTGAGTGCATGTGCAACAGCAAACCATGAGTGTGCATGCACAACAGCACACTCACACCCAAGGGGAGTCACCAACAAGTGACAGACCTTGCTGTCGACCAGAGAAGCAAGGGCAAGGCAGATATAAACTTTTCACACAAAACCCTAACCATTCCATTGACAAGGAGCTTCAGGGTAAGAACAGCAAAAACACAAGAACAGCAAGAACAGGAAGAACAGCCACTGATGTTCAACCTATCCAACAGCCACAGAAATTAACCAAGTAGCATCAGCTTGCAAGGAGGAGCAGGGCAAGCACAAGCACATCACAGAAGCAATCCTCTACACCAACAAATAATTCTAGGAGCTGGAGTGAGGTATACACAAGAAATCATGGGCAAACATCAGTTTTGCTCATAAATATGCATGTGCATCAAATACACACAAGCAATAGGGTTGAGTACCCTGTGTGAGTCATCATATGGCTAACAGCCAATTGGTGCAAGTAAAAAGAGAGAAACCAATAGGAAGTTACCCCGGGAACATTGGTTATGCCAAACCAGTGGCATAATCAAAGATATCCAGCAAGGAAATGATCCTATATAGCTAGCCAGAATTACTTAGCACCTATGACCACTACACCATCAGACAGATAGACAAATTGTGTCTATTTTTGTTTGTCAACATCCAAAGCTACTAGCAATCCAACAAAAGGATCACCTAGAGAGCATCTAGTGAGCCACAGCAAGCCAACAAGGGTGGGAGCTACCTAAACAGCAAAGAACTGCTGTCAGGGTCACCTCTACCACTGAAACATCCCAAACAATTAAGCCAGACACTTATATCATCACCCAGAAGGGTTCAAAGAAGAGCTAGGGTCCCCAACAACTGTTGGCATCCCTCTAGCTCAATCAAATCAACTGTAAGAGTCATCACTGCAAGCAGTTCATCTCATTTATCCAATAAACAAGGACAAGCTATACAGATAAATGAAATTCACAAATCACTAGTAACTAGAACACTTGCACATGATCCAGAGGATCACTGCAAGCATCAACTGATGCTTGAGCAAGCACCAACTCACACCAGCACATGTCTGTGAACACACACACATCACAGATTGAGCAGCAATAAGGCACAGACAGAAGCACATCAGTTAACCATCAAGCAACTGATGATCATATGATCATCAAAGCTTGCTAGCACTTGCTACAGACTGCTACAGCCAAGCATGGCACCAGTAATTAGCCAGCTACTGAAGAAATACACCCAAGCCATGACTGAATCAACAGAAACTGAATTAATGACTTTATAATTGTATCCAGAAGCACATCAAAGGCACCACTTGATCAAGTTACACAAGGATAGCACACGACACACATCATCTGGATGGTCGTTGTTTAGCTAACAACAATGCTCAATTGAGCATATCCATGAAATTAAGCACATGATATAGCACACCAAGAGCATCGGCTCTTGCAAATTGCAAGGATGACACACGAGTCATCGGGCCAGAGGCAAAGAATTGCATACACAGGAGAGGCAGGAGTCTTACAGCAACAGCAGGAATAGTTAAATAAGCATAACATCACAGCAGGCTCATGAGCAAGAGCTCATGAGTTAGAACAGCAAGTGATAGAGAAGAACAACACAGCACAACAGTTAGGATCCATGGTAGCAGCATACGCATAGCAGTAGCACAGCAAAGCAGCCTAGATCCATTGCAGCAACACAGCACAGCAGCATAAGCAAAGCAGTAGCACAAGCACAAGCACAACAGCTAGCAGCCATGGCGCGTGTAGGCAGCAGCAGCTAGCGCATCAAGACAGCACCAGGGCAAGCATGGCGTAGAGCACATTGGCATGGCCAGCATCTCCATGAGGGGAAGCAGGCCAGTAGCCAGAGCTAGACGAAGAGGAGGAGGAGAGAAAGGAGGAGAACGGGGGCACTAACGTGGAGCAGCACCACGGCGTCACCGTGGCGGCACAGCCTGGCCACGGCAGCACCAAGCCATGGCCCAGCCAGGTGGTCGCCGAGGCGCAGAGGCTCCAGCGCAACCACGGCGAGGCACACGGCCACGCCATGGCGCCAGGTTCGTCGGCGACGACGAGATCGCCGCGAATCACCACGGCCATGTCGCAGAGGCGTTGGGGAAGAGCGGTGGCGGCGAGGAAACACAGATCGGCGCGGACCCATCAGTGCACCGTCGTGCGGCCGTTCGATTGCGACCAATCTCGCCGGCGGGGATGGCCGGTGGCGGCCGGAGTAATTCGGCGACGGCGCAGGCGACCACGGCTTCGCGGGAGAGAGGAGAGCTAGGGTTCGCGAGATAGAAGGGGAAGGGGACGGGTGCGTCCGACCGAGCCGGACGTGCGGCTCGGGTTAGGGTTAACCCGCTGGGCCACCCTGACAGGTGGGCCCAGGGGCATTTTGGACTTTTCACAAATCCAATTAATCATGAAACTTTGAAAATACATAGAAAATGATAAATAGCTCTAAAATATAATTAAAAATATGAAAACTACTCAGGATAAAATTCTCTATCATAATAAAATATGAAAAGGAATTTTTGAAGACAAACAAGATTAAGTCCAAATTTGATGATTAAAATAATCATTTAAATCACACCTTATATTTTCAATAATGAAAATAAGTCCATAAATATTTTTGGACTTTAAAAACACCTTGACAATATTTCAAGGTTGTATTTTACCCTAAACAGAGTATCCCTAAACCATTCTTAGTATTAACCTCTCACATGAAATGATAAGACATCGGAAGGGGGGAACAAACCCTAAAAATGGAATCATGCACAAATGCTTCTTTAACCATTGCCCTTATCGGACAATGATGCTATTTTTCAGCAACGAGAGGACAAGGGTCAGTCCACACCATCCAACTGCAACACTTTGCGGTGTTCGAGCAAGTTCATCACTTGCTCATGTCATTTGAGTATTTTTACCAAATTACTTGCAAAGTACTATGTTTATCACTATTGCATAAAAAGCAAAACCACTATTTTCATAACTATGAATATGACTAAGTGGTGGGCAATGGAACCATGGATTGTGTTGATATGGTGGAGGTTCCATTGCAAGTTTTTATATCCATCTAGGATTAAACAACAAATGTCGTCCAGTGATTTTTGTGCCGTAATACCCGTGTTAACCATAAGATCTGGAGTGGGACGGAATAGTCAATCGTATTTCCACCTCTTGTACATCAACGGATGCGCTTACCGTAGCAGTTGTATCTTGCGAGAACAACCGGACGGTGGGGATCCCATTCTAATTCCCCACGGTAATGCGGTCTACGATGGGTTGCAGCTACCGGCGAAGGAGTTTATGGTAGAGCCTAGAACTGTTGTCGCGGTCGGGGTCCATCCTTAATTGGTGTAAGAGGACCGGCGAGGACCCAGGGTTGGGGTATGCAACAAAGGGTGGGTGTGCGAGGTAGCGGAGGAATATGATTGGCTATGACCTTATACGGGCCTCACACCGAAGGAAGTGTGGACGGGAAAGCTGCCGGTTGGCACCAAGGTTAAGATCTCTTATGGGTAAAGCAACACTCCTCGCGAGTGTTATGAATCGTGACTGTCACTCCTGTTCCGGGGTTTGGAACTACGAACGCTGCTGGAAAGGAACTCCATGAAGTTCTAGTAAACCGGTGAAGGCCGACGGACATAGTTCTTCTGAATAAAAGCAACCTCTTGAAGAAATGTTTATCAAAACCTGCATTGGTATTAGACTTTACGGTCCGATATCGTAGCTAGTGCATTAAACACCTCTTTTCTATAATGAACTTGTTGAGTACGCTCGTACTCATACCACTCTTAAATCCCCTGCTTAGATTGTCTGAATCGACTGGAGGAGGACAACAACGACCCTGAAGGAGCCGAAGTCATCGGCTATGAAGAACCAGACCTCTCTGGAGGTGTTGAAGGTGTAGACTACCTCATAGTCTACGGAACCGGGGAGGGTTCCGGAGGAGAGCAAGCTTAGACCTACCGAGTAGTAGTAGTATCCGTGCAATACGAACTATTAGTACTTAACTGCTCGAGAAGAATAAAATGTATAACTTAGTAAGACTCTTATATTGTAAGTTAAGTCGGGTTCGCCTCGAACCCAGGAGTATTCCTCTTAGGACCCAAGAGGAGCTCCGAGATGATATGTACATGTTGCTTGTAATAATAAATGAATGAGTTATGGACCTGCTATGTTCTGTTGTACTACTCTGAGGGATGTAATATTTGTGGATTGGTACTTCGTGAATGTTATATCAACGACTGGCATACTACAACATGCAGTGGTATGCAGGGTCACCACAGAAAATACCACTATGCATGTTGTGGGTTTGACTCATTATGAGTAATGAGCTAGCAGTTGTAAATTATCTCTTAGAACCCCCAAGTTTGGGGGCAGGCCGTAACCATGCTTACTGGGGAAGTCTTTCAACATTGCACCATCACGGTATTGCACCCTGCGTTGATCATCATTTCTTTTGTTTTGTTGCTAGCTATCTCTTGTGGAATAAGTGGATGTTATTAAGAGTAAGTATGCATGCATTATTAGAGAAGAGCAATGGGCCGCTAACCGAAGCCATGCTTAATCATGGTGAAAGTTTCAGCAACGAGCATCCTCAATAGGAAGAGTGAAAAACGTAAAAGAAAAAGAGTTTGTGAAAAGAGAGAGAGAGTGGAGAAACAAAAGAAAAGAAAAAGAGTTAGAGAAAAAAGTGAGAGAGAGTTAGAGAGTATGCTCAACGTCTGTTGTTCATGTTGTCCCAGTATGGATGGTCTATAGTTGAGATACCCATCTCCTTTGGTCCTTTGTACATGCGGCATGAAGGTACCCCATTGCGATATTTGGTTGAAACATGTGTGTTGAAAAGTCTTGGTAACCCGAAGGTGAGTCGGAAGAGGTGTAATCCTTAGCATGCAAGAAAATGAGGCAACACTTACTCACAAGAGGTCAAACTCATGACACATAGATATCTTCATACATGAGATACTTGGTACCCCATCCTTATTATTATTGTTGACATGAATTGCATATTGATACGTCTCAAACGTATCTCTAATTTTTGATGCTCCATGCTTGTTTTACAATAATTTATATATGTTTTGCTCATACTTCGTTGCACTTTTATACATTTTCCGGCACTAACCTATTAACAAGATGCCACAGTGTCAGTTCCTTGTTTTCTTCTGTTTCATATTTCAGAAAAGTTGTACAGGAAATATTCTCAGAATTGGACGAAACAAAAGCCAAAGTCAATATTTTTCCGTAACGAAGACAGAGTCCAGAGGGGGGTCGAAGAGGAGCCACAGGGAACCACGCCATGCCTTGGCGCGACCAAGCCTAGGCCCGCGCCAAGGGGTGGTGTGGCCCTCCTAGCCTTCACCGACCTCGCCCTTCCGTCTATTTATTCACGATCTCGGGAAAAACCTAATAGAGCCGAGCCACCATCCACGAAAAGTTCCGTCGCGGCCACCATTGTAGACCCTAGCTCCGGAGGGTTCTGAAGCTCTTATCGGCACCCTTCCGGAGGGGAAAATCATCGCCGGAGGCATCCACATCGCCATGCCCGCCTCCGAAGTGATGCGTGAGTAGTTCATCCCTGGACTATGGGTCCATAGCAGTAGCTAGATGGTTGTCTTCTCCAATTTCTGCCTCATGTTTAGATCTTGTGAACTGCCCTACATGATCAAGATCATCCTTATGTAATGCTACATGTTGTGTTTGCTGTGATTCCATGAATATTGAAAACTATGTTGAGATCGATTATATATTCTTGTCATATGTTATTTGTGATCTTGCATGCTCTCCGTTGCTAGTAGATACTCTGGCCAAGTAGATGCTTGTGACTCCAAGAGGGGGTATTTATGCTCGATAGTAGATTCATGCCTCTAGTTTTCTGGAAGAGTGACAATAACTTCTAAGATTGTAGATGTGTTGTTGTTACTAGGGAGAAAACAACAATGTTTTATCCAAGGGTGATTCTATTTGTTACTTTACACACATTTCTTAATGCGATAATATGTTGCTTGCAACTTAATATGAAAGGGGTTCGGACGATAACCGGAAGGTGGATTATTAGTCGTAGACGTAGTTGGATTACGGTCTATGTATTATGTTGTAATGCCCAAACGAATCTCATAGAATCATCTTGTCATGTATGATCGGTATTCTGTCAATTGCCCAACTGTAATTTATTCACGCAGCATGTTATTTATGTTTATGGAGAGACACCTCTAGTGTACTATGGACCCCGGTCATTTCCTTTACACTGATAAATTCACCCACTGCAATCATGCTCTGTTTAATTTCCGCCAGCACTCTTCTCTTTAATTACTACAAATATCTATTTCCACTCGATACGTCTAATCCTTTGTGTTCAGCAAAAACGGTGAGATTGACAAGCTCGCTATAAGTTGGGGCAAAGTATTTTGGTTGTGTTGTGTGCAGGTTCCACGTTGTTGCTGACGCCGGTAGTGTGCCCTGCCAATAGTCAGCTAGCAACACCTTCAGAAGTCACGTCGTTATCCTACTGGTCGATTAAATCTTGGTTTCTTAGTGAGGGAAAACTAGCTACTGTGCTCATCATACCTTCCTCTTGGGGTTCCCCAACGGTGTGCAATCTGCGATCAGCAAGCTCTTTTTCTAGCGCCGTTGCCGGGGAGAAAGAGCATTTCTGCAGGGGGAGTCTATCATATCCAATATATTTCCTTGGTTATAGTTTTGCTTAGTTTATTTTACTTTGTCTTGTTTGCTTTATTATATCAAAAACACAAAAAAATTAGTTTCAATTACAGCTGTTATTTCTGTTACTTAGTTTTAATTTTGCTAAAATGAGTATTCCTGAAGTTGAGGTTCGTTCTTTTAAGCAACAAGGGGGGAGAAATTTTGAAATATGCTTGGTATAGAATAAGTAATGCTCATCATAGATGTACTAAAAAATATTCTACTATGATCCTCCTTAGAAATTTTTATGTTGGTTTATCTAACTGGAATAGATATGTTTTGGATACTCTCACGGGGTAATTTTCTGGGTACTCCCGCTTTGGAAGCCTACAATTTAATTAAAAACTTGGTAGGAATCCCACCTACTAATGTTGTTAAAATCGAGATCACTTTGTAAGATATTATAGAAAGACTAAGCTCTCTAGAGAAAAGTTTGCCAAATTGCCTTGATAATGCTAGCCAA
The DNA here is from genome assembly GCF_022539505.1 of Lolium rigidum. NCBI lineage: Eukaryota > Viridiplantae > Streptophyta > Magnoliopsida > Poales > Poaceae > Lolium > Lolium rigidum. The sequence goes on along the minus strand of NC_061513.1, from coordinate 182,213,373 downwards.
ATTAATGAACGGATGAAACCTGCTACCTATGTGTGTAGCTGTGCACCTCTTCGCAGGCCAACACGTGTCGTCTTGGTCAAACGTCATTACTCCTTCTACCAATTACTGTATACGTTCTTAACAGTTAAAAAATCTATGGCTTTAATTAATTAGCGCTCCCATCTCTTCCGCGGGACAAATCACTGGTCTCCCCACGCACGTACGGGGCCGCGCTGGTCGCCTCCTCCTTGTGGCATCGTCAAGTGCTCGCCACCGGCCGCACCTCCACGCCCACCGCCAGCGTTGAGACGCCCACCGCTAGGAATCGAAGATGCACATCCACATATCAAAAAAAGAATAAGAGGCGCATCCACGTTGACCTGAGGAACGAGAAGGTCTTCCGCTCTAGATAGTGAATTTGGCCACAACCACAAGAGGGATGGATGTTGCCGTGCAGCTCCGCCCCGATTTGAAACGCTCCAGCGTGCGTCTGGCAGCGGCATAGAATCAGCTCAACCCCTCCTTTGGGATGCTTCCGTTTTCTTTCTCTCTCTCCAATTCCGCTTGATGCGCGTGGATGTGTTGGGTCCGTTCAGCGATGTAGAGGGCTTCGAGCATGGACGGACGATACGCAGGTAGAGGGCCAAGCGTAAGTGCGCCGCCGCCCTGGCTCGCGGTCGCCGGGCCCTCCATTGTAGAGGAGGTCGAGAGGTGCTTCCCCTCAATCGAGCTCGCCCCCTCTCCAAAATCGAACACGCAGACCACTTCCACCCAATCGGAACGACTAGGGTGGTAGGCTCCCTCCGCGCGACCCTGCCTCCGCCTCCCTGATGCTCCACGACGGTGATGAAGGATCCTGACCGAATCCGACCAGGAGGTGCTGCTCGTTCATCTCGCAAGTCGGGCCCATGCCGGAGCGGCACCAATCGGACCCCGGGCGAGTTGGAGAGAGGGACCGAGGTCTGGGCACGAATCGGAAGGAGCCAGTGCGGCGCTGTTTAAGGTGCTGGGCAGCGCTATTAGGGGTAAGGGCGACGGCGTTTAGTGGTTAGCGGCTTGGCTGTTGGCAACGATGGGATTCAGGCCGACGTTGGGTGCATCGAGTGATGGGTGGGGATGTTTATTCCCACGATTAGCTATTCGGTTACTGTATCGTGTGTGGAACATGGTCAAAGGGGAACCGACCAAGTACGAATCTTTTTACAGATCTAAAAGTAGAACATGCATGCGCAGCTACCCCTGTAGGTAGCAAATCCACTCTCATCAATGAATCAATAGAAAGTATCAATAAAAGAATCATTGTTTTAGAGGCTAGCAATACCCATGATAGTATAAACCTTAGGATTGGTAAACTAGAGGAGGCTATGGAACTTTAAGTTCAACCTTTTCCTCTCTTGGGTTTGATAAGGAGAAAAATTTTGTGGGAAAAGAGCAAAAATTCATGTATGTTCCCAAGGCACCTAAACAAAAACCCCATAATATGTTTAAAATTGATAAAACTTTTAGTACAACTAAGAGTGGTTTACATGTTGAATCATCTCCAGGGGTATCTAAAGTGCCTATTTTGACAAGTTGTGTTTTAGAGAAAGTGATTGATCTTGATGCTTCTTCACTTGATAATACTTCATGCTAGCTCTTTTTCTACGCCTAGTTGAAAGGCGTTAAAGAAAAACACTCTTGGGAGATAACCCATATTTTATTACTGTAATTTTTCTTTTGTTGAGTCTTGGAAGTTATTACCTCTGTAATAACCTCTCCTTATCATTTTGATTTCGTTTTTGTGCCAAGAATAGCCTCTAATGGAAAGAAAGTAAGATTTGGGGAAGTTATTGTTCTGAAAACAGATTATGTGCTGTCACCGTAAAAATTTGTATTCATAGCCAGAGTGGACTTTTGAGCTGACAAGTTTTTTGCATATGTCCCACATTATTATCTAACATTCGTTAATTTAACACTTTTCGAATTGAGCAACAGAAAAATTTCGAAAAAATCGATATTTACCTGTTGTTCTGTTTTGACAACTGCCACTATTTGCATTTGCCTCTTAATCTCTTTTTTTAGTTCTTTTGAGCAAAGAGATTTTTGAAGAGGCTGCTACAATAGCTAATGCTTTAATAAATGTTTGATATATGTTACAACTGAACCCAAGTGGATTTGTTATTTTGATTGTAATAATGCTGCTAATAAAGAATTGTGTGAAGTTTTTTATGAAGGAAGTTTTCAAGTATAGGGAGAGAAGAATGATGTGATGAGATGAAGAATGAACAAAATCTCAAGCTTTGGGATGCCCATGTCACCCCAAGAAATATCCAAGAGGTACAAGCGTCAAAACTTGGGGATGCCCAAGGCATCCCCTCTTCATCAACAAAGCAACATGTCATCTTTCTATGCGCTATATTTTTATTGCTTCATACACTATGTGTTGTTCTTGGAGCGACATTATTTTTGTTTTTGTTTGATGTATCATATGGTTGGATCTATTTGTTTTTAAGGGAGACACACTCTGTTTTAATTGCATAGAATGATGTAGTTTTCGCTCTTATTATTCTGCAAGTGTTCTAGTTTTCTAGTACTGCGTTTAGCTCTTGTTCTTTCACCCGAATTATGTTCAGATCTTGTTAGTATTCTTTGTTTATGTATGATTAGATCTATGTTCCATATTGTTTTTCATCTCCAGGATCTATTTCAAATAAGTTGATTGGTGTTGGAGACGATTAAAATGTTTCATGCTGATAGTGATGCAAAAGGAAGCTTGTCTAGACTGTGGCATAGACTTTAGCATGTCATGTTGGAGGTTATTCTTGTCATATGCTTAGTAGTTATTGTTGTAGAATGACTTATCTCAAATATCTTAGACTGCATAATGTGCTATTCAAAGAATCATGTGTTGTTTCCATCATACAAAGCATAATATTGTGGTATTCTCCTTTGATGCTTTATTGGGTTGACTTGGCACATGCTTATACCATGTTATGACTACAACCAGTCAACTAAAGCCTCTATGATCATTTAATTTTTGAATTTTAATCTCACTTTATGCTTTGATTTATAATGTTTTATCGCTATGCATGATTATTATGGCCATTATTGCTCTCTTAGTTGGTCGCTCCCAGTATTTTGCTAGCCTCCGCCTCTACTGAGTATGAGCTCTACTCATGCATCCAACCACCAATAACCAAAGTTTTCCAATTGTGTCCACCATATCTACCTACTAGCATTATTGGTATTCTAAGTATATTCATCATGTTTTTATTTATCTTCCAAATTAAATTTTGGCATGAGAAAATTAGTTGGTAAAGCTCTCACGAACTTGATGGCACATTTACTTTCTTGCACTTAATAAACTTGATCTTTGTGACTATCTTATGAAGTTTATATGTTTGCAAATTGCAAGTTGGGAGTTAGCACAACCATGTTTTCATGGGGAACGCTTTCAACATTGCACTTATTCATATTTGGTTGATACATGTTTTTTTGTTTATGGATGCCTAGCGGTGCGAAATAAAATGGAAACTTGTAAGTCCATGGAGTTTGTATATGTGTTAGAGAAACTCCTGGGTTGCTAATCTAAACCATGGGTTGCTCACTATGTGTTAGAGAAACTCCTGGGTTTTTATCTCAACCATGTTTTTTTGTTTATGGATGCCTAGCGGTGCGAAATAAAATGGAAACTTGTAAGTCCATGGAGTTTTTATTGAAAATGCTTCATAGAATGCTCACTATGCTTCATAAAATGGAAATTTATAGCGGACCATAGTGAGCATTCTATGAAGCATTTTCAATAAAAAAAACTATACCCATAGTAAATAAAAAGATTGTTGAGATGCTCATTGTATGTTTGTCTTGTCATTTTGGCATGGGATTGCTACTACAAGAGTACTTCCATATCATGGGGCAGGAGGTACCCCATTGGCGGTTCTCGGTGATACATGTATACTTACAATGACAAGAACTTATTTGGGACCTAAGTTGAGTAGCATGAGGTTTAGGTACTCGTATTCAAGGGGCACCAGATTTTCAACTTGTAATTTTTCAAGCATATAGCTCATATTTGCACTCACGTTAACTTTAACCATTCAAGATGCTTATGATAGGGGCAATGAGAGCTCAAAGCTAATAAGTACCATACTTTTTGGAAGGTTTATCAAAATTGTTAATCTTGCTTACTCTGCAAAGAATCTTTTTTTACTTTTATGTTGAGTCTTCATCTTCTTCTTTATGCACCAATTAAGAGAGCATAGTTGTCATTCTTAGTGCAATGTGCATGGTCCCAAAATTATTATTGATTGATTCATGATTATGCTATTGCTTGTTCTTAAATTACTTGTATCCAGTCACCCTTTGAACTTTAAAGGTGTCCTAGCATTTATGTTTTGCTACTTCATAAAGGACATGTTGAGTACCACTTTGCTATGTTTTCTCTATGCTCATAAACAGACGGTTTCTTTCAATGCACAATTATTCATGATCCTTTGTTTGAGTTACTTCTCATGTTATAACATAGTTGCTAAGTTCTATTGTTAGAATTATATCTATCATGCCTATGTTTAGAGTACTTTGACCCCAGCTCACAATGCTTTTACAATAACTTGATCAAGATTGTGTAGGCTTCATGTCACCTCAAAAATTATTTTGTTATCACTTACCAACTCGAGGACGAGCAGGATTTAAGCTTGGGGATGTTTGATACATCTAAAACGTATCTATAATTTTTTTTTACACCAACTTATATATGTTCTTCTCATACTTTGTGGCACTTTTATCCATTTTCCGACACTAACCTATTAACAATATGCCACAGTGCCAGTTCCTTATTTTCTGTTGTTTTGTATTTCAGAAAAGTTGTACAGGAAATATTCTCGGAATTGGACGAAACAGCAGCGAAGTCAATATTTTCCCGTAACGAAGATAGAGTCCATAGGGGGTTCGAAGAGGAGCCACAGGGCGGCCACGCCATGCCTTTGCACCCGTTCCAAGGGGTGGTGTGGGCCCCCTGGCCTCCACCAACCTCGCCCTTCCGCCTACTTATTCACGATCTCGGGAAAAACCTAAAGACTCGAACCTCCATCCATGAAAAGTTCCATCGCGGCTGCCATTGCAGACCCTAGCTCGGGAGGGTTCTCAAGCTCTTCTCGGCACCCTGCCGGAGGGGGAAATCATCGCCGGAGGCATCCACATCGCCATGCCCGCCTCCGAAGTGATGCGTGAGTAGTTCATCCCCGGACTATGGGTCCATAGCAGTAGCTAGATGGTTGTCTTCTCCTATTTGTGCCTCATGTCTAGATCTTGTGAGTTGCCCTACATGATCAAGATCATCCTTATGTAATGCTACATGTTGTGTTTGTTGCAATCCGATGAATATTAAATACTATGTTGAGATCGATTATATATTCTTGTCATATGTTATTTGTGATCTTGCATGCTCTCTGTTGCTAGTAGATACTCTGGCCAAGTAGATGCTTGTGACTCCAAGAGGGAGTATTTATGCTCGATAGTAGGTTCATGCCTCTAGTTTTCTGGAAGAGTGACAATAACTTCTAATATTGTAGATGTGATGTTGCTACTTGGGAGAAAACAACAATGTTTTATCCAAGGGTAATTCTATTATTTACTTTACACACATTGCTTAATGCGATAATTTGTTGCTTGCAACTTAATATTGGAAGGGGTTCGGACGATAACCGAAAGGTGGATTATTAGTCATAGACGCAGTTGGATTATGGTCTATGTATTATGTTGTAATGCCCAAACGAATCTCATAGTAATCATCTTGTCATGTCTAGTCGGTTGTCAATTGCCCAGCTGTAATTTGTTCACGCAGCATGTTATTTATCTTTATGGAGAGACACCTCTAGTGAACTGTGGACCCCGGTCCTTTACTTTATACTGATAAATTCATCCACTGCAATCATGCTCTCTTTACTTTCCTCAAGCATTGTTCTCTTTAATTACTGCAAACATCTCTTTCCACTCGATACGTCTAATCCTTTGTGTTCAGCAAAACCGGTGAGATTGACAACCTCACTGTAAGCTGGGGCAAAGTATTTTGGTTGTGTTGTGTGAAGTTTCCACGTTGTTGCTGACGCCGGTAGTGCACCCTGCCAATAGTCAGCTAGCAACACCTTCAGAAGTCACAACTTTCTCCTACTGGTCGATTAAACCTTGGTTTCTTACTAAGGGAAAACTTGCTACTGTGTTCATCATACCTTCCTCTTGGGGTTCCCGAACGGTATGCAATCTGTGCTCATCACATATCTCAAAACCTTGTTTTATTCTCTTTAATTTTTATTTGGTTGGAGGTTTAGCACATACATTCCCTGCTTACTTTCTTGTGTTCAAGAGTCAAATGAAATTCATGAAAAGTGAGGACAAAAAGTCTTCCAACAATTCTATAGGATTCTCCTAAGAATGCTTTATGATTCATACTACTTATCATTCATGTTTCTTATAATACTATTTACTATTATGCATGCTTTGTAGAATGTAACAGTTATCACTTGATGAGTTCATATTACTTATTGTCATTCTTCATTGACTAAACTTTGTGATACTTTGCATGATTATTTAGAAGCTATATATAATAAATTCCAAAGTTCATGTTAGTTTTATCACCTTTATGCTCGAGACGAGCATATGTTAAGCTTTGGGATGTTGATGCACGTAAAATTCATACATGAACGTTGTCCTTTATCATATTTGATTCCCACATATTTGCAACATATATGATGTTAATAACATGTTTTGCATTGATTTATGAGGATTTACCAATGATCCCCTTTATTTGGTTTATAACTCTGCAGAACAGGAAAACCTTGTTTTGCGTTTTTTACTCTCAGAGACCTATACGGAGTCAAATTGACCTGAGATTTTTGGAGCGTCACTTTTTCATCGAGAGAAGCACCCTGGAGCTTTGGAGGAGGCCTGGATGGGCCTGAGGCCCAAAAGAGTACAGGTGGCGCGCCCAAACATGTAGGGCACACCACCCATGCTCTTTCGACCGTTGATCGTCCAATTGACTTGATTCTTTCGCTCACTGACGTATTTTGACCTAAAAATCACTATATATATGGACCCGAAGAGTTTCGGGAGGAGAGCACCGCAGAAGACAGAAACATGACAACAGAGGCATGCATCAGCAAAAATTGGAGGGGGAACTCCGCCGAGATCACCACCGAAGGGATATTGAAAGATCGAGATGTCGCCTAGAGGGAGGGGTGAATAGGCAATTAAAAACTCTTGCCGGCCAAACCTCCTATTTCTCCGAGGGACACACCTGAGCGAAGGGCAAGCCAGGAGGAGGCCCACGGCTTCTCCACCATACCGGGGTGCGGCTCTAGAGGGGGCGCGCACCGCCCCATGGGGTGGGCCTCCCGGCACCTTCTGCCGCCCTTTCGCCATATATTCTCGCGACGCGAACCCTATATCACCGTATCATATTCAGAAGACCTGTGGGCGCCGCCGCCATCGCGAAACCAAGTTTCGGCCGCAATTGCTCGGCACCACGGACGGGGATCGACCCCTAAGCCTTCTCCATCAACGCCACCGCCTCCATCATGCTCCGTGAGCAGTTCCCCCGGCGGGATCACGGGTGTTCTTAGCAAAGAGCTAGTTGGTACTCTCTCTCCCATGTACTTCACTACAATGATCTCATGAGCTGCCTTACATGATTGGTATCCATCTGATGTAACTGTGTTGTGTTTGTTGGGATCCGATGAATTGTTACATTATGATCGGGCCTATCTATAAAGTTTGTGAAGTTATTGTTGCCGCAATCTTGTTATGTTTAATGCTTGTCACTAGTGCACGAGTGGCATGATCTAGATTTAAGCTCTATAATTATTGCTTAGATTGTATCTACAAGTTGTTTGCACATGTCTATGTCCGGAACCCGAGGCCCCGAGCGACCAAGAATCGGGATAACCGGAGGGGATGGCTTAGATATG
>NC_061513.1:182133348-182205351 GCF_022539505.1 Lolium rigidum | reverse complement strand
TTCAAGGCTAAAAATATAAATGGTTGGTCAACCAAATATACTATCAACCAACTTATATATGTTTCACGACGAGTTCTACCATTTAAAGGGCTGGACTGTCATATAGACATCAACCTTCATATTTTAAAGACACATAGGAATATAATTCATCATTGAATATGTGTCCGCGATAACAAGTATAATGGGATGCGTAGACTTTACTCAAAACCACTATCTCTCAATCATGTATAAATAGCATTCCTCAATAATATCTCACTTGCATCATAAATAGAGAGGAGAACATATAAATAGTAGACATCTAATATCACTTTCTCTAGTATTGATGAAACTGTGTACAAGTATTTTCTATTGTTAAATTACATACATGGATATAGCAAAGGTGTCATACCTCTTTTATCGATCCTCACATACAACTTCATCATAGTTGTTCTTCATCTCCCAACTGGAACTGCGCAACACGCTTAAATATAGAATTAAGAGATTTAAACTTGGTTCACTCAAAGCATCTCATTCTTACAGTAGCAACCTTAAAAATATGATGTCAATAAGGTGTATCATGTGGATAGGATTCATATAGAAGTAAAGCATTCATTTTGGACCAATAGCAAATTCAACTAGCCACTTTTAGTGACAAAAAACAAAATCTGCCAATAAATTCCAGTAGTTGTGCATTTAAAATTTGCCCCAATTAAACACCACAGGAATTTTTTCCAATTTTTTTGTGTGTAGTGGATGAAAGTTACATCTTCTGTAGAAAAATCAGCCCAATCGGAGTTACGAGCTAGGAGTTAAAAATAAAACGGTGAAAACCAGCACAGAGAAATCCGCAACTTCTTTTTTTTTTACTTTTGGAAGCAAAACGAAAATATTTTTGTGTTTTTGAAGTTTTGAAGTTGTAAACAAAACAAATATGCAACAAGCATGCAAAATAAACAAAATAAATCTTTTTGGTTTTTGAGGTTTTTGTTTGAAAAGAAAGCATAATGCAAAAACTAGAAAGCGAAAATCTTTTGGGGTTTTTGAGGTTTTTGTTCGAAAGAAATCAAAATGCAAAAACTAGGAAGTAAAATTATTTTTGGGTTTTTCAAATGTGAACTAAACAAAAACTACAATGCAACAAAACTGAATTAAAACTAGCATGATATTATACAATGGAGAAGGTGAAGGACACATACTCCCCCAAGCTCGGGGTGAAGCTAGTAGCGGGGATAGTCGGCGTCGGGGCCCCAACCGTGCGATCTATCATCGTAGAAGGGTCCTGGCTGCCCCCACTGTGAAGAAGCACCTTCATTCCACCATTAGGAAGAAGATCCTTCCCCAGGCTGGTAGTCGGGTGCGGCAGGTGCAAACCCCCAAGCATCCGGCGCAGGCGGTGCTGCCTCGTGCCAATCATGCTGAGGTGGTACATGCTTGTACCATTCATGCTACAGTGGTGCTGGCTCGTGCCACTATGCTTGTGGCGGCACAGGTACCTCCTCCAACTCCTCCTGGTGAGGAGGCTCAGGGGCCTCCTCGGGCCATGCGTCGTCCTGTGGAGTTGCGGGAGCCAACTCCCACTCATGTTCTTCTTGCTCGATGATCTATTTTTTTGATAACCTGTCAAAACAGTCAAGACGAGGAAGCACAGTGCAAGCAAAATTACCTTGCTTAACCATATACTTATACTTATAAAAATCGTTGTACCACACTCCAACAAGAATTCCCATTTTAATCAACATTCTAGCATCCAACAAGTTGGATTCTAAAATTTCAGTTCCAATGTTACGAAATCTCCGTTCTCTCCAATGTTCTCATAGACCATAGTGGCAATAACACCTGCGTAGAGTGGCTTAGAATCATTGTGGTAGACATCATAAGACAAGGTTCTAGCAAGAATTACTCCCAAGTTAAATGCGGGATAAGTTTCATTCCTAGCACATCTCAACAAATAGACAACAAGCCATGTGCAAGCAGTTACATTTTTCCTAGCTAGGAATCCCTTAACTAGGAACAATGCAAAATACCTCAACACTGAATGTTGAATACGAGAGAGTTTGCTCCTACGTATATCATTTGGAACATCCACACCAATGCTCCTCCAAAATGTCCGGAGTTCCTCATCGAAATCACTAGGGATTTCCTCCCAACTCCCAACATTTGGAACATTAATGGCCTTGCAAAATTCATCAAGGGACATAACATATCTAGTTTGCTGCATGAAAAATTTAACATCAAATTTGGCAGGGATGGTCTTACCTCTCTTACCTGTCCTTTCTTTAGTATGTGCAAACCTGAATGTAGCGAGAAACTCGCTGGTTATTTCGGCATATGTCTTTGTAAATCCTTCCAGCCATGTATGCTCTAGGAAGAAAGCAAAATCTTCCTCTATATGCATTACCTTGAACATCTTGGGGTCTTTCCACCTAATGGCATGCACATCAAGAGCTTCCGCTTTATAGAGCATATTATCCTCAAATTGATGCTCATCATCCATATTGAGAGCCACCCTTACATTCCTTCTTGACCTAAGGCTACTAAACAGCTGAAAGAGAAAGATCTATACCTCGTGTTTTGTGTGTTTGATAACAACACTTGAATGAATTTCACCGTGTGCATAGTTTATTTTTGATATATTTGCAGGTGCACGGCGCCCTCGCTGAACATATCAGGATCGGAATACTCAAGCATAGCTTATAGATTTTCTGGTTTTGTGTGTGTGTGTCGTGAGGTGACGTGGTTGGAGAGGGAAAGATGAAAAAGCTGAATCTGCCTAACCGATACTACTGGTACCAAGAGCGGTAGTACCGCTACCCTATTGGTACCGGTCAGTGGTACCGCTCTGGACTTGCACGACGAAAATGCCCACAGTACATGTTACGGTACCTCGACGGTACCTCGACCGGATATACCACTCTCGAGCGGTAGTTCTGTCAAGGTACCGTTTTGGTACCGTAACTATGAGATACGGCATTACTGCTCTGGTAGCGGGTGGAGTCCGGGGCTTGTAGAGGCCCTGCCGGTACCTCAGCGGTACCGGCAGGGGTACTGCTGCTTCGAGCCCACGTGGCAGATCTGTGGGAAGAATTCGAATCCAGAGCGGTACTACCGCTTGCCCAAGCGGTAGTACCGGTCGTGCGGAATCAGCACATAACGGTTGGAATTGGGGGGCCTATAAAAGGGCCCCTTCTTCCCCAGCTTGATTTTATCTCTTCTCTCTCTCCTCCATTGTTGCTGAGCTCAAACCTTGAGGATCTCCCTACCTAAAAAACCAATCTTGCCCAAACTTTTAGGAGTGGTGGAGGAGACCCTGATCTATAGTTCTACCAAGAGAGACTTCACCAAATTTTATCTAGTCCTTAGTGGATCTTGGAGTTAGGATTCATATGGTGGGAACTTGGAGGAAGTGCTCCTATGGAGGCTAGCTTAGAGTTGTGCTAGCCCCATAGGGTTTTGGGAGCCTCCGGTGTTTGTGGAGCTCGCCCCAACCTTGTGAAGGAACCGCCGCCTGGACCGACTACTTAGTGGAGAAGGGGAAGCTCCTTCATGGGGCTTTCTCGAGGAACAAGGTGAGGCCTTCGTGGCCGCCTAGCCTTTGTGGTTAGCACCTCCTCAACGCAGACGTACTCCCTTTTGTGGGAGGAACTGCGGGAAACAAACCTCGCCTCGTCTCCGCTACCCCGGTTGTTTCGCTCCCTCTCTTTACTACCTTGTTTGGTTCATTTACTCATTGCATAGCTAGGATCATACTAGGAACACCCCTATCACCAAAGTCACCACCTTTACTTCCGCATCGCACTAAAATTGAAAAAGCTATAAAACTTGTTTAGCGACCATTCACCCCCCTCTTGTTTGCTACGATTCATTCAATTGGTATCAGAGCAAGGTTTTCTTGCTCGGGCTTTACCGCCTAATAAATGGCCGAACAAGAGGTGCTTGGGAATGGGTCCCTTCCCGGTGGGAAACCACCTCCACCATCAAACGCTGATAGCACAACGACTACTTTGGATGACCTCAAGAAATTGGAGTCATCAATCGTAAGCTAAATGAAGGCTATGATGATGGAGTTGATTGCTCCAAAACCAACCCCCGCCATAGATCCTAAGGCAAGTGCCGAGGGTCCCCCACCACAAGTTAATTCTATTCCTCTTGTTGGCTTTGTCGCGCAATCGACAAAAATCCCTCAAGAGGAGGAACTTGGGGATGTCGGCACTTCATCAAAAGGGAAGGAGGAACCACCGGTTGCAAAACATTTAAGGGGTAATCATGCGGTGCCACCACCAAGTGATTACACCATAAATGTTCCAATTCCTATGCCACATATCTTGTCTCATGGTTCATCGCCGCTACTTGAGTCCAACAGCTTTGAAAATTGGCAGTTCTTAATGCGTTCTCATGTACGCAACGCATCCACCGAGCTATGGCAGATCATCGAGGAAGGTTACTCACCACGAGATCCAAGAAACTTGACAAGGATAGAAGTGGTGTATGACCAACTCAATGCCACCGCCATCAACATGATCCACATGACCGTCACACCCAAGGACCGCGCTCATATCCGCTCGCTTAAGACCGCCAAAGAAGCATGGGATAAACTCGACAAGCTCTTCCTGGGAAATGAGAGCATTCAAAGCTCTCGTTTCGATGAAATGAACAACATGGCCGACAACTTCGTCATGATTGAAGGAGAATCTCCCGAAGAGATGTACCGACGCCTCATCGCTCTAGCCGTGCAAATGCAAGATCTTGAAGCCACTTTTGTGGATGACCATTGGATCAAGCGAAAATTCTACAACGCTCTCCTCCCCTATGAGGAAGTCAAGTTGATGGCCATCCGCCAAAATGCCTCCTTCCGCGCTATGACATCCGATGAAGGTCTTAGCGAAGTCATCTCTTTGGACATCTCCAAGAAGAATGCGGAGGATCTTGTTGCACGTGCTCACAACAACCACAAGCCCAACCTCGCTTTGAAGATGAGGGAGCATGAAGCTAGTGAAAGTGATGAGGATCCCATTGAGTGGGGTCCGGATGATCTCAAGACCAACTATCATGAACACATGGCTCTCGCTGCCAGGAGCTTTTGGGATGGGAACAAGACTAGAAGTTCAAGACCAAGAGGAAGCTCAAGATACTCTCCTCGTGACTCTCCAAGAGCCCAAGGGAGGGTCAAAGGGGGAGAACATGCTACAATTGCGGCGACAAAAGTCATTTTGTTGCGGATTGTGTCTATGAGAGAAGGGAAGACAATAGTGGAAGGCTCGTCCACAAGGAAAAGTTCAAATCCCTCTCCAAAGGATTCTCCAAGTTATCCTCCAAGCCCGGTGACACCAAGGTCTCCTTCACCAAGAAGCCTAGAGCTTTCATTATCCGTGAATAGTATTCCTTCGATGAAGCTGAAGAGCGTGAAGACAAGAGCTCGAACAAGGAAGAAGAGGGAGTGGCCACCATAGCCATCGCCATCTCCACTCCCTCCATCTCCCTCTTTGACTCTCCTAATGAGAACCTCGTCGCCAACAACTCCCGTTGCCTTATGGCAAAGGTATCATCGGAGGTAGAATCCACTTCCAAACCTACATCTTCATCTAATGTCATATCTATTGATGATGCCACTAGTCTTACCATTAAGCGTGAGATTGTGGGTTTGGATGCTTTTCTCACTAACATGCAAGGGGATACTGTAACAACCCAAAAATTTCAAAACAAACAAAATGAATTTCCCTAGTTCCAAATTTTGGAACCAACAAAAACTTTTATTAAAATAAGATTGATACATATAGATCTTGCTTAAATCTTGTCTCTTGCCATGATGAGTGTTATTATGCTTATGTGCTAAACCCTAAAACCCTAAAGTGATCAAGTGAAGGTCACCAACCCAATAAAATAAAAGAGAAAGAAATCAAATAAGAAAAACCTTAAACCCTAATCTTCTCCAGAAATCATTTTGGATCTACTTTGAGAAACCCAAAATAAAATAAAAGACATATGGGGGCATATAGCCCTAATAGGTAAATCTTGAACCCTACCTTTATTATTTATGCTAATGGTGGTGAACCATTGTGAACCCCACTAAACCCTAAACCTCACCCCTCTTCTCACCATATTAGTTATAATGAAATAAAAAGAAATTAAATAAGATAGAGGCATATGTGCCTAGGGCTATATTTATAAAACTTTACCCTAAGCCTTTCTACTTTGCTTAGAGGTTTGGAAAATCTTAATACACCTTACCTAGTACCTATCAAACCAATTCCAAGTGATTTCCAAAGAAATTAAAAAGAAACTAAAAATGCCATAGAGGCATATGAGAGTCAAATAGCAAATTTGGGAAATTAAGAATATTGGCCCTAGTACTTGTGGTAAATGAATGGATCACTTCCATATACCATTTCAACACTCAACAACACCAATTGGGTCAAGCCTAGCCAATTAAAAATCAAATGCCACATATGCATAGAGGCATATGTGCCACATAGCCATTTCACCAAATCTTTGACCTAGGACTCTAAACCTTGACCAAATGATGGGAAACCATCTCTCAACCTATTATAACCCTAAATTGACCCTAACCCATGTCCAAGTGAAACAAGAGGAACAATTTACAAGATTAATGAAATATGACACATCACCTCTTATGTGTTATGGCCATTTTTGCAAATCTTTGAGCAAGACCATTTGAAATGGGTTCAATGGTTGGAAAATGTTTCTAAACTAATAAGAGTCACATTTGAGTCAACAAAAGTCAACTCAAATGGGGAGAATTCAAATAGGGAGAAAATCCCCAAAATTCACTCACATACACTTAGCCAAAGTTGCAAATCTTCAACCAAGGCCACCATTGCTTGATCTATTGTTTGTAAAACTCTTATATATGATAAAAAACAAATTTGCATCAAAGAAACCAAAATCAAATCAAAGCAAATCTCAAATTCAACATTACATGTGATAATGGTCATTTGGCCATTTTATAAAATGTTCCTCACTTTACCCCTCTGGCTTTGACTTTTCTTCAACCAAACTTGGTAAACTATGACCATGTCATCCAAGACCATATGCAGGTGAACAACTTTCATGTTGACCACCACACATCATGTTGACCAGGTTGACCAGTACAGTGTTGACAAGAGGGGACTTTGAAACAAAGAGAAGATGACCAACTTTTTGAAAACTTGCCAAACAACACCAAATTGACCACCACCACCACCATTCCATCTCTGTGAATATATGATTGAGATCCACCAAAGGAATTTTCAAAATTTGAAAACTTTTCTCTTTCGGCCATTTGCACAAACACCTTGTGGGCAGCACCTATATTTGAGCCCATGCTGGATTTTTGGTTGGACCAAGTCCAACCCTGCACTCCCTCTGCATCCCTGTACCTCTCTGCACCCCTGCCAAGCCTTGCCTGCCCTGGCATTGGACCATTTTTGACCAGAACACCACCATGCCGAGCTCATGTCACTCCCCATGCCCTTCCCCTCTCCTCTCACATCCACCCTGCACCACCATGTCTCTGAGCCTGACCTGACCCTGCTGATCACGACCGTGCACCCCCTTGACCAAGTTGACGTCGGCATTGATCAGGACCAGCGTGCCCAGACGCGCCCAGAAACGCCCCTGCGCGACAGGACGCGCATGGTGACGCCCCGGAGCGCGCCAGAGCGCCACAGTGCCCCATTGACCCAGCCCTCGCCTCGCCGTCAGCGTCCGTCAGGAGAGTTGCCATGACGCCAGGAACCCGCCGTACACGCTCCCTCTCTCCCCCGTGCCCTGTAGACGACGCTACGGTCGACGTCTTCCGCCACGGACGCTAGCACGCGAGGATGATGACGAGCGACACCGGCCCTCGTTTTCACCGCAATCACGCGCTACGTCACCGCCAGGACATCGCCTGCACGCCTGCGTCATCGCCAGTCCATCACCACCTCTGTAGCCATGTCGTCGACGAGGAGATCATCCATGCGCCACGGCCACCTCGCGCCCCTATAAAAGGAGGACGCTCCCGCCTCAAAACTCCACACCATCTTGCTCCCCTACCTCTCCTGATTCTCCTCGACCTCTTCCCCTCTCCAATTACACCCCACCTCGCCGGAATTTCACCGCAGTCCGCCGCCGCAGCAGCTCAACGAAGCCGACGATTCCGAGCACCCCTGGAGCCGCCGCAACCCTCCTTCGACTCGCCTTCGTCGACCAGTTCGTTTGCCCGCCTCGCCGACCTCGCTGGACGTCGGTAAGCCGCCCATCGCCACCCCCTCGCCGCCGGTAGGGTTAGCTCCTCGCTGCTCCTGTTCGCCGACGAGGATGACCCAGAGCCGCCCGATTCTCTTTTAATCCTACGGCCATCCTCGCTCCTTACCGTTTCACCGTTTAAACCAGGCTGACAGCTGGGACCCACCTCGTCAGACGGCCCGCTGCGTGTGAAGCGTTAGCTGGGCCGGCCCAAACCTTTTTCCCTCTCTCTGGCCCAATACCGTTTCCCGCTGACCCACGGCTTAAATTCAAAATTGCCGGAGTAGAATTATTTTGCAATCTGATACTAGTTTCAAACTTTAATAGGGACAAATCTACCGAGCCAAATTTTACAAATTTTATATATTTAGAAAGCTCATGAAAGTCCCCATCCAACCACACTGGATTCAAATCAAAATATGTTGTAGAATAAAGGTGACAAAAATAACAAGGCAGGGCCTTTTTCCACTTCAAATAATTATTAAAAATTATAGAAAAGTGCTTTTAAGATAATTCCAACTCTCAAAAATCACATGTCACATTATCTACCAGAATATCTAAAAATATGACATAGTTGCTTTACATGATCATGGCTTAGTTTAAAGATTGGCCCTATGGCTAGTTCTAGATCATTGAAAATTGGGCAAGATAATTTATTAAAATGCATGAGAGCTTCCCACTCATTTAAATTTTGTCTCAACTAATTTAACATGAGTTAGATACCCTGGTTAGTTAAATCACATATTGAATTATTTGATGATATCAAATCATTATTAGGTGTTATTAAAATGCATGAGGTGCACCATCTCATTTAAATTATGTCCACCATTAGGGGTCAAATCTATGAGGTATAGCACCTCATTTAAATCATCTTATCAAGTTGTATGAAGTAATGTGATGACCCTTGTTGCTTGGTCTCATATTTGCTCACTTAAGAATATTACATGATTGCCATAGTAGCATTTAAATTGTTCCAACAAATTATTAAATCTTATGGGAGTGTTTCTCTCATTTAAATATTGTCATGAACAATTCAAAATGAGGTAGAGACTCTGGTCATTTAGGTCTCATATGAATTGTTGATGATATTAAATCTTTACCATGTTGGGATTAAAAGGTATGAGGTGTTCACCTCATTTAAATCATTTTCTTAAATGATAAGTGTGAAGAGGTTGACTTTGGTCAACCTAGGTCATATATTATTCATAAGAGAAATTAAATCTTACTAAGATAATGAGAGGAAATTATTTCTCTAAGTAATTAAAAGTAACACCTTAATTAGTATGAGGGGAAATTATTTTTCCTAAATACGAAAACAACACATTTACCCACTTAATAGTAATGAGTGATGCTAGTTTAACTTGTGTAAATTATATGAGGTGTTTCACTTCATTTAAATCTTGTCCCAAGTACTTTCATATGAAGTTTGAACCCCTAGTCAAATACTCTCACATGAAATACTTGGAGATTTTAAATCATAATAGGCCTTATTAAATGGTATGAGGTATCCCTACCTCATTTAAATCATTTTCTCAAATGATGATGATGAATGGTTGACTTAGGTCAACATAAATTCATGTGTGATGGTTTGAGAAATTAAATCTTAAAGAAGATTCAATGAGAGGAAATTATTCCTCAAGAACAATATGGAAACTATCATTTACATATAAAATGAGAGGAAATTATTCTTCCTCAAAGCAATACCACCAATGCACAAATTGTATTAATTGTGTGAATAGAATAGTTTGTGTGAATATATGTGATGTTTGGAATAGCCAATGAATTGTTTGGTGATTGTATCCTCGTATTCGTTTATAGACGCTAGTACCGGGGACTATCAAGAGGAGGAGGTATTCTACCAAGAAGAAGGAGAAGAAGACCACTTTGATCACCTCAACAACCAAGGCAAGCTAGACTAATGCAAGTTATATTGTTGAAAGATAATATTCTTGCAAGACTACTCGAGTGCAAAGCTCATCACGAGCAAGGCACCATTACTTTTTTACTTTATGCTTCATGATCCCATCCCAAGTTTTATTCTTACAAGCTTTTACTTCGATTATTATAACTTGCTTTTATAGTTAACTTTGGTCTAGAGATAGAATACTACAAGAGTATCAAAGTTAGCCTAGATCAATCAAAGCTAGTTAGCACCCCTCATGACTAGTTGCTAGTGCTAAATAAATAAAATTGACTACTCTAGATGGGAACTTGTGAAACGAAATGACTTTGAAAACCTTGGAATGATGAGTCATTCTATTGAAAGATTTTGAAGGTGAATATGACTCGGTGAATGACTTGGTGAATTTTACCAAAACTGATGGTTGGGTTCGGATGCGATACCATTCCAATTTTACAAGTACCCCCACAATACCTGAAATGGGTAAGGCTTAACTAGAAGTTTATGTATCTTAGTATGGGCTCCCTCTAAACAAGCGTCATCGGGGTTATGCCAAGGGCTGCCTCCAACAAAATATGAAATGATGTGATATGACGTGAATATGAGGTGAATGTCCGCCCAAGCCCTCGTGCGGTTCCCGAGCCGACAGCTTTGTCTTCACCGGGAGGCCAAGCTCATGGGGAGAGGTGCCTATACTAGGGTATGTAAGTGAAAGGTTATGGTTGGTAGTCCGCACACGGAGTGTGATAAATCAGGGCCAGCTTAACCTCGACGGATTATTGCAAATGTTGTGGCACAAGTGTACGACCTCCGCAGAGTGTAGATCTATTCGAATAGCCGCGTCCACGGTTATGGACAGTTGGAAAGGCCATACTGTTCCGTCATCAGACCATTTTCAAAAATATGACATGTGAAGGGTGACTTGTGATTTGAACTTGAGATGGTGAATTTGAATTGAATCACAACAGAGTTGTGGGAATGACACTAATGTTCCCACTTGAGTTAGTTAGCAAATGAAGATGTTTTGGTTTACTAAAGTGCTTATGAAATAAAACTGGCTTTATGCAAATGAAACTAGAGCTTAGAACCCCTTACTATAGTTGATAGTATTTACATTAGTATTAGTTTGCGAGTACTTTAAAGTACTCACGGCTGTGTCCCTGGCTATTCAAATGGCCAGACTATGAAGAGGAACAGCAGTACGAAGAAGATGGACAGCAGGACGTCTACGGCAACTAGGACCACTCCTGACGTCAACAGTTTGCTCGTGGAATAGATGGACCACGACCGCTACTACTTCGCTTCCGCTATGTGTTTTGTAATAGGATCTCTAGATCCACTATGTTGTATTAAGACTGGATCATGTGATCCTTTGTTGTAAGACGATTATGTGTTGTAATGAATGATGTGTTGTGATATCAATCTATTATGTCTCGCAAAAACAATATTCCTGGGATTGCGATGAATGGCATAATAGGCATCTGGACTTAAAAATCCGGGTGTTGACAAGTTGGTATCAGAGCCATTGTTGACCTTAGGAGACCCTAGTTAGAATGGACGTCTGAAAAACTTAGCTTCAAAACAAAGGAAGTGAATATTTGTGAAAAACTTATTCTTACCCTTATCCTTGAGATCTTTTTCAAAATGAGAAATTCATGCTCTACTTTTTCTTTGTAGCACTACCTAAAATGTTGCACACTTGACTACTTCTTTAACTTACTTATCCTAATTGCTCACAGATGAAGTACCAATGGGAGTCCTATCAGCTTGGTTCGTGAGGCGACCCAAGGTTCGAAAAGGAGTTGAAGCAACTAGTGGACTATCTAGGACATCCGTATCCCGAGTTCTTCGAATACCCCTCAAAGCTCGGTTAGGAGAACCACCTCGGTGGGACGTTTCTACCGATCTACGAAGGAAGCTTGATGCCCCGGTATGGGAAACCATATGGTTTTCTGTAACGGGAAACACTTGGAAGGAAGGACTAGACAAAGCTATGCAAGAAGCAATTTCCCGTCTGTGTGGACAAAATGAGAACAAGGTCAAGAACACTCGCTTCATCTACTACCCAAGACATGACTCCATGGGAAGACCGATGACCATGCCCCCACCACAACCAAAGATGAACCTCTATGAAGCACCTCAGGACTTCAGGCAGTACAAAACCCGCAGGGATTTGGACCACGCCCTCGCCTCTCGCCAAGCACCTCACCCTTGAAGAAGAAGAAATCCACCCTGAAGAGTAGTATCACCCCAGCACTTAAGTAGGTGTGAGTTGTATCAGGATCCCCCTTGTATCGTAGAGCGAATGAATGGTTCTTCAAACCAACGGTGTGTTAGATTTGTAATGTGTGATGCTTGGTATGAATAAAAAAGTGTTGTTGGTTTTTACCCCCGCAACACTACTCAAAATTTCAAATTGTGAACTTTTAAAATTTAACAAAACAAACCATAGAAATTTCCCTCTTATCTTATCATCTACCTCGATATTCAGATGGCCCCACCAACCCGCAGCGCCAATCAGGACGCCTTGATGCAGATGTTGCAAACCATGCTGGAGGATATGCAAGCTGAACGAGCTGAACGCCAAGCCAACATTGCAGCACTTCAACAGCTTGCAAACAACAATCAAGGTCATCATGATCACCCAGGATCAAAGCTAAAGAACTTTCGAACACCAACCCACCAATATTCAACAAGACCGAAGAACCCCTAGATGCCGATGACCGGCTCCGGACAATGGAGAACAACCTCGAAGTTGCGCAAGTTGAAGCCGCAGAGAAAGTGTTGTTTGCCACGCACTACTTAGCAGGACCAGCCAGAGCTTGGTGGACCAGCACCCGTGCAATGAACGCAGGACAGATGATGACCTGGGAAGACTTCAAGCTGAAGTTTAGCAAGTACCATGTGCCCCAAGGACTGATCAAAAAGATGAGAGACGAGTTCCGGGAACTCAAGCAAGGAAAAATGTCCGTGGTGGAATACCGCGACAGGTTTCTTACTCTGTCAAGGTACGCCCCGGATGAGACCGACACCAATGAGAAGAGAAAGGAAAGATTTCTGAACGGACTGCACGACGAGATGCAACCGTGTTGGTGAACATTCCGTTCGCTGACTTGGAAGCCCTCGTAGACTCAGCCATACGAGATGGAAGGAAAGCTGCATCGAGCCAATGAGAACCGCAAGAGAAGAATGATGAACCGGAATGGACCCCACCATACCCGAAGTACCGCAATAACTCCTCTGGAGGACTCACCCCAAGATACAACAAGCCCCCTGCCCAGAATTATCGTCCCAACTACACCAACCACAACGGAGGACCCCCGAAGCCCAGAGGCAACAACAACAACAACAACAACCACAACAATGGAAACAACAACAACAACACCAATACAGCCCCAAGAACTGGAAGCAATGCTACCCCCCGTGTTTCCCAAAGACAAGTCCACCGTCAACTGCTATGAATGTGGAGTTGTGGGTTACTTCTCCAATGAGTGCCCCAAAAAGCTTGCCAGGATTGCCGCCAATACCGCAACACCTGCTCAGCAACAGCGCCGCTTGCCGGAAGAAGGAACCAGTAACAACAACAACGGCCGTCTCTACCACATGATCGCACATCGAAGCTCGAGAAGCACCCCAGACCATGCCAAGTATGTCTTCCTGTTAATAAAATGCTCAATCTCTCTTAGGAACCTAACTTTTCTTAAAATCTCGGGACGAGATTTGTTTAAGGGGGAAGGGTTTGTAACAACCCAAAAATTTCAAAACAAACAAAATGAATTTCCCTAGTTCCAAATTTTGGAACCAACAAAAACTTTTATTAAAATAAGATTGATACATATAGATCTTGCTTAAATCTTGTCTCTTGCCATGATGAGTGTTATTATGCTTATGTGCTAAACCCTAAAACCCTAAAGTGATCAAGTGAAGGTCACCAACCCAATAAAATAAAAGAGAAAGAAATCAAATAAGAAAAACCTTAAACCCTAATCTTCTCCGAAATCATTTTGGATCTACTTTGAGAAACCCAAAATAAAATAAAAGACATATGGGGGCATATAGCCCTAATAGGTAAATCTTGAACCCTACCTTTATTATTTATGCTAAATGGTGGTGAACCATTGTGAACCCCACTAAACCCTAAACCTCACCCCTCTTCTCACCATATTAGTTATAATGAAATAAAAAGAAATTAAATAAGATAGAGGCATATGTGCCTAGGGCTATATTTATAAAACTTTACCCTAAGCCTTTCTACTTTGCTTAGAGGTTTGGAAAATCTTCATACACCTTACCTAGTACCTATCAAACCAATTCCAAGTGATTTCCAAAGAAATTAAAAAGAAACTAAAAATGCCATAGAGGCATATGAGAGTCAAATAGCAAATTTGGGAAATTAAGAATATTGGCCCTAGTACTTGTGGTAAATGAATGGATCACTTCCATATACCATTTCAACACTCAACAACACCAATTGGGTCAAGCCTAGCCAATTAAAAATCAAATGCCACATATGCATAGAGGCATATGTGCCACATAGCCATTTCACCAAATCTTTGACCTAGGACTCTAAACCTTGACCAAATGATGGGAAACCATCTCTCAACCTATTATAACCCTAAATTGACCCTAACCCATGTCCAAGTGAAACAAGAGGAACAATTTACAAGATTAATGAAATATGACACATCACCTCTTATGTGTTATGGCCATTTTTGCAAATCTTTGAGCAAGACCATTTGAAATGGGTTCAATGGTTGGAAAATGTTTCTAAACTAATAAGAGTCACATTTGAGTCAACAAAAGTCAACTCAAATGGGGAGAATTCAAATAGGGAGAAAATCCCCAAAATTCACTCACATACACTTAGCCAAAGTTGCAAATCTTCAACCAAGGCCACCATTGCTTGATCTATTGTTTGTAAAACTCTTATATATGATAAACAAACACATTTGCATCAAAGAAACCAAAATCAAATCAAAGCAAATCTCAAATTCAACATTACATGTGATAATGGTCATTTGGCCATTTTATAAAATGTTCCTCACTTTACCCCTCTGGCTTTGACTTTTCTTCAACCAAACTTGGTAAACTATGACCATGTCATCCAAGACCATATGCAGGTGAACAACTTTCATGTTGACCACCACACATCATGTTGACCAGGTTGACAAGTATAGTGTTGACAAGAGGGGACTTTGAAACAAAGAGAAGATGACCAACTTTTTGAAAACTTGCCAAACAACACCAAATTGACCACCACCACCACCATTCCATCTCTATGAATATATGATTGAGATCCACCAAAGGAATTTTCAAAATTTGAAAACTTTTCTCTTTCGGCCATTTGTACAAACACCTTGTGGGCAGCACCTATATTTGAGCCCATGCTGGATTTTTGGTTGGACCAAGTCCAACCCTGCACTCCCTCTGCATCCCTGTACCTCTCTGCACCCCTGCCAAGCCTTGCCTGCCCTGGCATTGGACCATTTTTGACCAGAACACCACCATGCCGAGCTCATGTCACTCCCCATGCCCTTCCCCTCTCCTCTCACATCCACCCTGCACCACCATGTCTCTGAGCACGACCTGACCCTGCTGATCACGACCGTGCACCCCCTTGACCAAGTTGACGTCGGCATTGGCCAGGACCAGCGTGCCCAGACGCGCCCAGAAACGCCCATGCGCGACAGGACGCGCATGGTGACGCCCCGGAGCGCGCCAGAGCGCCACAGTGCCCCATTGACCCAGCCCTCGCCTCGCCGTCAGCGTCCGTCAGGAGAGTCGCCATGACGCCAGGAACCTGCTAGACACGCTCCCTCTCTCCCCCGTGCCCTGTAGACGACGCTACGGTCGACGTCTTCCGCCACGGACGCCAGCACGCGAGGATGATGACGAGCGATACCGGCCCTCGTTTTCACCGCAATCACGCGCTACGTCACCGCCAGGACATCGCCTGCACGCCTGCGTCATCGCCAGTCCATCACCACCTCTGTAGCCATGTCGTCGACGAGGAGATCATCCATGCGCCACGGCCACCTCGCGCCCCTATAAAAGGAGGACGCTCCCGCCTCAAAACTCCACACCATCTTGCTCCCCTACCTCTCCTGATTCTCCTCGACCTCTTCCCCTCTCCAATTACACCCCACCTCGCCGGAATTTCACCGGAGTCCGCCGCTGCAGCAGCTCAACGAAGCCGACGATTCCGAGCACCCCTGGAGCCGCCGCAACCCTCCTTCGACTCGCCTTCGTCGACCAGTTCGTTTGCCCGCCTCGCCGACCTCGCTGGACGTCGGTAAGCCGCCCATCGCCACCCCCTCGCCGCCGGTAGGGTTAGCTCCTCGCTGCTCCTGTTCGCCGACGAGGATGACCCTGAGCCGCCCGATTCTCTTTTAATCCTACGGCCATCCTCGCTCCTTACCGTTTCGCCATTTAAACCAGGCTGACAGCTGGGACCCACCTCATCAGACGGCCCGCTGCGTGTGAAGCGTTAGCTGGGCCGGCCCAAACCTTTTTCCCTCTCTCTGGCCCAATACCGTTTCCCGCCAGCCCACAGTTTAAATTCAAAATTGCCAGAGTAGAATTATTTTGCAATCTGATACTAGTTTCAAACTTTAATAGGGACAAATCTACTGAGCCAAATTTTACAAATTTTATATATTTAGAAAGCTCATGAAAGTCCCCATCCAACCACACTGGATTCAAATCAAAATATGTTGTAGAATAAAGGTGACAAAAATAACAAGGCAGGGCCTTTTTCCACTTCAAATAATTATTAAAAATTATAGAAAAGTGCTTTTAAGATAATTCCAACTCTCAAAAATCACATGTCACATTATCTACCAGAATATCTAAAAATATGACATAGTTGCTTTACATGATCATGGCTTAGTTTAAAGATTGGCCCTATGGCTAGTTCTAGATCATTGAAAATTGGGCAAGATAATTTATTAAAATGCATGAGAGCTTCCCACTCATTTAAATTTTGTCTCAACTAATTTAACATGAGTTAGATACCCTGGTTAGTTAAATCACATATTGAATTATTTGATGATATCAAATCATTATTAGGTGTTATTAAAATGCATGAGGTGCACCATCTCATTTAAATTATGTCCACCATTAGGGGTCAAATCTATGAGGTATAGCACCTCATTTAAATCATCTTATCAAGTTGTATGAAGTAATGTGATGACCCTTGTTGCTTGGTCTCATATTTGCTCACTTAAGAATATTACATGATTGCCATAGTAGCATTTAAATTGTTCCAACAAATTATTAAATCTTATGGGAGTGTTTCTCTCATTTAAATATTGTCATGAACAATTCAAAATGAGGTAGAGACTCTGGTCATTTAGGTCTCATATGAATTGTTGATGATATTAAATCTTTACCATGTTGGGATTAAAAGGTATGAGGTGTTCACCTCATTTAAATCATTTTCTTAAATGATAAGTGTGAACAGGTTGACTTTGGTCAACCTAGGTCATATATTATTCATAAGAGAAATTAAATCTTACTAAGATAATGAGAGGAAATTATTTCTCTAAGTAATTAAAAGTAACACCTTAATTAGTATGAGGGGAAATTATTTTTCCTAAATACGAAAACAACACATTTACCCACTTAATAGTAATGAGTGATGCTAGTTTAACTTGTGTAAATTATATGAGGTGTTTCACTTCATTTAAATCTTGTCCCAAGTACTTTCATATGAAGTTTGAACCCTTAGTCAAATACTCTCACATGAAATACTTGGAGATTTTAAATCATAATAGGCCTTATTAAATGGTATGAGGTATCCCTACCTCATTTAAATCATTTTCTCAAATGATGATGATGAATGGTTGACTTAGGTCAACATAAATTCATGTGTGATGGTTTGAGAAATTAAATCTTAAAGAAGATTCAATGAGAGGAAATTATTCCTCAAGAACAATATGAAAACTATCATTTACATATAAAATGAGAGGAAATTATTCTTCCTCAAAGCAATACCACCAATGCACAAATTGTATTAATTGTGTGAATAGAATAGTTTGTGTGAATATATGTGATGTTTGTAATAGCCAATGAATTGTTTGGTGATTGTATCCTCGTATTCGTTTATAGACGCTAGTACCGGGGACTATCAAGAGGAGGAGGTATTCTACCAAGAAGAAGAAGAAGAAGACCACTTTGATCACCTCAACAACCAAGGCAAGCTAGACTAATGCAAGTTATATTGTTGCAAGCTAATATTCTTGCAAGACTACCCGAGTGCAAAGCTCCTCACGAGCAAGGCACCATTACTTTTTTACTTTATGCTTCATGATCCCATCCCAAGTTTTATTCTTACAAGCTTTTACTTCGATTATTATAACTTGCTTTTATAGTTAACTTTGGTCTAGAGATAGAATACTACAAGAGTATCAAAGTTAGCCTAGATCAATCAAAGCTAGTTAGCACCCCTCATGACTAGTTGCTAGTGCTAAATAAATAAAATTGACTACTCTAGATGGGAACTTGTGAAACGAAATGACTTTGAAAACCTTGGAATGATGAGTCATTCTATTGAAAGATTTTGAAGGTGAATATGACTGGTGAATGACTTGGTGAATTTTACCAAAACTGATGGTTGGGTTCGGATGCGATACCATTCCAATTTTACAAGTACCCCACAATACCTGAAATGGGTAAGGCTTAACTAGAAGTTTATGTATCTTAGTATGGGCTCCCTCTAAACAAGCGTCATCGGGGTTATGCCAAGGGCTGCCTCCAACAAAATATGAAATGATGTGATATGATGTGAATATGAGGTGAATGTCCGGCCCAAGCCCTGTGCAGTTCCCAGGCTGACAGTTTGTCTTCACTGGGAGGCCAAGCTCATGGGGAGAGGTGCCTATACTAGGGTATGTAAGTGAAAGGTTATGGTTGGTAGTCCGCACACGGAGCGTGATAAATCAGGGCCAGATAACCTTGACGGATTATTGCAAATGTTGTGGCACAAGTGTACGACCTCTGCAGAGTGTAGATCTATTCGAATAGCCGCGTCCACGGTTATGGACAGTTGGAAAGGCCATACTGTTCCGTCATCAGACCATTTTCAAAAATATGACATGTGAAGGGTGACTTGTGATTTGAACTTGAGATGGTGAATTTGAATTGAATCACAACAGAGTTGTGGGAATGACACTAATGTTCCCACTTGAGTTAGTTAGCAAATGAAGAGGTTTTGGTTTACTAAAGTGCTTATGAAATAAAACTGGCTTTATGCAAATGAAACTAGAGCTTAGAACCCCCTTACTATAGTTGATAGTATTTACATTAGTATTAGTTTGCGAGTACTTTAAAGTACTCACGGCTGTGTCCCTGGCTATTCAAATGGCCAGACTATGAAGAGGAACAGCAGTACGAAGAAGATGGACAGCAGGACGTCTACGACAACTAGGACCACTCCTGACGTCAACAGTTGCCTGTGGAATAGATGGACCACGACCGCTACTACTTCGCTTCCGCTATGTGTTTTGTAATAGGATCTCTAGATCCACTATGTTGTATTAAGACAGATACCAAGACCCATGTTGAGGCCTTCATAGGTCAACTTGGTGCGGCTCAAGACCTTATAGAGAAGAAGGAGAGGCTTGAGAGGGAGGCGGCAAATGAGATTGCCTCTCTCACTCAAGCCCATGAGGAGGAGCAAAACTTGCACGTCTCTTGAAGCAAGTGTAATTAACCTTGAAGTCCCTAACAATGCCATCATCTCCCAACTCACCAAGGACCAAGTGAAAAAGTATTAACTTGTCAATGCCTACGGATTGTAGACTAGGGTTTAGTTGGAAGTAGAGGGCAAGTAGATCTCGAAGGTTCAGCCGGAAAAGTACTCGACTACTAGAAAACTAGGGTTGTGTTGACAATGAAATCGATCCTCTCTTTGTCCTTCGACTCCCCCTTATATAGGAGACGGAGCCGAAGGTTTCGTGATGTACAAGTTACAGAAACCGGGAGACTCTTTGAGTTCGTCCCGTAATAGTTACAAGTCATTATTCCTAATACAACTCTATCTTTCCAAACTATCTCTTCAATTGGGCTTCCGGGCTTCGTAAACCTCGGGTTGTGGGCCTTCAGTAAACCCCGGGTACCATCTTCGGCAGGCCCATTGGGGATGCCTATGTCAGTAGCCCACGAGATTTTGCTTGAATCGAAGAATCAAGGAAAATCTCCATCTTTACAATTATCATATGATTTCTTTGAGTCAGTAAATAGCTTTTACAAAAAAATCGTATTGTACAGGGATAACGGTAATTGGGCTAGTTCATCTGACGGATCAGGTACTAGTTAACAGCTCTTGCAGCAATCCCGCAAAAACCTGTGGTGACCCTGCATACCACTGCATGTTGTAGTATGCTAGTCGTTGATATAACATTCACGAAGTAGCAATCCGCAAATATTACATCCCTCAGAGTAGTACAACAGAACATAGCAGGTCCATAACTCATTCATTTATTATTACAAGCAACATATACATGTCATCTCGGAGTTCCTCTTGGGTCCTAAGAGGAATACTCCTGGGTTCGAGGTGAACCCGACTTAGCTTACAACATAGAAGTCTTACTAGGTTATACATTTATTCTCAACGAGCAGTTAAGTACTAAGAGTTCGCACTGCTCGGATACTACTACTATCGGATAAGTCTATGCTTGATCTCCTCCGGAACCCTCCCCGGTTCCGTAGATGATGAGGTAGTCAACTCCTTCTATACCTCTGGAGGGGTCTGGTTCTTCATAGCAGATGTCTTCTGCTCCGTCTTGGTTGTCGTTGTCCTCCTCAAGTCGATTGATACGTCTCAAACGTATCTATAATTTCTTATGTTCCATGCTACTTTTATGATGATACACATATGTTTTATACACACTTTACATCATTTATATGCATTTTCCGGAACTAACCTATTAACAAGATGCCGAAGTGCCAGTTCTCGTTTTCTGCTGTTTTTGGTTTCAGAAATCCTACAAAGGAAATATTCTCGGAATTGGACGAAATCAACGGCCAGTATCTTATTTTTCCCGGAAGCTTCCAGAGCACCGAAGAGGGACCAGAGGGGAGCCCTGGGGGTCCCACCCCACAAGGCGGCGCGGCCAAGGGGGGGGCGCCCCCCTATGGTGGGGCCACCCTCTGGCTCCTCCGAGGCTGCTCTTCCGCCTATATAAAGTCTCCGTCGCGAAAACCCTATGGGAATAAGCCACGATACGAGAAAAGTTCCAGAGCTGCCGCCATCGCGAAGCCAAGATTCGGGGGACAGAAGTCTCTGTTCCGGCACGCCGTCGGGACGGGGAATTGCCCCTAGAAGGCATCTCCATCGACACCACCGCCATCTTCATCGACGCTGCTGTCTCCTATGATGAGGAGGGAGTAGTTCTCCCCCGAGGCTAAGGGCTGTACCGTAGCTATGTGGTTCATCTCTCTCTCATGTGATCTTTATGTGATCGTGAGCTTTGTGATCTAGTTGAATATCATCTATGTGCTACTCTAGTGATGTTATTAAAGTAGTCTATTCCTCCTCCATGATGTAATGTTGACAGTGTGTGCATCATGTAGTACTTGGTATAAGCTATGATTGTGATCTCTTGTAGATTATGAAGTTAACTATTACTATGATAGTATTGATGCGATCTATTCCCCCTTTCATAGCCTGACGGTGACGGTGTGTATGCTATGTTAGTACTCGGTATAATTGCAATGGTCTATTATGCACTCTAAGGTTACTTAAATATGAACACCGAATGTTGTGGAGCTTGTTAACTCCGGCTTGAGGGAGCTCTTGTAGCCCTACACAATGAATGGTGTTTGTCATCCAACAAGAGAGTGTAGAGAAAGTAGTATTTGTTTATTCGAGTTATGTGATCAATGTTGAGAGTGTCCACTAGTGAAAGTATGATCCCTAGGCCTTGTTTCCGAATATCGAAACTCCGTTTATTTATTGTTCCACTCGCATGTTTACTCGCTGCCATCTTTATTTCAGATTGCTATTACCACTCATATTCATCCATATTACTTGCATCTCACTATCTCTTCGCCGAACTAGTGCACCTATACATCTGACAAGTGTATTAGGTGTATTGGGGACACAAGAGACTTCTTGTATCGTAATTGCAGGGTTGCTTGAGAGGGATATCTTTGACCTCTACCTCCCTGAGTTCGATAAACCTTGGGTGATTCACTTAAGGGAAACTTGCTGCTGTTCTACAAACCTCTGCTCTTGGAGGCCCAACACTGTCTACAAGAATAGAAGCGTGCGTAGACATCAAGCTATTTTCTGGCGCCGTTGCCAGGGAACGAAGAAAAGCTACACCACAGAGATTTCTACCTCCCACATCAACCACGCGCCAGTTGTGGACATCAAGCTATTTTCTGGCGCCGTTGCCGGGGAGGTAAGGTAAAAGGTATTCACATCCTCCGACTACTAAGCTATTTCCTAGCACTGTTGCCGGTGTGTGAGTGCTCGAAGCTATTTCCTTTAGATCCTGCAATTGCATCTTTTTGTTTTTTGTTTTTATTTTCACTAGTTAGGATTAATGGAAAACAACAAAAATATTAGAGATCTTTATGAAATTTATATTGAATTAGGACATGATGTGTTTGAAGAGAGAATTAAAAAACCCATGGAACTCTGTTTGCAAAATAGTTGTAGCAATGTTATTAGCATGAACTCTTTGAACACTATTATTGCTAATGTTATGGAAGAATTTAAGCTTGGGGAAGCTGGTTTTGATGAGCATGATATTTTTAGTCCCCCAAGCATGGAGGAGAAAATTTACTTTGATGATACTTTGCCTCCCATTTATGATGATTATAATGATAGTGGTATTTTGGTGCCACCTACTATGGAGGATAAAGTTTATTATGATTATACTATGCCTCCTATATTTGATGATTATGGTGATGAGAATAATAATGATAGCTACTTTGTTGAATTTGCTCCCACTACAATTAATAAGAATGACTATGCTTATGTTGGGAGTAGTAATTATTTTATGCATGAGACTCATGATAAGAATGGTTTATGTGATAGTTATATTGTCGAGTTTGTTCATGATGCCACTGAAAGTTATTATGAGAGAGGAAAACATAGTTATATGCATCTTAATAATATTAAGTTTCCCCTCTTTATGTTGAGAATCTTGAAGTTGCGCTTGTGTTACTTTTCTATGCTTGTCGCACTATGCCTACATGACTTGTTTATTTACAAGATTCCTTTTCATAGGAAGTGGGTTAGACTTAAATTTGTTTCGTACTTGCTTTTTGATGCTCTCCTTTGCTTCAACTCTTATTTCCTGCGAGTGCATCATTAAAATTGCTGAGCCCATCTTAATGGCTATAAAGAAAGCACTTCTTGGGAGATAACCCATGCTTTTATTTTGTTACTGTTTTGTTGTGTCTTGGAAGTTGTTACTACTGTAGCAACCTCTCCTTATCTTTATTTTATTGCATTGTTGTGCCAAGTAAAGTCTTTGATAGTAAGGTTGATACTAGATTTGGATTACTGCGCAGAAATAGATTTCTTGTTGTCACGAAATTGAGCAGCCCCTTCTGCACTCTCCTCACCCGTCGCTCCCGACATTTCCCCCTAGTTCTGCAACACAAAGTTGTACTCATAGTTACTCCATGCGCAAGTTTTCTGAGCTCAACTTTGTGCACAGAACTAGTCACGCAATGGAAATCAAGAAGCAAATCCAAATCATACAAAACATATACCATGTATATACATACTTAAGTGGTTCATTACAATACTTAGTAGTAGTGTGAGTATACAAACTCACTTATTGAAGTATATTTACAAATTTCTACAAATATTACATACTACAATAGATATGGTACAACTGTATTGTAGTCTCGCCTCCCGTGGTGGTCTCTAGTCGTGCTTTACTCCCGGTACATCCCAGGCTTCCATCCGGTCGAACGTGTAGTCCTCCTGATAGAATCTGGAACATAGGGTCTTCCCGTCGGCTGGTAATCAGAATCAGAGGATGATCCCAGGGAGAAATCTGTGTTCATGAACTGATTATTCAATGCATCATAATCCACCCCTGGGGTGTACTCCCCTGTGACTCCGCCATAGGCATTCCCACCATCCGTATCCGACTCGATCAGTATCGGATACTCCTCATAGTCTCCCCTATTATACTGATAGTTCTGGAACTGGGTTGTGGCGTCCTCATCCATCTCAGGATTACATCTAACTGAATCACTATAGGTTCCCGTGTATGATCCCCAACGCCAACCTGTGGAGTTCTCTATAGGAGTCTCGGAACGCTGATGGTTTCCGGATTCCTCTCCACCCTCATATCCTCCTTGGGAACTACTAGGAAAGTACCTAGGTGTAATGGGTGTGGTTTGTTGTTCTGGATGGTCAATACTAATGAAATCACCAGCTGAATAAACTGGTGTGTGAACCTCACCCTCCATTGGTTCTTTTCCCTTTGACTCCTCCTTGGGCTCAGTGAATTCTTCCAACATTGTGTCAATTGCTCCCGACAGATGTCGGTTCAACTGAAAGAACAATGTCAGTAGGTTGCGGAAGTTATCCATGTACTTAGCGGCTTCTGCTGGTTTTCGCTTTGCAATCTTGAAGTGGTTAATCATAGGGTCATCTTCCTCCTCCATGTGTGGAATGTGTGCGAATTCGGAACCAATAAGCTCCTTGGTCTTATGTTCCCGGATATCAGTGATGGCTTTCATTATGGCTATGTGGTAGGCTGTTCTAATGGTTCTAGCCTCACCTGCTGGCATCACTATACTCATTCCTAGGGATTTTGGAAGTCTTAGTCCTACCCTACACTTTGCCAATACTGTACCATCATAGTACATGTATTTCATTACTTGGATCTGGGGATCGCACCCAAATTCAAGTAACATAGCATGAAGAATGTCTGCGAGTCCTCCGTCATAGTCACTCAAGGTCGATTCCTTCACTTTCACGTTACGTCCAGGACGTGAACTTGCCATAGTTGGCTGTAGATAATAAAGAATATAATATTAGTAATGATGCATCATATTAGGGATAATAAAGAATTATCGCACTAAAAATGTATGATTGTTGTATTCTCAAGTGAATATACACCACATTTTTAGAGAATTCTTTACTAATCCTATTTGACTCCTAACGTTCTGTCCCATTTACTAGGTTCCAACCTAAGGTCAAAGCTTTTGCTCTGATACCAACTGTGGTGACCCTGCATACCACTGCATGTTGTAGTATGCCAGTCGTTGATATAACATTCACGAAGTACCAATCCACAAATATTACATCCCTCAGAGTAGTACAACAGAACATAGCAGGTCCATAACTCATTCATTTATTATTACAAGCAACATATACATGTCATCTCGGAGTTCCTCTTGGGTCCTAAGAGGAATAGTCCTGGGTTCGAGGTGAACCCGACTTAGCTTACAACATAGAAGTCTTACTAGGTTATACATTTATTCTCAACGAGCAGTTAAGTACTAAGAGTTCGCACTGCTCGGATACTACTACTATCGGATAGGTCTATGCTTGATCTCCTCCGGAACCCTCCCCGGTTCCGTAGATGATGAGGTAGTCAACTCCTTCTATACCTCCGGAGAGGTCTGGTTCTTCATAGCAGATGTCTTCTGCTCCGTCTTGGTTGTCGTTGTCCTCCTCAAGTCGATTCAGACAATCTAAGCAAGGGATTTAAGAGTGGTATGAGTATGAGCGTACTCAACAAGTTCATTATAGAAAAGAGGTGTTTAATGCACTAGCTACGATATTAGACCAGAAAGTCTAATACCAATGCAAGTTTTTTTATACTTCAAGAGGTTGCTTTTATTCAGAAGAACTATGTCCGTCAGCCTTCACCGGTTTACTAGAACTTCATGGAGTTCCTTTCCGGCAGCGTTCGCAGTTCCAAATCCCGGAATAGGGAGTGACAGGTCACGATTCATTACACTCTGCAGAGGTGTGTTGCTTTACCCATAAGAGATCTTAACCTTGGTGCCAACCGGGCAGCTTTCCCGTCCACACTTCCTTTGGTGTGAGGCACGGTATAAGGTCTAGCCAATCATGTTCCTCCGCTACCTCGAACACCCACCCTTTGTTGCAATTCCGATCTTGGGTTCTCGCCGGCCAGCGTATCCATAGGATACCATCCGACCTCAACTATTACCAGGTCGCAACCATGGTCCTTCGCCGGTCGTTGCAACCCATCATAGACCGCATTACCGTGGGGAATTAGAATGGGATCCCCACCCTCCGGTTGTTCTCGCAAGATACAACTGCTATGGTAAGCGCATCCGTTGATGAACGAGAGGTGGAAACACTTTTGACTACTCCGTCCCACTCCAGATCTTATGGTTAACACGGGTATTATGGCACAAGAATCACTGAACGACATTTGTTGTTTAATCCTAGATGGATATAAACCCATTGCAATGGAACCTCCACCATGTCAACACATTCCATGGTTCCATTGCCAACCACATAGTCATATTCATAGTTATGAAAATAGTGGTTTTGCTTTCGATGCAATAGTGATAAACATAGTACTTTGCAAGTAATTTGGTAAAAATACTCAAATGACATGCGCAAGCGATGAACTTGCCCGAAGACTGCAAAGTGTTGCATTTGGAAGGTGTGGACTGACCCTTGTCCTCTGTTTCTGAAAAATAGCATCATTGTCCGATAAGGGCAATGGTTAAAGAAGCAATTATGCATGCTTTCCATTTTTAGGGTTTGTTCCCCCCTTTCCGATGCTTATTATTTTATGTAAGTGGTAATTACTAAGAATGATTTGGGGATACTCTGTTTAGGGTAACATACTACCTTGAAATATTGTCAAGGTGTTTTTAAATTTCAAAAGGATTTATGGACTTATTTTATCCTTAAAAATAGAGTGGTTTATTTTTAATGAATTAAATATTCATCAAATTATGACTTATTCTTATTTGTCTCCAAAAATTCCTTTTCATATTTTATTCTTATAGAGAATTTTATGCTGAACAGTTTTCATATTTTTAATTATTTTTAGAGATCTTATTCATTTTCTATTTAATTTCCAAGTTTCTGGTTTAATTGAATTTGTGAAATGACTAAAGTGCCCCTTGGGCCCACTTGATAGTGGAGCCCATCGGGTTGAGTCTAACCCGAGCCGCACTTCTGGCTCGGTCGGACTCAGTCGCCCCCTTCCTCCTCTCTCTCGCTGTCAACACCCGGATTTTTAAGTCCAGATGCCTGTTATGCCATACATCACAATCCCAGGAATATTGTTGTTGCGAGACATAACAGTTGAATATCATAAGTCATCATTCATTACATACCATAGTCATCTTACAAATAGAGATCACATGATCCATATTACACAAATAGTTGATCTATTGATCAACATACACAAAGTTCATAGTTTCATAGCGGAAGCGTAAATAGAAGGGACTCTCTAGTCCACGAGGCCAACGTCTGACGTCAGAAGATTCCCTAGTTGTCGTAGGCGTCCTGCTGGTCGTCCTCTTCATACTGCTGTTCTGCTTCATAGTCTGGCCATTTGAATAGCCAGGGACAAAGCCGTGAGTACTTTAAAGTACTCGCAAACTAATACTATTGTAAGTACTAACATTGCTATTGAGAGTGTTCTAAGCTCTAAGGATATTTGTGTAAAGCCAGTTTTAGTTTAGAAACATTTTAGTAAACAACTCCTCATGTGCTAACTAACTCAAGTGGGAACATTAGTGTCATTCCCACAGCTCTGGTGTGATTCAAAGTCAAAGTCACCTTTCAATTCAAGGCACCATTCACCATTCATATTTTTAGAAAAGTTCTGATGACGGAACAGTATGGCCTTCCCAACTGTCCATGACCGCGGACGCGGCTATTCGAATAGGTTTAACTCTGCGAGAGGTTGTACACTTGTGCCACAACAATTGCAATAGTTCGTCGAGGGTAATCTGGACTCGATTTATCGTACGCGATGCGCGAACTACCAATCCTAACCTTTCATTTACATACCCTAGTATAGGCACCTCTCCCCATGAGCTTGGCCTCCCGGTGAAGACAGACAGTCGGCACTGGGAACCGCACGAGGCTTGGGCCGGACATTCACCTCATTTCACGTCATTTCACATCATTCCTTTTGTTGTAGAGGCAGCCTCCGGCATAACCCCGATGACGCTTGTTCGGAGGGAACCCATACTAAAATACATAAGTTTCCGACTAAGCCTTACCCAAATTCAGGTATTGTGGGGGTACTTGTAAAATTGGAATGGTATCGCATCCGAACCCAACCATCGGTTTTTGTAAAGTTCACCATGTCATTCACCGATCATATTCACCTTCAAAATCTTTCAATAGAATGACTCATCATTCCAAGGTTTTCAAAGTCATTTCATTTCACAAGTTCCCATCTAGAGTAGTCACTTTTAATTTTTAGCACTAGCATCTAAGTATGAGGGGTGCTAAATACTTTGCTTTGTTTCTAGGCTAACTTTGATACTCTTGTACTAATCCAATACTAACCAAGTGAATCATGAATCAAAAAGTACTTTGATAAAACAAAAGTAAATAAAGCTTGTAAAGTAAAACTGGGAAATAGGATCATGATAAAGTAAATGTGGTAATGCCTTGCTCATGGTGAGCTTTGCACTTTGCAAGAGTATTATCTTGCCTTGGTTGAGGTGGTGGTCAAAGTTCTCTTCTCCTTCCTCTTGGTAGAAGACCTCCTCCTCCTGATAGTCTCCGGTACTAGCGTCTAAAATACGAATACGGGGTACACAATCATCATACCAAACTTATTTACTAAACTAAGCGCACACATGATTCACACAACTTAAACTAGCATCACACATTACTATTAAGTTGGTGGATGTGTTTTTTCTTATTTAAGAAAAATAATTTCCTCTCATACTAACTTAGGTGTTACTTTTAATTACCTAGAGAAATAATTTCCTCTCATTATCTTATTAAGATTTAATTTCTCTCATGAATAATATGTGACCTAGGTTGACCAAGGTCAACCTCTTTACACTTATCATTTAAGAAAAATGATTTAAATGAGGTGAGCACCTCATACCATTTAATCCTAACAGGTTAAAGATTTAATATCATCAAAAATTCATATGAGACTTAAATGACCAGAGTCTCTACCTCATTTTGAGTTGTTGGTGACAAGATTTAAACGAGAGAAAAACTCCCATGAGATTTATTAATAGTTTTGGACAATATCTTTGACTAGAAATAGCCATAAAGTCCTTTAATTAAACTAGGCCATGATCATTCAAAGTAAGCATGGCATATTTTTGCATAAACAATTAGTACAAGTGTAATGTGATTTATAGGAGTTGGAATTAACTTAAAACCATTTGTGGTTGATTTTTAATAATTATTCTAAGTCAGAAAAGTCCATGTCTTGTTTATTTTACTACTTTAATTATACAACAGATATTGGTTTGAATCCAGTGTCATTGAATAGATAAAACACTAAGCTTTCCAGATATATCAAATTTGTAAATTTTGGCCAAGTGGATTTGAAACTAGGAAATTTTGAAGTTGGCACCAGTATTCAAATATTTATCTATTTTAAATTTGGAGTTTGAAACGTGGGCTGGCGGGAAGTCTAGTGGGATGCACATCGAGGGAAAGAGGTGGGCCGGCCCAGCATCTCAGCGGGCTACCTGACGGTGGCCCCCGCTTGTCAGCGGGTGCTCACAGGCGAATCGGTACGCCGCGCTGAGGCCGTAGGATTAAAACGTGGATCGACGACTGGCGGCCATCCTCATCATCGACGAGGCTCGCCGGAGAAGGAACCCTACCGGCGGCCTGCATAGGGGGTCGGGGAGCTACCTGGTGGCGGGAGAGCGTCGACGAGGTGGGCGGAGGTCGTGGAAGACGATGGTGAAGCTCCTGGCACCAACAGCGGCTCCAATGGGGGCTCCAGTCGCCGGCGAGGTAGCAGGGGTGCTGGCGGAGCTCCGACAAGCGATTCGAGGGCTACAGCCTAAATTGGTGGGCGGCGTTGCTCGAGGACAGGTAGTGAGATGAGGGAGGAAGGTTGGCATGCTCAATTTGATCGGAGGGCGTCTCTATTTATAGGGCGAGGGGGTGCTGCGGGGTGCCGTGAAGGGTCGACGACGAGCTCCTCATTCCAGGGCGACGAAGAGGCAAGGCATGGGCGTGGATTGTTGGCGACGTCAAGGCGAGGCTGACGCACGTCGTGGTGCGGCCAGAGGAGGAAAGGTCGCGTCATCATCGTCCTCGAGTCATGGCAGTACGGCGGTGGAAAGTCGTGGATGATTGCGTCGTCTCTAGCGGGTCCGTGGCCAAATGGCGGTGTCTGGGAGGTAGAGGGCATCGTGGCGAAGCGACTGGCGCCTGGGGAGAGCGAGGGGAGGTGTGAGGCGACGGGGCATGGCGATGCTCTGGCGCGTCCAGGGACGTCACCATGCGCACCGTGGCGCGCGTGGGCGTTCTCTGGGCGTGTCTGGGCGCGCTGGTCCAGGCCAATGTCGATGTCCTCTCGAGTCAGCAGGTGAATGGTCGTGATCAGTAGAGTGAGGGCAAGATATGTGACATGCTGAGGCGACCTGGATGGGTGAGGAGAGGGGGTGAGCATGGTGAGTGACAAGAGGGCCGGCATGGTCTGATTCTGGTCAAGATGGTCCAATGCAAGGGCAGGCAAGTGGAGGATGAGGTATAGGAGAGGTGCAGGGATGCTCCAGAGCAGCAGAGAGGGGCAGAGGTGGACTTGGTCCAACCAGAATTGCAGCATGGGCTTCATAATAGATGCTGCCCACAAGGTGCTTGTAAAAATGGCCGCAAGAGAAAAGTTTTCAAAATTTGGAAATTCCTTTGGTGGATCTCATTCATATAATCACAGACATAGAATGGTGGTGGTGGTGGTCAATTTGGTGTTGTTTTGCAAAGTTTCAAAAAGGGGGTGATCTTCTCTTTAGTTCAAAGTCTCCTCTTGTCTCTTCTATTCTGGTCAACCTAGGCAGAGTCAATCCTAATGGTCAACATCAAACTTGTTCATCTTGATGAGGTCTTGGATTACATGGAGAGAGTTGGTCAAGGTTGGTTTACGAAAAGTCAAAACCAGGGGTGCAAAGTGGGTAAGATTTTATAATGTGGCCAAATGACCATTATCACATGTATGTTGGAAATTGCATTTTTCTTTGATTTGATTCTTGTTTCTTCGATTCATTTGTGTTTGTTATTGGTATCTAAGTGTTTTACAAACAATGGCACAAGCCAAAGTGGCCTTGGTTGAAGATTTGCAAAAATGGCTAAATGTGTATGTGAGTGAAAAATGGGATTTTCTCACTATTTGATTTCTCTCTTTTTGATTTGTCTTTTCTTGACTCAAATGTGATTCTTATTAGTTTAGCAACATTTCCAAAACATTAAAACCATTCCAAATGGTCTAGCTCAAAGATTTGCAAAATTGGCCATAACACATGAGAGGTGACATGTCAATTTTTCTTATTCTTTTAATGTGCTCCCCTTGCTTCACTTGGGCAAGGTTGAGGGTCAATTTAGGGTTAGATTAGGTTTAGAGATGGTTTCACACCATTTGGTCAAAGTAGAAGTGCATAGGACAAGAATTGGTGAAAATGGCTATGTGTCACATATGCCTCTATGCATATGTGGCATTTGATTTTTAATTTGACTAGGCTTGACCCAAATGATGTTGTTGAGTGTTGAAATGGTATATAGGAGTGATCCAACCATTCACTACAAGTCTTAGGGTCAAGATCCTCAATTTCACAAATTTGCTATTTGCTCTCATATGCCTCTATGGCATTTTTAGTTTCTTTTTATTTTCTTTGGTTTCAACTTGGAATTGGTTTGAGAGGTACTAGATAAGGTTTATGAAGGTTTTCCAATCCTCTAAATAAAGTGGAAAGGTCTAGGGTAAAGTTTTATAAAAAATAGCCATAGGCACATATGCCTTTTTCTTATTTAAATTCTTTTATTTTATTTTAACTTGGAAATGGTAAAAAGGGGTGTGAGGTTTTGGGTTTAAGATTATTTCAAAAACTAGTTAAACAAGCAAGCATGGCAATAGCACAAGAATTAAGCAAGATCACTATGTATCAAACTTAATTTAATAAAAGTTTTTGTTGGTTCCAAAATTTGGAACTAGGAAATTCATTTTGTTTGTTTTGAAAATTTTGGGATGTTACAACCCTTCCCCCTTAAACAAATCTCGTCCCGAGATTTTAAGAAAAGTTAGGTTCCTAAGAGAGATTGAGCATTTTGATTAACAGGAAGACATACTCTGCAGGGTCTTGGGTGCTTCCTGAGCTTCGGTAGCATTCATGCGGTAGTAACGACCGTTGCGGTTGTTCGGGTAGTTTGGGGCAAACTTCCTTCCAGTTGCGACACAGCGCTGCTGCTGGGCAGGTGCAGTGGTATTGGGGGCAGTCTTGGCAAGCTTCTTGGGGCATTCATTGGAGTAATGACCTACAGTTCCACATTCATAGCAGGTTATCGTTGACTTGTCCTTTTGGGCAATGGGTACAACATTGCTTCCAGTCCTTGGGGCATTGTTGGCGGCTTTCATCGGACACTTATTAGAGTAATGACCAGTAGCACCACATTCATAGCAATTCACAGTGGACTTGTCTCTGGGGGCATGGTTGGGTAATGGGATGAGCTGCTCCAGTGATGCTATCCTCACGCGGAGGCGAGCAATGAGGTAGTCCTTCTTGGCGTGCTGATGGCGAAGTGCCTTGCGCTCCATTGCAAGGATGTTGATGGTGTCGGTCATCTTGGCGTGCTCAATGTGCATCTGGTTGGCCTGGGCACGGGAGTTGTTGCGGGTAGGAGGGGCCATCTGAACAATGAGGTAGATCATAAGATAAGAGGGAAATTTCTATGGTTTGTTTTGTTAAACTTTAAAAAGTTCATAACTTGAAAATTTGAGTAGTGTTGCGGGGGTAAAAACCAACAACGCTTTTTCATTCATACCAAGCATTACACATTACAAATCTAACACACCGTTGGTTTGAAGAACCATTCATTCGTTCTACGATACAAGGGGAATCCTGATACAACTCACTCATACTAGTGCTCTCTTGCGTAGGTGTGAGTTCTACTAAAGTGATAAAGTGTGCAAAATTTTAGGTAGAATTTCAAGGAAAAGTAGAGCATGGACTTCTTATTTTAAAAAGATCTCAAGGATAAGAGTGAGAATAAGTTTTCATCAATATTTACTTCATTTATTTTGAAACTAAGTTTTTCAGACGTCCATTCTAACTAGGGTCTCCTAAGGTCAACAATGGCTCTGATACCAACTTGTCAACACCCGGATTTTTAAGTCCAGATGCCTGTTATGCCATACATCGCAATCCCAGGAATATTGTTGTTGCGAGACATAACAGTTGAATATCATAAGTCATCATTCATTACATACCATAGTCGTCTTACAAATAGAGATCACATGATCCATATTACACAAATAGTTGATCTATTGATCAACATACACAAAGTTCATAGTTTCATAGCGGAAGCGTAAATAGAAGGGACTCTCTAGTCCACAGGCCAACGTCTGACGTCAGAAGATTCCCTAGTTGTCGTAGGCGTCCTGCTGGTCGTCCTCTTCATACTGCTGTTCTGCTTCATAGTCTGGCCATTTGAATAGCCAGGGACAAAGCCGTGAGTACTTTAAATTACTCGCAAACTAATACTATTGTAAGTACTAACATTGCTATTGAGAGTGTTCTAAGCTCTAAGGTTATTTGCGTAAAGCCAGTTTTAGTTTAGAAACATTTTAGTAAACAACTCCTCATGTGCTAACTAACTCAAGTGGGAACATTAGTGTCATTCCCACAACTCTGGTGTGATTCAAAGTCAAAGTCACCTTTCAATTCAAGGCACCATTCACCATTCATATTTTTAGAAAAGTTCTGATGACGGAACAGTATGGCCTTCCCAACTGTCCATGACCGCGGACGCGGCTATTCGAATAGGTTTAACTCTGCAGAGGTTGTACACTTGTGCCACAACAATTGCAATAGTTCGTCAGGGTTAACCGGCCCTGATTTATCGTACTGCGTGCGCGAACTACCAATCCATAACCTTTCATTTACATACCCTAGTATAGGCACCTCTCCCCATGAGCTTGGCCTCCTAGTGAAGACAGACAGTCAGCCTGGGAACTGCACAGGGCTTGGGCCGGACATTCACCTCATTTCACGTCATTTCACATCATTCCTTTTGTTGTAGAGGCAGCCTCTGGCATAACCCCGATGACGCTTGTTCAGAGGGAGCCCATACTAAAATACATAAGTTTCCAGCTAAGCCTTACCCAAATTCAGGTATTGTGGGGGTACTTGTAAAATTGGAATGGTATCGCATCCGAACCCAACCATCAGTTTTTGTAAAGTTCACCATGTCATTAACCAGTCATATTCACCTTCAAAATCTTTCAATAGAATGACTCATCATTCCAAGGTTTTCAAAGTCATTTCATTTCACAAGTTCCCATCTAGAGTAGTCAATTTTAAGTTGTTAGCACTAGCATCTAAGTCATGAGGGGCGCTAAATAGCTTTGCTTTGTTTCTAGGCTAACTTTGATACTCTTGTACTAATCCAATACTAGACCAAGTGAATCATGAATCAAAAAGTACTTTGATAAAACAAAAGTAAATAAAGCTTGTAAAGTAAAAGCTTGGGAAATGAGGATCAATAAGCATAAAGTAAAATGGGGTAATGCCTTGCTCATGTG
Source organism: Lolium rigidum (assembly GCF_022539505.1). Lineage (NCBI taxonomy): Eukaryota > Viridiplantae > Streptophyta > Magnoliopsida > Poales > Poaceae > Lolium > Lolium rigidum. Next base: position 182,170,539 of record NC_061513.1, on the reverse strand, counting down.
TGAGCTTTGCACTTTGCAAGAGTATTATCTTGCCTTGGTTGAGTGTGGTGGTCAAAGTTCTCTTCTCCTTCCTCTTGGTAGAAGACCTCCTCCTCCTCGGTAGTCTCCGGTACTAGCGTCTAAAATATGAATACGAGGTACACAATCATCATACCAAACTTATTTACTAAACTAAGCGCACACATGATTCACACAACTTAAACTAGCATCATCACATTATCTATTAAGTTGGTGGATGTGTTTTTTCTTATTTAAGAAAAATAATTTCCTCTCATACTAACTTAGGTGTTACTTTTAATTACCTAGAGAAATAATTTCCTCTCATTGAATCTTATTAAGATTTAATTTCTCTCATGAATAATATGTGACCTAGGTTGACCTAAGGTCAAACCTCGTCACACTTATCATTTAAGAAAAATGATTTAAATGAGGTAGAGCACCTCATACCATTTAATCCTAACAGATTAAAGATTTAATATCATCAAGCAATTCATATGAGACTTAAATGACCAGAGTCTCTACCTCATTTTGAAGATTTTTGGTGACAAGATTTAAATGAGAGAAATACTCCCATGATGATTTATTAATAGTTTTGGACAATATCTTTGACTAGAAATAGCCATAAAGTCCTTTAATTAAACTAGGCCATGATCATTCAAAGTAAGCATGGCATATTTTTTCATAACCAATTAGTACAAGTGTAATGTGATTTATAGGAGTTGGAATTAACTTAAAAGCATTTGTGGTTGATTTTTAATAATTATTCTAAGGCAGAAAAGTCCATGTTTTGTTTATTTTGCTACTTTAATTATACAACAGATATTGGTTTGAATCCAGCGGCATTGGATAGATAAAACTCTAAGCTTTCCAGATATATAAAATTTGTAAATTTTTGCCGAGTGGATTTGAAACTAGGAAATTTTTAAGTTGGCACCAGTATTCAAATATTTATCTATTTTAAATTTGGAGTTTGAAACGTGGGCTGGCGGGAAGTCTAGTGGGCTGCACAACGAGAGAAAGAGGTTGGGCCAGCCCAGCATCGCTACGGCCGGGCTGACGGCGTGGTGGCCACGCTGTCAGCGGGTGCTCAGCAAGCGAAGCGGTACGCGCAGCGCGAGGCCGTAGCGATTAGAACGTGAGATCGCACGGCCGAGGCGGCCATCCTCATCATCGACGAGGCTCGCCGGAGAAGGAACCCTACCGGCGGCATGCATAGGGGGTCGGCGAGCTCGCCGGTGGCTGCGGAGGGCGTCGGCGAGGTGGGCGGAGGTCGTGGAAGACGGCGAGTGAAGCGTCCCGGCACCAACGGCAGCTCGCAATGGGTGGTCTCCGTCGCCGGCTGCTCGTGTAGCGGCGGCGGCGGCGGAGCTCCGCAATGCGACTCGGGAGTGGCTAATCAGCCTAAATTGGTGGGTGGCGTTGCTCGAGGAGAGGTAGTGAGATGAGGGAGGAAGGTTGGCGTGCTCAAATTTGATCGGAGGAGCGTCTCTATTTATAGGAGCGAGGGGGGTGGCCGAAGGGCTGCGCGTGAAGGGTCGACGACGAGCGTCATCGTTCCAGTGCGACGAAGAGGCAAGGCAGTGTGCGTGGATTGGTTGGCGACGTCAAGGCGATGGCCGACGCGCGTCGTGGTGCGGCCGAGAGGAGGAAAGGTCGCGTCGTCATCGTCCTCGAGTCTTGGCAGTACGGCGGCGGACAGTCGTCGATCGATTGACGACGGCGTCTAGCGGCGTGCGAGGTCGAGTGGCGCGTGTCCGCGGAGGTAGAGGGCATCGTGGCGAGCGTGCGGCGCGCAGGGAGAGGTCGAGGCGAGCGTGCGAGTCGACGGGGCATGCCGACGCTCCGTCGCGTCCGGGGACGTCACCATGCGCACCGTGGCGCGCGTGGGCGTTCTCCGGGCGTGTCCGGGCGCGCAGGTCCCGGCCAATGTCGACGCCTTCTCGAGTCAACGGCGTGCATGGTCGTGATCGGTGGAGTGAGGGCAAGCTATGTGACATGCCGAGGCGACCCGGATGGGAGAGGAGAGGGGGTGAGCATGGTGAGCGACAAGAGGGCCGGCATGGTCTGATTCTGGTCAAGATGGTCCAATGCAAGGGCAGGCAAGTGGAGGGTGAGGTAGAGGAGAGGTGCAGGGATGCTCCAGAGCAGCAGAGAGGGGCAGAGGTGGACTTGGTCCAACCAGAATTGCAGCATGGGCTTCATAATAGATGCTGCCCACAAGGTGCTTGTAAAAATGGCCGCAAGAGAAAAGTTTTCAAAATTTGGAAATTCCTTTGGTGGATCTCATTCATATAAGCACAGAGATAGAATGGTGGTGGTGGTGGTGGTCAATTTGGTGTTGTTTTGCAAAGTTTCAAAAAAAGGGGTGATCTTCTCTTTAGTTCAAAGTCTCCTCTTGTCTCTTCTATTCTGGTCAACCTAGGCAGAGTCAACCCTAATGGTCAACATCAAACTTGTTCATCTTGATGAGGTCTTGGATGACATGGAGAGAGTTGGTCAAGGTTGGTTTAGGAAAAGTCAAAACCAGGGGTGTAAAGTGGGTAACATTTTATAAAAGGGTCACATGACCATTATCACATGTAAGCTCAAATTTGATTCAAATTTGATTTGAGTTGAGTTTGATTGTTTCCAAAAGTGTTAATAGGTGTTTATTATCCATTTACAACTAATGGTGCAAACCAAAATGGTCTAGGTTAAGGTTTTGCAAAGATGGCATAGGCCATATGTGAGTGAAAATGGGATTTTCTCCCTATTTGATTTCTCTCTTTTTGATTTGATTTTTTCTTGACTCCAAATGTGATTCTTATTAGTTTAGGAATATTTCCAAACCATTGAAACCATTCCAAATGGTCTAGCTCAAAGATTTGCAAAATTGGCCATAACACATAAGAGGTGATGTGTCAATTTTTCTTATTCTTGTAATTTGCTCTCCTTGCTTTACTTGGGCATGGGTTGAGGGTCCATATAGTGTTAAATTAGGTTTAGAGATGGTTTCACACCATTTGGTCAAGGTAGAAGTGCATAGGTCAAGATTTGGTGAAAATGGCTATGTGTCACATATGCCTCTATGCATATGTGGCATTTGATTTTTAATTTGATTAGTTCTTGGCCCATTTGATGTTGTTGAGTGTTGAAATGGTATATAGGAGTGATCCAACCATTCACCACAAGTCTTAGGGTCAAGATCCTCAAATTCACAAATTTGCATTTTACTCTCATATGCCTCTATGGCATTTTTAGTTTCTTTTCATTTTCTTTTGTTTCAACTTGGATTGGGTTTGAGAAGTACTAGATAAGGTGTATGAATGTTTTCCAAACCTCTAAACAAAGTAGAAAGGCTTAGGGTAAAGTTTCACGAAAATAGCCATAGGCACATATGCCTTTTTCTTATTTAAATTCTTTTTATTTTGTTTTAACTTGGATGGTCAAAAGAGGGGTGAGGTTTAGGGTTTAAGATTATTTCAAAACTACTATTACAAGCAAACATGGCAATAGCATAAGAATTAAGCAAGATCACTATCTATCATACTTAATTTAATAAAAGTTTTTGTTGGTTCCAAAATTTGGAACTAGGGAAATTCATTTTGTTTGTTTTTGAAATTTTTGGGATGTTACAGATAGTTTCCACGATCGTCACTGCGGTAGTCATCTCGGGATGCTCTTCACGTCGACCACAGTAGCCACCTCCATCGCGGTAGCCTCCATCATCACGGTAGCCACCTCCATCACGGAGGGAGTCTTCAAGACGATGCCTCTGTGCCACATCTCGAGCGGCAATGTTTGCAGAGGACTGAAAAACAGGGGTAATCTGAGCTTGAGCTAGTATTCCTTCTCTGTCATCAAGGGCTTGAAGTTGAGAACACATGTCAGTAAGAGTGGTATTGGGGACAACCGTTCATGGATGCAAGAAACGGTGTGTATGGCCCCTGAAGCCCTCCTAGTATGTAGCCCTTCAGTTCGTCATTATCCACGGGTTTTCCTGCGGCTACAAGTTCAGATGCAAAACCACACATCTTGGAGATGAACTGCGCCACCTTCAGATCATTCTTCTTTGTGTTGGCAACCGCTCCCCTTAGCATGTTCACACGAGAGTAGGATTGTGAGATGAATAAGCCTTCAATGGTAGACCAGATTTCATGTGCATGCTCAAGTCCAATGACATGGGAGAGAAGGTCCTGATCCAGCCCCTTGACGAGGAAGCTCATCACCGCTTGGTCTCGGGCAAGCCAGACGCCATACGCCGAATTTGGGACAGTAGTTTTCTTGTTGTTGCTATCTTCCACCTCAATCGTCTTGGGCGGAGCTTCGTCTGAGCCATCGAGCAGCTCCATCACCTGAGCTCCACGCAGGGCCGGAAGGACTTGGGTTTTCCAGAATAGATGATTCTGCCTGGTAAGCTCCTCCGTCGGGGGCGAGCCGAGAGCAGCCGTGAGGCTGGCGGCGGCAGACGCATACGAGCAAGAAGCCATCGGTTGTTGTTGCTGTTGCTCGTGGTCGACGACAAAGAGCGGCGACCGGGCATGGTTGATCTAGGTTTTGGTTTTGGTTTGTTTTGGTTTGATCTAGGATTGTTTGAGGATCTCCGACGACGTGAGGCAGCCGGAGAGAGAGCTGGTTGTTTTGTGTTTGGGTTCGTTTCAGAGAGGGTTCCTTCACCGGTCGATCTACGGCAGGTGGGTGGCGGCTGTGGAGCTAGACGTTCTAGGTAGGAGAAGGTAGCTCTGATACCATGTTAGTTGTCTAGGGTAGAACTGTACCCTCTACCTAGGCCGGGTTGCATGTTTATATAGGTGTAGAAAATCCCTACACGTGGAAATACAAGGAGTACAATAACAGGTAGAGTACTACTCTCACTAGTAGGAAAAGCCTCATCAGTGGCGCACCAAAAATGGATTCTTTGGCGCATGGGAGGTGCGCCACAGAAACGTCGCCACAAAAATAAGGTTTCTGTGGCGCACCTTCCCATGCGCCACGGAATTAAGGTTTCGTGGCGCACGTGTTCCTAGGCGCGCTACGTAGAAGCGTGCGCCACGGAATTGGTTTTCGGTGCGCCACGAAATTGCTTGTATTATACTCGATTTTGTGCTGCTCGCTATACACATGCAGTTTATACACAGACAATATACGGAGATACAGAGTTATATACAGCAACATTCAGATATAATATAAATATCATGTACATTGCACAGATATAACATAGACATCATCATCACATTACTTAGAGCCCGATCGAGATACATATATAGTGGCAATTAAGTGTCAAATGTTTTGCATACAACTCTTAATTCATACAAAATTCACAATTTCGAGATACAAAGTAGTCTTCATTCGGTTCCTCCTTTGCTCCCTCATCTCTACCCACCAGGCTCGCTTGCATCGGGGTCCTTCATCCAGTTCCTACTATGATGAAAATGGAAGAAAGTGAGACCAACAAGTCCGATGCACAAGAGAAATGGAATAAATGCCTCATACATTGTTGGTCAACACAAATGTTAACATTCAGGGACGGTGTAAGTGAGACCAAGTCCGATGCACAAGAGATTGATATTTGTGCTATCTTACCAGAGCTCACTTACGCCGCCCCGAGTGTACGGTGACCAAACATTTTAATCATCGGCATTTTAAAAATCTCAAAGCAAATGGAATGACAAAATGGAATAAGTGCCTCATACATTGTTGGTCAACACAAATACTATGGTCGAAACCATAGTTGCAGTATACACGCAAGTATACTTTGCAGAAGGGCCCCCTTTCCCGGCCGCCGTTCCGTGAACGGGTGCTTGACGACACAACGACGCCGATCTCGCCTCTCCGGCGCGAGAACCACGGCGGTCCCTCGCCGTCCGGTGAACGAGTCCTTGATGCAAAGACCGTGCCGGCCTGCCCAGCATTATGCCGGGCCGTGTTGCCGCGCTCGGGCCGTGTGTCCCGCGCCTGCCGCTGTTCGCCTTCTTGCCGGTGAACCAATAGACTGATCGTTCGAATAAGGAAACCGATGACGGCCGGTCGCAAGATTAAATTGCGATCGGCCGTCATCGGCTTCCTTATTCCAACGATTAGTCTATTCGTTCACCGGGCAAAAGGCGAAGAGTGCGGGCGCTCGAGACACGGCCCGAAGCACGGCAACGAGGGTCGGCATGATGCTAGGGAGGCCGACACCGTCTTTGCATTAAGGACTCGTTCACGTACTGGACGGCGAGAGAAGAAAAGTGGTGATGCACCGGAGAGGTAGGTCGGCGTTGTTGTCTCGTCAAAGACTCGTTCACGGAACGGCGGCCGGGGAAAGGGGGCCCGTCTACAAAGTATATTGCGGCGTATAGGTGACCAAACATTCTAATCATCGGCACTAAAATGGAAGAAAGAGCCAAGTGGTATCTCAACTAGATATCATATGCCTCATACTTTGTTGGTCGAAAGAAATATTAACATTCCGGGATGGGGTCAGTGAGGCCAGGTAGAATGCACAAGAGATTGATATTTGTGCCATCGCACCGGGCTCACCGGCCCCACCCCGGAGTGTACAAGTGACCAAACAATTTAATCATCGGCACTAAAATGGAAGAAAGGCCAATGCAATTAAGAAGTAGCTAGTATGAACTAAATGGAATGCCTCATACTTTGTTGGTCGAAACAAATATTAACATCCCGGGATGGAGTAAGTGAGGCCAGGTAGGATGCACAAAATATTGATATTTGTGCCATCACACCAGGCTCACTTGCTCCACCCCGAGTGTACGAGTGATCGACCAACCATCTAATCATCGGCAAGTACAAAAACACCAACAAACCAGCAACCATGGTGACATAAGTCAAGATGCTCAAACACACATAGCATGCATGGAGCAGATGCTCCAAAGGGATTATTCATCACTTGGTATATAGACCAAGTGATGTCGGCAAAAGAGAGGCCAATCAAGAACCGATAAATCCAGTAAGTGATAGATATGCCTAAACAAGCAACAACACATAGCATATCCCGGCTAACCGGATGAGATAAGTCTTGGTAGCCAACTGAATCACCTAGCACCACCTAGCCTTTTAAAACCATCGAAACAGTCCTTTTTCTTCAAAGGATACCACGAGTGGCATTCATTTACATGATCCCCTACTGTGGATATCTCTATTTTCATCAAAGCCAACAAGAAAAGGATACCACGAGTGGCATTCATTTACATGATTCCCTAATGTGAATATCTCTATTTTAGTATACCATCATAAGCATTCCATTTAAATCACACATTTTAGTATCTGTTCTTATCCAAGTTTTTGCCTCAGCCTTTGCATCATTGGCTGAGCCAAGACATCAAGCATCTGGCCAGGGAGCATTCTTTCTTTTTAGGGAACTATATGAACTATATTCACATGATCCAGTAAGCATCTCCACTAATCAGAGCATTATAAGCATAGTAGCATACCATAAGCTCACAAGAATCCATCAAGTAAATCTTCACAAGGATACCACAGTAGCATAGTAGCATACCATAAGCTCACAAGAATCCATCATTTTCTTCACAAGGATACCACAGTAGCATACCATAGTAGCATTTCATGCATTTAAATGAACCGAGTAGCATCAAAACCAACCAAATGTCCAACTAGCAAGCAATACCAAGTGAGCAAGTCTTCATTACCTTGTACAAGGTTCAGTACATGGATTTATTTCCAACAAAGGATGGAAATCAAATTAACATCATTGAATTAAATTGAATCATTACCATCACATGGTTCATCAATAACAAGTGGCAGATAAACCTCCACAAACAACAGGTACATATGATCCCGTAAGCCACACGAGCATAGCAAGTGATATAAGTTGACAATAACCAACACCTTTTTATTAGCAGCATAACAATATACTAACCACTAGCAATCCAGGCTCCAAATGGAACCTTTGGAGCAGATATATATAGAGCCAATATAGCATGTCACTCCAAATGAAACTATCCATATGCAGGCAACAAAGTAATTTATTCAGATACTGCACATGAGCAGCATCACTGAATCAAAGAAACTAGCAGCAATGCATCCAGAGCAACAACATCAATGCATCCAGAGCAACAGCAATGCATCCAGAGCATCATCAGCACAACCTAGAAGCACGAGCATTTCGTCGAGCACTTTGTGCTCGCGCGGAGAGGAAGAGGGAGGGGAGGGGAGAGAGTTCACCGACGACAGGGGTGGAGGAGGAGGTTGACGACGACGGCATCGGTGGAGGAGGAGGAGGACGCGGCGGCTCCTCCACCTTCACGCGACGGTGGCCCCTCCTCGCCGTAGCGGCAGCTTGTGCTGCAGGTGGCGGGGATGGGAGGACCGTGGCGGCATGCGGCCCTCGCGGAGGAAGGCGGCGGCGACGACCATGGTGGCGCGCGGCGGATCGGAGGAGAGGGGAGAGGGGAGAGGGGAGAGGTGAACAGGCGGGGGAGGGCACGGGCGAGATGATATAAGTTACCTTAATTCTGTGGCGCACCCGAGCAAGTGCGCCACAGAATCAACTACTTCTGTGGCGCACCGAAGCACGTGCGCCACGGAAGAGTTATTTACGTGGCGCAGCATGCCATGTGCGCCACGGAAATACCTACACTAATAATTGGTGGTGGCAGGATGTGGGCCCCATACAATTTCTGTGGCGCAATGTTCAGCAGTGCGCCACAAAATTCAGCTATTTCTGTGGCGCACCTAGCATGGTGCGCCACAAAATAACATTCTGTGGCGCATTTTCAGTGGTGCGCCACAGAACTAAGCTCTGCCTATAAGGGTTTTCCTACTAGTGTCTATACCGGTATTGTACAAAACATTACAAGGTTTAACACTAACTTGAGTGCATCACCTGTAACTCATTATTTTTATAATCGAATGAATTCCCCATTTTAATTATTTTACGACCTTATGTGAATTCAACTTTAGTGTTTCCTGTATCAACATATTTACAACAATGCCATCATTTTTTTATCAACAAATGGGCGGACGCGGTAACGCGCGCTATCATGGTCTAGTGTTGTCATAAGCCACATGCGGGGTGCGTGTGTTACTTTGACTTTAACATTTACCTGTCGAGGAGAGGAGAGAAGAGGAGAGGGCGTTCTACTTTGAGATAGATATGTATCCCTGTCATGTATAGCCGTTAGTGAGATGATTGCATCTCAATCGTGCAGTCTATCATCAGTCGTAGCCTGAGCGTCATCTTGCATTTGTTAGATTTGTTTGACAAATCGAATCAGAAATTATTATGCGTGTTGCCGTGTCTATGCTTCCTAGTAGTTGTATATAGTCAATCAATTATATAATTCCCAAAAGGCCTAGAACACATCTTCGTTGTTCATGCAAGATGGAAGACTACGAACATAATTTTCACAAAAGAAAGTGTAATCGTGTAATAAATAGAATTATTAAAGAGTCCAAAAATACATAGATCTAGATACTTCGAGCCAGTACAATCGAAGAGAAACAATGAGAAGATCTACGAAAACCCTAGCTAGTATTGATCTACAAACTCTCTCAATGGCTTCTCCAACTGTTTCATCACTGCCTCCCACCCTGCATGAGTCGGGTGCATGTCGTCCCAGTAGAAAAATTTGCTGGACTTGTCGCACACCGTGTAAAGAAGCTCTGACGACTCGCCTCGTTGTCCACAGTAACCCTTTGAATCGAAACTCTCACAGCATGGCGATAACTTCCGCTTGAATTGCTTGGATAGCTCTTGTCCTTTACCTATAGGTACATCATCCAGATAAAATTGTTCATATCAATTTCCTCAGCACACAATCAAATCCATAGATTATAAATCTTTATACTTAATAGCATTGACACTTGCAGATGCATGCATGGATGTACCTGGAACATTATCCACGATGCTAGTGAAGGCGGTGTAGAGATCGACAACATGGACATTCTTCTTTGCTGCTATCACTTGCTTCAGGTTATTGTTATGGACAAATGCACCCAGGTTTCCGAAAACATCGCAACTGGTGTAGTTGTTCGTCCGTGTTTGTGTTGGCGTGCAGCCGACAGGGTGCAAGTTGTTCACAAGAACCTTTGTCACCCCGAGCTTCTGCAGTTGGTCCACATTGTCGGCAATCTCCTTGGTCACCTTCCCAATATAAGCATTGATCTGCATACATAAATGATAGTATCAAAATTAGCAAGTAAAAAGCAGAGATAAATAAATTAATTAATTGTTTAATGTTTTGTTCTGCTGATAGGTAGCTACTTACATCGTTTGGGGCTGTCAGGCCAATCACGCCGGTGTTCCCATAGTAGTCATTGCCGGAGATGGCCACGAGGGCCACGGAGCGACTCGGTTGCTTCTCCGAGATAATCCCGTCTTTAACCATCTTCCTGAAATTGTCCACTTGCTTGGCGAGTGTGGGGACATTGTGTGCCGACGTGGTGTCCAGCACGCCAGCGCCACCATGAGCAAAGGTCATGCCGGACGGGTCGCATGTTTTCTCCGCCGTGAGGGCACACTGGTGGAAAAAGGGCCTTTGGTCGCGGTTCGCAACTGCCATTAGTCGCGGTTGCGCAACCGCGACCAAAGTAGCGCGACTAAAGGCCCCCCTTTAGTCGCGGTTGCTTACGAACCGCGACTAAAGGCCCGTCCACGTGGGCGCCAGGCGACCGTCGGGGCGGAGGCCCTTTAGTCGCGGTTCTTCTGGCCGACCGCGACTAAAGGCCGCCGCAGGTTTAGGGTTTTAGGCCCCCCCTAAACCTGCCCCCCCCCTAAACCTGTTTTCTGATTAATTTGTATTGTTTTATTTCTTTTGTGCTTTATTGTAATTTTGAAGGAGTTTCACATATTCTACGGTACTACATACATGCATGCATATGAATGTACAATTTCAAACAAATTTGAAATTAGAACCAAAAAGAATTCAAGAGGAATATACAATATATATTCAATATCATCGGATGACCATATACAAGTTTGAACAAGTTTCCATACATAATTTAATGCATGTATAGTTCTACGTCCTCTACGTAGTGTTGTCCTGTAGGATCGATGACTTCCCTCGCGAACCATCCGGCTAGTTCCTCCTGAAGTGGTCGGAAGCGAGCTTCGGACTAAGCGTCTTCCGGAGGTTATTCATCTTGATGTTGATCTCATCCGACTGGTCCCGCTCATTGGTGTATCTCCGGATCCTCTCACAAACATAGTATCCACATAGATTGGTCCCCGGTGGCTGAATATCCCCAGTCGTCCGCACTGTCCTTTTAAAATGTAGCTCTTTTTTGAATTCACCGACCTTTTCATCTACGAACCGTCTCCAAACCCTATGAGGCAAAGAAAATTAAATGAACAAGAGAGTTATTAATTAGTTAATTGATATTAGGAAATGATGAACGAAATAGGCCGATCGATATAGAGCGCAAATGAATGAAAACAATTACTTTTGCATCATTTTTCTCATGTCGGCCCAAAGCGCCGCATCCATATTCGGAGAGTCGTGGACGAGAACTGTGGAGGTGTGAATTTGAATTACCATCGGAATCCAGTGGAACCTCGCGGACACGATACATGCACGATCATGCATATATAACTCATCGATTAGCCACATACCATGCATGGAGAGTAAACAAAAGAGAATGTGCTCAAGACAGAAACACTCACCCAAAATGGTAAGGAAATAGAATATCACTTTTGAGTTGCTGTTTTCTAAGAAACCGAAACGAGGTCTTCCTCCACGTCGGCGGGGTGGTGTTCTAACACATATGAATTAACGATGTGTGGGTCAATGAACCCAACATCATTGATGTTCCTTATTTGCATTTCCCGCTTCTTCATTCTGCATAATAGCGTAGACAACAAGATAGTTAGGACAATATATAGTGCAGGCAATGAACGAGATGGGGTAGAAATTAATAAATCACTTACAGAACGTAGCAACCGATGATAGATTTGTCGAGGTCGCGCAGATTGAACAGCTGGAACAATTCACTCCGATGAATTGTTATATAGTAATGTTTGAAGTGATGCTCAACTCTAACTTCCGCATAAATATAGTCTTTGGCGTTTTTAAGTTTTATGTAACTCTTGTACCAATTTAGCGAGACCTTTCATTTGTCGAGGTAGATCCTCTTCCTGCGCGAGGCTCGACGAGAGGGCCATTCTTCACATATGTAAAAACTACGTCCTTCATTGGCGCCTCATCAAGGCCTAACGAAGTGCACGAAGAGTGATACCTAAGTCGGCCGCTTGTTCTCTGGCACTCGTTACAGTCAATCCATGTGCTGCCGCAGCTGCTATGATATCGGGGGCATCCGGACCGGCGGCTTGCACTATGAGCGGGGCGATCGATTGTTTACTTTGTTCCCCGAACTGGGCAACTTCTTTCCCCCTTTCTAATTTTTTCTCGGCCTCCTCCAAGGCTTTCTTCTCCTGCTTCTCCGCCAAATCTTGGTTCCTCTTGAACGCGAGTGCTTGCCTACGAAGTTCACGTGCATAGTCGTCAGGCAGATTCTTTGCGGCTTGGGACGGTGTGTTCAAAAATGACTTAGCCCACTTCTTTTGCTCATCAGAAAATACTGGCTTGGGCTCGCCCTCTATTTTCTTCTTGCAGCTCGCCTTCCATTTCTCTAAATCAGCAGCCGCGCCCGCCTCGACTTCCTCGGCACTACTTTCCCAAGGCCTCCTGGGGAGAGGCTTCGGTGATGGCTCCGGTACCTTTGTTTTCTTAGGTACGTAAGGGTCCGGGTTAATAATCCAGGACTGCTGCTTCACGCTTCTTCGCCGGAGGTGGATTGGGGGCGGCGTGCCGCTACCCGCCCGGGGCGGACTAGGGGCGGCGGCTGCTTACCCGCCGGAGGTGAATTGGGGGCGGCGTCGGCCCTCGTGAAGGAGGTGTAGGTGAAGCACCACCACCACCACCGCCACCGCCGCCACCACCACCACCGTAAGGGGTGGACTTGTTGGCGCCTCGCACTGGAAACTTGATAAACTTCTTCTGCCATAGAATGAACCGGTGCTTGACATCTCCAAGTCTTGTCGCCCCTTCGGGTGTAGCAATGTCAATGTCCAGGTCCTCAAACCCTTGGACTATGTCCTCCACCGTGACACGAGCATAGCCATCTTGAATGGGGTTGTTGTGGTGGAGTGCTCCAGGTGGTAAAGCACTCGCCGATGGCTACCTTCATGGACATGTTCCCGATAGGATAATACGGATGACATGCTTTCATCTCCTTTATATCGTCCACGGGGTAGCGAGGAGGCTCCGGTGCAGTAATTTCGACCACCGCAGGCTCCGGTGCAGTAATTTCGATCGTCGGTGCACCAGCCCGATGGGGCCTCCGTGGAAGCCACGCTGCTTCTCCGCGGCTGGCTTCCGAGATCCAATGGATGATCTTCATGCTGCGCCCGAGCTGCATCTCTTTCGGCTACTAGTACACTCACGGTTTTCTTCATCACATCCATTTCCGATACCAACCGCGCCACAACATCTGCTTCCCGATCCATCTTTCTCTTACGGCTTATGTAACCGTACGGGTCATCGTTACGGGGAACCCTATTTTCCACGGAATGGGCCCCATGCCTCGTACACGTCCTCCGTGTTCGGGATTCCCGAGGGCTTTTGTCGTGGCGTCGTTCTCTCTGGTGAACTTGATCCTCCCCTCTTGAGCATCCCTCATTGCCTCAATAAGCTTTTGGGTGGGTGTAATTATTTTGCCCTGGTAAACACACTCCCCTGTCTCCGGGTTCGGCGATCCCCCATGCCCGTACCACCAGCTTTTGGCCCTTGGGTCCCATCCCTCCGTACTCGGACGGATTCCTCGCGCCCTCGGCTCGTTCTCCATCTTCTCCCACCTAGGCTGCCAAAAGCGATACCCTCCCGGCCCCATTTTATGATTGTACTCCTTCTTGGCCGCATTTTCCTTATTTTTTTCGATAGTTCAAGGAACTGCTCCGATTTCTTTGCTTCACAAAATCTGGCCAATCATGTTGCGGTTTCTCATATTGTCCTTTGAAATCCGGAGTCTTGCCCGGCTTGACAAAGTCATGGGCTAGATTTTGCTTGTATTTCCGGAATGCGTTGGCCATCCTAGAAAGAGCGAACTGTTTGACTAGCTTGCACCTCTTCTTGTTTTCCGCAATCTTGTTACCCTCCTCATCGTATTTGCGGTATTCCGGAGGTAGAACGAAATGTTCCATAAGCTTGTTGAAGCAATCTTTTTTTGTTCTCTTATCGACAAAAGTGAAACCAACACGTGCCTTCTTTGGCTCATTCCACTCCTGGAGGGTGATCGAGACGTTGTCTCTAACAACGGCTCCGCATTGGCCGACAAACTTGCCGGCGTTCTTGCCGGGCTCCAGCGGCCTGCCGGTTGCTTCGTCGACAACATCGATGGTGCATGTTTCTCCTGCTTTCATCGTCTTGGTTGCGCCACGCTTTGACGACGACGTACTCGATTGTTTCGACGATCCGGCCGAGGGCTAAAATAAGAAAGAGAGGCGCGCGCGTTAGTACACACATATTTATTCAAATCAGTTAGTTTGTATCACCAAAGGCTCAATGTATATATATATACCTTGGCGCCGGAGGTGGTTGCTACTTCCAATTGAAGATCGTCGTTCATCGACGTTTCTTCGGCACCATCTTGCTGACCATGCCCTTCATCTTCACCGTCAAGGTTCAGATAAAAATCGATATCATCTTCTTCTTGTCCGGTCGGCACATATAGAACATCGCCTTTTATGATGCCGAAGATTTGTTCTTCAGCGTCCGGATCATAGTTGTCCATAATTGGGTCAGCTCTATCGTCCGCCATATGTCGAGTCCTGAAAACATGTAGTCAAAACAAATTAATTGTGTATATGCATTATCACATCTCTTCTACATATAAACGAGAGAGGGCGACGAGGGAGGCGAGAGGGGGGACGCAGTGACCGCGTGACCGAGAGACCGGTGGCGGTGGCGAAAGGGGGGACGCAGTGACCGCGCGCGTGACCGAGAGACCGGTGGCGGTGGCGAGAGGGGGGACGCAGTGACCGCGTGACCGAGAGACCGGTGGCGGTGGCGAGAGGGGGGACGCAGTGACCGCGTGACCGAGAGACCGGTGGCGGTGGCGAAAGGGGGGACGCAGTGACCGCGCGCGTGACCGAGAGACCGGTGGCGGTGACCGAGAGGGCGGTGGCGGTGACCGAGAGGGCGGTGGCGACGGCGCTAAGTAAAATTTTTCTTAAGTCAAAATTTTGATAAGTAAAATTTTTGTTAAGTAAAATTTTTGTTAAGTCAAGATTTTGTTAAGTATACAAAATTTTGTTAGTATACAAAATTTTAGTTAAATTTTTGTTAAGTATATAAAATTTTAGTTACAAATTTGTGTTAAGTATAAAATTTTAGTTACAAATTATCAAGTTTTACTTTTTTTTGTTAATTTACCGTTTTTGTTAAACTAATTAACTAGTTAAAATTAAAAAGAAAAAAAAACACAAAAAAGGGAAAAATAATCCGGCCGGCCCGGCCCTCTCTCTCTCCTTTTCTGGCGCGCGGCCGGGCGGCGTCTGGCGGGCGGCGCGTCGGCGCGTGCGTGCGGGCGCGCGCGTCGGCGCGTGCGTGCGGCGGCGGCGGCGCGTCCGGCGGGCGGCGGCGACGGCGCGCCTAGCGGCGCGCGTCCGGCGGGCGGCGGCGGCGCGTCATCTGGCGGGCGGCGCGACAGTGTACGGTAGGGGCGCGGGGCGCGCGGCGACATACGGATCGGCGGCGACGAGAGGCGGCGGCGACGGCGTCTGCGGCGACGGCGAGTGCGGCGACGACGTCGATCTGGCGGGCGGCGTCTGGCGGCGGCGTCTGGCGTTCGGCGGAGAAGACGATGGCGCGCGGAGAAGACGATGAAGACGATGGCGGAGGCGACGGTTCGCGCGAGATATTTATAGCCCCCCCTTTAGTCGCGGTTGGGGAGGCGACCCGCGACTAAAGGGCACCCTTTAGTCGCGGTTGGCCAGGCCAACCGCGACTAAAGGCTTTTTCGCCGGGTTTTTTCGTTCCCGCGCGCAGAGACCTTTAGTCGCGGTTGGCCAGGCCAACCGCGACTAAAGGGCTTTTTTCAAATTACTTTTCTTTTTCAAAATCATAAAATACAAATAATATATCAAAAAATTCACAAAAATAAAACTAATTCAATTCAAAATGTTAATAATACAAATAATATATCAAGAAATTCAGAAAAATAAAACAAATTCATTTCAAAATGTTAAAAATACAAATAATATACCAAAAAATTCAGAAAAATAAAACTAATTCAATTCAAAATTTTAAAAATACAAATAATATATCAATAAATTCATAAAAATAAAACTAATTCAATTCAAAATCTTAAAAATACAAATAATATACCAAAAAATTCAGAAAAATAAAACTAATTCAATTCATATTGTTGAAAATACAAATAATATACCAAAAAATTCAGAAAAATAAAACTAATTCAATTCAAATTCTTAAAAATACAAAAAATATATCAAATAAATCAGAAAAATAAAACTAATTCAATTCAAATTCTTAAAAATACAAAAAATATATCAAAAAAATCAGAAAAATAAAACTAATTCAATTCAAATTCTTAAAAATACAAATAATATATCAAAAAATCAAAAAAATACTTCCCGCCACTTTCTTCCCGCCACTTTCTTCCCGCCTCTTTCTTCCCGCCACTTTCTTCCCGCCACTTTCTTCCCGCCTCTTTCTTCCCGCCACTTTCTTCCCGCCACTTTCTTCCCGCCTCTTTCTTCCCGCCACTTTCTTCCCGCCTCTTTCTTCCCGCCTCCTGTCTTCCCGCTCCCATTTTTCCCGCCATTTGTCACTACATATAGGTAGCCCGGCTAGCCGGCATTATCACATCTCTACAATCTCTCATCACTCTCTCATGGCTTCCACCGCACCCACTCTAACCTACCGAGCGGGTGGAGGAGCTTTGCGCCTCGAACTACCCTTGCCCACCGGGCTACCGCGTCCCTCGCCGGGCCGGAGCCTAAGCGCGGCGGCGTGCCGGTCCCTCCCGTCCCTCGTGGTACTGCGCGCCGGGCGGCCATCACGAACCACTACTACCTCGACCTCACGCCGGAGCAGCGGATGAATCCCCGCGGCATCCCGATAACCGAGCATACTTGGGACGCCTTCTTCATCAATCGGCGTGAGAGGGCGCTCGCCGAGTATGAGGAGGACGGTCCGCCTCCCGGAAACTTCCACGAGGCCGGCCGTCGGCTATGGTGGTACGGCCGGACTCCGCGAGCGTCATGGACTACATCACGGCCGGCGATATCCCCCGCTCGCGCTACCCTCGGTTCGAGCCACGAGCACGGCCCGACAGCAGCGGCGACGACGACGGCGACGACGACGCCGGCAATTTAGAAGGCGACGACTACCGGTACAACGGCGGCGGCTATGAAGACTACGAGTATGCATATTATACGCCTAGGCAGGAGTATGACTAAATCACTCCAAAATTAATGTATGCAGGAGTATGACTTAGTCACTCCAAATTTCCTGTATGCAGGAGTATGACTTAGTCACTCCAAATTTCTCGTATGCGGGAGTATGACTGAATCACTCCAAATTTCATGTATCATCGGTGCTATCTCGAGTCAATTGAATCATTCGAAAATGGACACCAAACACATCACGGGTAATATAATTCACATGATCCATTCAACAAAGTTTGGTACAATAAATTATTACACATCATTTCTTTCCTTGTGTCCCCGCTTGCTTACGATTGTGCCGTATCCATGGAGCATCCTCATCATTTAACTTAATGCTTGGGTCGGTGTTCACTTTGAAGGGCGGAATTTCAGCAAACATATTATAATCTTCTGACATGTCTGTCTTGTCCTCCACTCCCACGATGTTTCTTTTCCCTGAAAGAACAATGTGGCGCTTTGGATCATCGCATGATGTACTGATCATTTTCTTATCTTTCCGTTCCCTCGGTTTGCTACTCATGTCCTTCACATAGAAAACCTGAGCGACATCTTTCGCTAGGACGAATGGTTCGTCAAGGTAACCAAGGTTGTTGAAATCCACCATTGTCATTCCGTATTGCTGGTCCACCTTTACCCCACCTCCTGTTAGCTTGAACCATTTGCACCGGAACAAAGGGACCCTAAAGGAGGGTCCATAGTCAAGTTCCCATATCTCCTCTATGTAACCATAATATGTGACCTTTTGCCCATTCTCGGTTGCTGCATCAAAGCGGACACCACTGTTTTGGTTGGTGCTCTTTTTATCTTGGGCGATCGTGTAAAATGTATTCCCATTTATCTCGTACCCTTGGAAAGTCGTTATAGTCGAAGATGGTGTCTTGGCCAACATGTACAGCTGATCTACAACATCTTCGTCACTCATTAAATGTTTTCTCAACCAACTCGCCGAAAGTCTCCATGTGGGCCTTCCTAATCCAGGATTCAGGCTTCCCGGGGTTGTCCGAGCGTAAAATATTCTTGTGTTTCTCAAAGTACGGAGCCACCAAGCTGGAATTGGTCGGAACCGTGTGGTGTGCTTCGATCGGAGAATGGCCGTCCATACATATCGTTGATTTCCTTCCGATCGTGCCTTTTCCACTTAGTCTCCCCTCGTGCCGCGATCGAGGAAGACCAATCGGCTTAAGGTCGAGAACAAAGTCAACACAAAACTCAATTACCTCCTCATTTCCATAGCCCTTGGCGATGCTTCCTTCCGGCCTAGCACGGTTACGAACATATTTCTTTAATATTCCCATGAACCTCTCGAAGGGGAACATATTGTGTAGAAATACGGGACCGAGAATGGAAATCTCATCGACTAGGTGAACCAGGAGGTGCGTCATAATATTGAAGAAGGATGGCGGGAACACCAACTCGAAACCGACAAGACATTGGATCACATCGTTCCGTAACCGTGGTAGAACTTCTGGATTGATTACCTTCCGAGAGATTGCATTGAGGAATGCACATAGCTTCACAATGGCTACTCGAACATTTTCCGGCAGGAGCCCCTCAAAGCAATCGGAAGCAATTGCGTCATAATCACGTGGCAGTCGTGAGACTTCAGGTTTTGGAACTTTTTCTCCGCCATGTTTATTATTCCCTTTATATTGGACGAGAATCCAGACGGGGCCTTCATACTGCTCAGGCATTCAAAAAAGATGACCTTCTCTTCTTTGGTGAGAGCGTAGCTGGCACGACCTTGAAACCGTTCCGGATGCCGGTCATCAGGGTCTTTCAAACTTTGCTGGTCCTGCCGTGCTTCCTTTGTATCATTTGACTTCCCATACACGCCCAAGAAGCTTAGGAGGTTCACGCAAATATTCTTCGTAACGTGCATCACGTCGATTGCGGAGCGGACTTCTAGGACTTTACAATATTCTAGCTCCCGAATATAGATTTCTTCTTCCACATGGCTGCGTGCCCGTCAGCTCCCTTCGGAACTGATTGTCCGCCGAGACCCTTTCCAAAGATGACTTTCAAATCCTTGACCATATCAAATACCTCAGCACCGAGTAGTGTTCCGCGAGGCTTCGGCCGGTGATCTGCCTTGCCGTTGTAATGCTTGCCTTTCTTTCTTACTCGGATGACCTTTCGGAAGAAATCGACGATGCCCAAGGTACACGTTCTTCTTACAATTTGGCAAATGTACACTTTCGGCCTCATGTAAGCAGTGCGTGCATGCATTGTATCATTTATTTGACGAGTCCCGAAAGGTTACTAAGAGCAGGCCAATCGTTGATGGTTACGAAAAGCAACGCTCGTAGGTCAAATTCCTCTTCTTTGTGCTCATCCCACACACGGACACCGGGTCTGCCCCACAGCTGTAAAAGCTCATCAACTAATGGCCTTAGGTACACATCGATGTCGTTGCCGGGTTGCTTCGGACCTTGGATGAGCACCGGCATCATAATGAACTTCCGCTTCATGCACAACCAAGGAGGAAGGTTGTAGATGCATAGAGTCACGGGCCAGGTGCTATGGCTGGAGCTCCGCTCGCCAAAAGGATTCATGCCATTCGTACTTAGACCAAATCTTATGTTCCTTGCGTCGGCTGCAAAATCTTTGAACTCTCTCGTCGATCTTTCTCCATTGCGTTCCATCCGCGGGGTGTCTCAACTCCCCGTCCGACTTACGGTCCTCTTTGTGCCATCGCAACAACTTGGCATGCTCTTTGTTCCCGAACAGTACGTTTCAACCGTGGTATTATAGGAGCATACCACATCACCTTGGCGGGAACCCTCTTCCTGGGTTTCTGGCCCTCAACATCGTCACCGGGGTCATCGCCTCTGATCTTATAACGCAATGCAGTGCATACCGGGCATTCATTCAAATTCTCGTATTCACCGCGGTAGAGGATGCGGTCGTTGATGCATGCATGTATCTTCGAACCTCTAAACCTAGAGGGCAGACAACCTTCTTTGCTTCGTACGTACCGGCGGGCAACTCGTTATTCTTTGGAAACATATTCTTCAACATTTTCAGCAAGTTTTCAAATGCCGAGTCAGCTACACCTGCTCGTGCCTTCCATTTCAGCAAATCCAGTGTGCAGCCCAGCTTTTTCGGACCATCATCGCATCCGGGTACGGCGCCTTCCTGTGATCCTCTAACATGCGATCCAAATTCTCCCTCTCCTTTTCGGTTTCGCAGCGTCTCCGTGCATCAGCAATGGTCCGACCAAGATCATCAACGGGATCATCACGTGCCTCTTCTTCACCTTCCCCTTCACCTTCAGCATCCTCCATGAAAGTATCACCGAAATGAGCAAGATAGCTTTCATCGATGAAATCATCCCCTTCTTCATCTTCTTCCATTATAACCCCTCTTTCTCCATGCTTGGTCCAACAATTATAGCTTGGCATGAAACCGTGCCGAAGCAGGTGCATGTGAACATCTCTTGAGGAAGAGTAACCCTTCCGATTCTTACATTTAACACATGGACAGATAACAAAACCCCCCTGCTTGTTCGCATTAGCCACTACGAGGAAATCTTTCAAACCCGTACTGAACTCGCCGGAGAGTCGGTTACCATACATCCATTGCCGATTCATCTGCATTATTATAATATAAAATATATAATTAACCATCATGCATTTGTTAAACTAACTAGCTACAAACAATATAAATTAAACAATGAACTACACACACATGCATATTTTATCAATGACGACACATCAAAGGTTCAAGTTGCTAACCGCGATCGAGGAGGAAAAAATAAATGAGAAAGCTCAAGTGTGGCTCCAACACTTCATATCATGTTTGTTTCATGCTCTTGGGGCATTTCATCAAACACCTTATGTGCATAAGAGGAACCAAAAGCAAACCTAACACTCACTTGTGAAGTTTGTGAAGAGAATGGCTCCAAATGGCTAAGTGTTGGCTGCTGGATGGGTATATATAGGGGAGGAGCTTTAGTCCCGGTTGGCCTGGCCAACCGCGACTAAAGGCCTTCGGGCACCTTTAGTCGCGGTTGGCCTGCTGGCCACCGTGCGCCCTGGGCCCAGGCCTTTGGTCGCGGTTCGCCACACGAACCGCGACTAAAGACCCCATTAGTCGCGGTTCCTTTACCTTCGCGACTTATGGGGTTTCCCGGAAGCCTGTTTTTCTACCAGTGGCATGGGCTGGAGGTGCTTCCTCGAGCCCCAGGATCGTTGCTGAAAGTTACAAGAGATCACACGTGTGAGTATATATACTATAGCCAATTGGCAATCATAATTAATCATACTAGCTAATTGAAATAATCATAAGGTGCATACCAATGAAATCGGACTGAATTTTATAGTTGGAGAAGCGTCCCGACGGAGTATTTGGTCGTGGGTTTCCATCGGCGTCAACGTAGGAGGAGCCGTAGGGGTACGCCCACTGCCGCGACATCTGGGTGACGGGGTCGGTTAGCGGGAGGTTCCCGTTGTCGGCGAAGTCATCCCCGAAGACGAAAAGGCTGTAGCTTGACGATTTCTTCTGATGGCCGTCGGCAGGGGCAGGCCGTGCCTCAACGCCATTGGGGTTTAGAACAAGGGCGAGGAGGAGGATGACGCCCAGGACGGCCGTATGAAGCTTCATTGACTCTAGTGCTTATGTTGCGGACGCGGATCGTCGAGCCGGTTTCTGTGTGGTACTTAGCCGCACGGCGAGGATCATCGAACTTTGTCTTCTGCGATGCGCTCCTCTCTTGTATTTATGGAACCAGCAACGCAAAGCTCAAACACCAGGAAGTGAAGTCGTAAACGGACTCGCGGTATCGGTCGGAATCGGAGACCATAGCTATACGTACATGCTACAGCACGGTTGGACACGGAGTCGCATACGCGTCACGTACGTACAGCACAATCGGACACGGAGTTCACTAGCCAAGCCAACGACCAGCTGCACGTCATGGCCGATGGCCCTCATTGTATATGGTGAACCCTTCGGGCTTTCTCCTTTGGACATTTTAAGATTCGAGGCCAAACCTTGGCTTATTATTTATTTATTTCGTGAAAATTTTATCGATATATATATCAATAATTATCATAGCAGTACAAAAAACCTAAGAAGTGACAAAAAAATATAAATAGATCCATAGACCACCTAGCGATAACTACATGCATTGTCACTGCATTGGGTCAAAGCTTGTCTTTTTTTTTTGTGAATTGGTCAAAGTTTGTCGTAGTAGAACATGTTGTAGTAGAAAAAAAAAGGAAAACCATCATGCTAAGAGCATCTCTAGCACAGCCCTTAAACACGTGAACTGAAAAATGCAAGTTCAGTTCACCGAACTCGTGTTTACGGGCCGGAAAACCGTTGTCACGGATTAGAAACCATAAAAGTGGAACTGAAAAGCGGAATTCGAAATGGCGCGGGTAAATTAGGCGATGATCATAGTTTGACATGAAATTGATGCTCCGATTGAGCATCAAAACTTACATTGTTCGACAAATTAAAGCTATATTACTGGTACACCAGCGAGCGCTACTTTAGCTAAGCAAAATGCGGCCAATATAGTGACCTACGTGCGTGTCGGTGCCGGTGGTGGCGCAGCGTGTCGGCGGCGAACGACGCCGATGCTGTCGTGGATGAGCTTGACGCGTCGTCGGCGTCAAGCTCGACTATTTCGAGCTTGACGCGGCGGACGCGGGCCTCCCGACGGGCCGCCTCGTATTCTCGGACCTGGCGGACAGCGTCCGCCTCCTTCCGGCGGAAGCGAGCTTGAGCCTCCGCCTCGCTGACGGCCTTGGTCTGCGCGAGGACAGCCTCCTCCTCGTCGCTTCCGTGGACGTAGTCCCCGACGGAGATGGTGGGTGACCGCGCGGGGATGAGGTCCCCGTCATCGCTGCTATCCGCGACGGGGAGCCGCTGTAGGGATTCGTTGCATAGAAAACAAAAAAATTCCTACCGCGAGAACGCAATTCAAGCCAAGATGCAATCTAGAAGACGGGAGCAACGAGGGGATGAACAAGACTCACCCTTGAAGATTTCCAAAGCCTACAAGATGAGGCTCTTGTTGCTGCGGTAGACGATCACTTGCCGCTTTCAAAAGCGCGTAGAAGATCTTGACGGTGCCACAATCGGGCAGCACCTCCGTACTTGGTCACACGTTCGGTGTTGATGAAGACGACGTCCTTCTCCCCGTTCCAGCGGGCAGCGGAAGTAGTAGCTCCTCCTTGAATCCCGGCAGCACGACGGCGTGGTGGCGGTGTCGATGGAGATCTCCGGCGGAGCTTCGCTAAGCGTTTGCGGGAGAGGTGGAGGAGATGGGGCGGCTAGGGTTTGGGAGAGGGGTGGCCGGCCACTTAGGGGGTGCGGCCAAGCTGTGGCTTGAGGTGGCCGGCCCCCTCCCCTTGTCCCTCATTATATAGGTGGAACACCCAAGAGTTGGTCTACAAGTCTTCGAATAAGACCCCAAACCAAAACCTTCCATATGACATGAAACCTACCCAAGGTGGGATTCCCACTAGAGGTGGGATTCCCACCTTTCCTTGGGAGGGGGTGGCCGGCCACTGATGTCTACGCACGCTTCTATTCCTGTAGACAGTGTTGGGCCTCCAAGAGCAGAGGTTTGTAGAACAGCAGCAAGTTTCCCTTAAGTGAATCACCCAAGGTTTATCGAACTCGGGGAGGTAGAGGTCGAGAGATATTCCTCTCAAGCAACCCCGCAATTACGATACAAGAAGTCTCTTGTGTCCCCAACACACCTAATACACTTGTCGGATGTATAGGTGCACTAGTTCGGCGAAGAGATATTAAAACGCAGGTGGTATAGATGAATATGAGTGGTAATAACAATCTGAAATAAATATGGCAGCAAGTAAACATGCAGTAGAACAGTAAGTAAGCGGTGTTTGCAGTATTGGAAACAAGGCCTAGGGATCCTACTTTCACTAGTGGACACTCTCAACATTGATCACATAATAAATAAATAACTTCTCCTCACTTGTGCTACATATACTCTTGTTTGATAACAAACACCATTCATTGTGTAGGGCTACAAGAGCTCCCTCAAGCCGGAGTTAACAAGCGCCACAACATTCGGTGTTCATATTTAAGTAACCTTTAGAGCATAATAGATCATTGCAATTTAGAGCGAGAACTAACATAGCATACACACCGTCACCAATAGCTATGAAAGGGGGAATAGATCACATCAATACTATCATAGTAATAGTTAACTCCATAATCTACAAGAGATTACAATCATAACCTACGCCAAGAACTACATGATGCACACACCGTCACCTTTACATCATGAAGGAGGAATAGACTACTTTAATAACATCACTAGAGTAGCACATAGATTAATAGTGATACAAAGCTCATCATATGGATCTCAATTATGCAAGGCAATTCATGAGATCATTGTATTGGGGTACATGAGAGAGAGATTAACCACATAGCTACCGGTAGAGCCCTCAGCCCCGGGGGAGAACTACTCCCTCCTCATCATGGGAGACAGCGATGGCGATGGAGATGACGGTGGTGTCGATGGAGATGACTCCGGGGGCAATTACCCGTCCCGGCGGCGTGCCGGAACAGAGACTTCTGTCCCCCGAAACAGAGTTTCGCGATGGCGGCGGCGTCCCTGGAGTCTTTCTGGAGTTTCGTCAATCGGTGTCGGGTTTTTAGGTCGAAAGGGCTTATATAGGCGAAAAGGCGGCGCAGGAGGGGCACCCGGGCGCCCTCCCCATAGGCCGGCGCGGCCGGGGGCCCTGCCCGCGCGGCCCTGTGGTGTGGGGGCCCTGGGCCTCCTCTCCGTCTCCCCTTCGGTGTTCTGTTCCGTCTCGGTGAACTAAGTTGTTTGGTCTTTGTTTCGTCGAATTCCGAGAATATTGCCCGAACAGCCTTTCTGGAACCAAAAACAGCAGAAAACAGGAGCGGCACTTCGGCATCTTGTTAATAGGTTAGTTCCGGAAAATGCATCAAAACGATATAAAGTATGAATAAAACATGTAGGTATTGTCGTAAAACTAGCATGGAACATAAGAAATTATAGATACGTTGGAGACGTATCAAGCATCCCCAAGCTTAGTTCCTACTCGTCCTCGAGTAGGTAAACGATAAAAAGAATAATTTCTGTAGTGACATGCTACTTACATAATCTTGATCATACTATTGTAAAGCATATGAGATGAATGCGGTGACTCAAGGCAATGATCTATAGTTTGCTAACAAATAGATAACATATAGCAAAACTTTTCATGAATAGTACTTTCAAGACAAGCATCAAAAAGTCTTGCATAAAAGTTAACTCATAAAGCAATAAATTCAAAGTAAAGGCATTGAAGCAATACAGAGAAAGATTTAAGTTTCAGCAGTTGCTTTCAACTTTCAACATGCATATCTCAATGATAATTGTCAGCACAAAGTAATATGATGAATGCAAATAAGTAAGTATGTAAGAGTCAATGCACAGTTGACACAAGTGTTTGCTTCTAAGATGGAAGGAAGTAGGTAAACTGACTCAACATAAAGTAAAAGAATGGCCCTTCGCAGAGGGAAGCATGGATTACTATTTTTGTGCTAGAGCTTTTCATTTTGAAATCATAGAAACAATTTTGTCACCGGTAGTAATAAATCATATGTGTTATGCATAATACATCCTATAAGTTGCAAGCCTCATACATAGAATACCAATAGTGCTCGCACCTTGTCCTAATTAGCTTGGATTAACACAGATTATCATTGCATAACATATGTTTCAACCAAGTGTCACAAAGGGGTACCTCTATGTCGCCTGTACAGAGGTCTAAGGAGAAAGTTCGCATTGGATTTCTCGCTTTTTATTATTCTCAACTTAGACATCCATACCGGGACAACATAGAAAACAGATAATGGACTCCTCTTTAATGCATAAGCATTCAACAACAGATAATATTCTCATAAGAGATTGAGGATTTGTGTCCAAGCTGAAACTTCCACCATGATTCATGGCTTTAGTTAGCGGCCCAATGTTCTTCTCTAACAATATGCATACTCAAACCATTTGATCATGAAAATCGCCCTTACTTCGGACAAGACGAACATGCATAGCAACTCACATGATATTCAACAAAGGTGTAGTAGTTGATGGCGTCCCCAGAAACATGGTTACCGCTCAACAAGCAACTTATTAAGAAATAAGACACATAGCAACATATTCAATACCACAATAGTTTTTACGGCTATTTTCCCATGAGCTATATATTGTGGAGACAAAGAATAGAATTTTAAATGTAGCACTCAAGTAATTTACTTTGGAATGGCAGAGAAATACCATGTAGTAGGTAGGTATGGTGGACACAAATGGCATAGTTTTTGGCTCAAGGATTTGGATGCACGAGAAGTAATCCCTCTCAATACAAGGCTTAGGCTAGCAAGGTTGTTTGAAGCAAACTCAAGTATAAAACGGTGCAGCAAAACTTACATAAGAACAAATTGCAAGCATTATAAAACTCTACACTGTCTTCCTTGTTGCTCAAACACTTTTACCAGAAAATATCTAGACCTTAGAGAGACCAATCATGCAAACCAATTTCAACAAGCTCTACGGTAGTTCTCCACTAATAGGTTTAAACTACATGATGCAAGAGCTTAATCATGATCTACTTGAGAGCTCAAAACAATTGCCAAGTATCAAATTATTCAAGACAATATGAAGCATTTTCTGTTTCCAACCAAATATCAATAACTGCTGCGGTTTTCAACTCCGCCATGAACATTAAAATAAAAGCGAAGAACACTAGTGTTCTTATGAAAAAGCGGAGCGTGTCTCTCTCCCACTCAAGGTATGATCCAATTTATTCAGAGAACTAAGATAACAAAACGAAAATAAAAGCACACAGACGCTCCAAGTAAAGAACATATGATGTGACCGAATAAAAATATAGTTTCAATAGAAGAAACCTGATAAATTGTTGATGAAGAAGGGGATGCCTTGGGCATCCCAAAGCTTAGACGCTTGAGTCTTCTTGAAATATGCAGGGATGAACCACCGGGGCATCCCCAAGCTTAGACTTTTCACTCATCTTGATCATATATCATCCTCCTCTCTTGACCCTTGAAAACTTCTGCCACACCAAACTTCTCATAAACTTCATTAGAGGGGTTAGTACTCAAAAAACTTTAATCCACTTTAGTCCTGTAGTGAAACATTGCAAGAACTCAATAAAACATTAGCTACAACTCTCCTCGTCTAGAAAGCCTTGCTTAAAGTCCACAAGAGACAATGCAAAAAACAGAGACAGAATCTGTCAAAACAGAACAGCCAGTAAACACGAATTTTTAAGAGGTACTTCCGTTGCTCAAATCAGAAAACTCAAAACTAATGAAAGTTGCGTACATATCTGAGGAACACGCACGTAAATTGGCATATTTTTATGAGTTACCTACAGAGAGCCCTGCCCAAATTCGTGACAGATAGAAATATGTTTCTGCGCAGAAATCCAAATCTAGTATCAACCTTCTATTAGAGACTTCACTTGGCACAACAATGCAATAAAATAAAGATAAGGAGAGGTTGCTACAGTAGTAACAACTTCCAAGACACAACAAAACAGTAGCAAAATAAAGACATGGGTTATCTCCCAAGAAGTTTTTTCTTTATAGCCATTAAGATGGGCTCATCAATTTTAATGATGCTCACGCAAGAAATAAGAGTTGAATCAAAAGAGAGCATCAAGAAGCAAATTCAAAACACATTGAAGCCTAACCCACTACCTATGAAAAGGAATCTTGTACACAAATAAATTCATGAAGAACAAAATGACAAGCATAAGAAGGCAATACAAGCGCAACTTCAAAATTCTCAACATAAAGAGGGGAAACTTAATATTATTAAGATGCATATAACCATGTTTCCCTGTCTCATAATAACTTTAAATAGCATCATTGATGAAATCCGCAATATATCCATCACTTAAAAAATTCTTATCATGGTTCATGTGCATAAAAGTATCATTATTTTTGGCATAAGAAAAACTCTTCTCATTAATAGTAATTGGAGCAGGATCATTATCAAGAATTTGAACATGGTAAACAAGTTGCATACTAAGGGAATGGTTTTTGGCAATCCCATCATAACTATGACAAGTTTCATAAGGATAATTATAACATGTGTCATATCCATCTCTATAACGATTATCCAAACCAGAATGTATAATATCATCATTTTCACTAAAAGTAAAGGTCTCAAATATAGGATCTTCAAGCACAACATCCCCAAGCTTAGAGCTTTCAATATCAACGTTTGAGGGAACATGAATAGTGCTAACATCATTACTTTCATAATCAGTACCAAAGAGATTTCCAATATCAAAGGTAGTGTGCTCTTCCAAATCATGATCACTAATATGGGTAAAGGGCATAGGAAGATCATTGTACTCAGATTCATTATCATAATAATCATTAGGAGCAACATACTTGCGATTACCTATCGTTATCTCATACAAGCGGGGATATGCCGTTACCTCTTTCTTTTTATTCCCCCTCTTCTTCTTCTTCTTCGTTCCCTTCTTCTTCTTCTCATTCTCCTCGTTCCCTTCTTTAGGAGGGAGAGGCTTGATGGGAGGCTTCTCCACATAACCTGTTTTATTTTCAGAAACAATAGAAGAAACTTGGGAGGATTCCTCCTTTTCATTAATAAGTTCAAAACACACAGCGGTCCTATCATACTTTGGCAAAGTGTCATCTTCTAAAATATTTTGTATGTAAGTATTTGTATGGCAATTATCAATGCAATAAGAAAGACACCCATGCAGGACATCATCAATATCAAGATCGTTAATATCTAACAAAGAAATTTTTCTTGATAACTCTTCACACTTCAAAAATAAAGTAAGTTCATCATGCTGATTAGGAGTAATTTCATCATCACAATACAAATTTGCAGCACTCATGGGGTTCGAATTATCATTGGAGGAGCATTGAAAATTAAAATGACCCACTTTATGGCAAAGTTCACAAATAAAAGGATAGAGGGCACAAAAATTTTCACCAAGATCATCTAGAGCCCTAGACCACTTTCTAGTTTTTTCATTCCTATGATGGATACAATATTCATCTTCGATTTGATTAATTCCACAAGGTCTATGCATTCCAGAAAAATTAACATGCTTATAGGAAATAGCATTTTCAGAAGTTTGAACGTGTTCATTGCAATCATTAATAACAGTTTCATCCTTCATGCAAGCATCTTTAAAAGGTTCATGATACTTATCAAAATTCTTCTAGGCAATTCAAAATGAGAGGCAAAAGCTTTATAAAGATTTGCAACAACTTGAGAATCAAGACCATAAGTAGCACTCATATTTTGAATTTTATCAGTATCCATAAAAGTTTCAATGCATTCATAATCATAATTTATACCTGACTCTCTACCTTTGTCGTTCTCCCAATCTTCAGCGTTCTCCTCAATCCGATCAAGAAGGTCCCTTTTAAAATCTTCTTTGTTGCGCGTGAATGATCCAGAACAAGTAGTATCCAACAAGGTTTTATCTTGAAAAGAAAGTCTTGCATAGAAATTATCAATGATGATATTACCAGGAAGCTCATGAATGGGGCATTTGAGCATTAAAGACTTCAACCTTCCCCATGCTTGGGCAATACTCTCTCCATCATGAGGCCAGAAATTGTATATGCGGTTTCGGTCTTTGTGAATTTCACTTGGAGGATAGAATTTAGAATAAAATAGAGGCACAATATCCTTCCAATCAAGAGAATGCCCATCCTTCAGCAGTTTATACCAATGCGCCGCTTTACCAGACAACGACATAGAGAATAATTTCTTCCTAACTTCATCCATAGAAATACCTGCACACTTGAATAACCCGCATAATTCATGTAGAAACAGTAAATGATCTCCAGGATGAACAGTTCCATCCCCTTCATAGCGGTTATCCATAACACGTTTAATAATTTTCATGGGTATCTTGAAAGGAACACTTTCAGTAGGTGGATTTAAAATATCACAAGCATCATTAGAGTTACCGCATATGGGAGATAAAGTATTATCAGAGCAAATTTTCTCCCCTAAAGATGGGAAGCTAAAAAGATCATGAAAACTAGCTTCCCCAAGCTTAGACTTCTCCATAGCATTAGCAGTAATTGCATTCATACTAATAACATTGCTACTAGCATGGAAATAAGGTTCCATAGGTTTTTTAATTTTCGCATCAAACAATTCTAATTCAGGAAAAAGATTAAAAAGCTCACCAATTTTTTGTTGTTTTCCATTATGCCTAACTAGTGAAAATAAAAACAAGAAACAAAAAGATATAATTGCAGAATCTAAAGGAGATAGCTTCGAGCACTCACACACCGGCAACAGTGCTAGGAAATAGCTTAGTAGTCGGAGGATGTGAATACCTTTTACCTTACCTCCCCAGGCAACGGCGCCGTAAAAATAGCTTGATGTCTACGCACGCTTCTATTCCCGTAGACGGTGTTGGGCCTCCAAGAGCAGAGGTTTGTAGAACAACAGACAAGTTTCCCTTAAGTGAATCACCCAAGGTTTATCGAACTCGGGAGGTAGAGGTCAGAGATATTCCTCTCAAGCAACCCTGCAATTACGATACAAGAAGTCTCTTGTGTCCCCAACACACCTAATACACTTGTCAGATGTATAGGTGCACTAGTTCGGCGAAGAGATATTAAAACGTAGGTGGTATAGATGAATATGAGTGGTAATAACAATCTGAAATAAATATGGCAGCAAGTAAACATGCAAGTAGAACAGTAAGTAAGCGGTGTTTGCAGTATTGGAAACAAGGCCTAGGGATCCTACTTTCACTAGTGGACACTCTCAACATTGATCACATAATAAATAAATAACTTCTCCTGTGCTACATATACTCTTGTTTGATAACAAACACCATTCATTGTGTAGGGCTACAAGAGCTCCCTCAAGCCGGAGTTAACAAGCGCCACAACATTCGGTGTTCATATTTAAGTAACCTTTAGAGCATAATAGATCATTGCAATTTAGACCGAGAACTAACATAGCATACACACCGTCACCAATAGCTATGAAAGGGGGAATAGATCACATCAATACTATCATAGTAATAGTTAACTCCATAATCTACAAGAGATTACAATCATAACCTACGCCAAGAACTACATGATGCACACACCGTCACCTTTACATCATGAAGGAGGAATAGACTACTTTAATAACATCACTAGAGTAGCACATAGATTAATAGTGATACACAGCTCATCATATGGATCTCAATTATGCAAGGCAATTCATGAGATCATTGTATTGGGGTACATGAGAGAGAGATTAACCACATAGCTACCGGTAGAGCCCTCAGCCCGAGGGAGAACTACTCCCTCCTCATCATGGGAGACAGCGATGGCGATGGAGATGACGGTGGTGTCGATGGAGATGACTCCGGGGGCAATTACCCGTCCTGGCGGCGTGCCGGAACAGAGACTTCTGTCCCCCGAAACGGAGTTTCGCGATGGCGGCGGCGTCCCTGGAGTCTTTCTGGAGTTTTGTCAATCGGTGTCGGGTTTTTAGGTCGAAAGGGCTTATATAGGCGAAAAGGCGGCGCAGGAGGGGCACCAGGGCGCCCTCCCCATAGGCCGGCGCGGCCAGGGGCCTGCCCGCGCGGCCCTGTGGTGTGGGGGCCCTGGGCCTCCTCTCCGTCTCCCCTTCGGTGTTCTGGTCCGTCTCGGTGAACTAAGTTGTTTGGTCTTTGTTTCGTCGAATTCCGAGAATATTGCCCGAACAGCCTTTCTGGAACCAAAAACAGCAGAAAACAGGAACTGGCACTTCGGCATCTTGTTAATAGGTTAGTTCCGGAAAATGCATCAAAACGATATAAAGTATGAATAAAACATGTAGGTATTGTCGTAAAACTAGCATGGAACATAAGAAATTATAGATACGTTGGAGACGTATCAAGCATCCCTAAGCTTAGTTCCTACTCGTCCTCGAGTAGGTAAACGATAAAAAGAATAATTTCTGTAGTGACATGCTACTTACATAATCTTGATCATACTATTGTAAAGCATATGAGATGAATGCAGTGACTCAAGGCAATGATCTATAGTTTGCTAACAAATAGATAACATATAGCAAAACTTGTCCGAGGTTTGATCATCGGTATCTCTATACCTTGTTCAACCTCGTCTCCTGACAAGTACTCTTTACTCGTACCGTGGTATGTGGTCTCTTATGAACCATTCATATGCTTGCAAGCTAATATAGACGACATTCCACCGAGAGGGCCCAGAGTATATCTATCCATCATCGGGATGGACAAATCTCACTGTTGATCCATATGCCTCAACTCATACTTTCCGGATACTTAATCCCACCTTTATAACCACCCATTTACGCAGTGGCATTTGATGTAATCAAAGTACCTTTCCGGTATAAGTGATTTATATGATCTCATGGTCGAAAGGACTAGGTAACTATGTATCGAAAGCTTATAGCAAATAACTTAATGATGTGATCTTATGCTACGCTTAAATGAGTGTGTCCATTACATCATTCATATAATGACATAACCTTGTTATTAATAACATCCAATGTTCATGATCATGAAACTATGATCATCTATTAATCAACAAGCTAGTTAAGAGGCTTACTAGGGACTCATTGTTGTTTACATAACACACATGTATCAATGTTTCGGTTAATACAATTATAGCATGGTATATAAACATTTATCATAAACACAAAGATATATAATAACCACTTTTATTATTGCCTCTTGGGCATATCTCCAACAGACTCCCACTTGCACTAGAGTCAATAATCTAGATTACATTGTAAGGTACCTAACACCCATGGCATTCTGGTGTTGGTCATACTTTGCCCTAGGGAGAGCTTTAGTCAACGGTTCTGACACACTCAGAAACGTATGTATTTTGCAATTCATTTGCGTCTTCACGCATCACTCATTTTCCAAATGAGTCGGCATTAAATATGTTTGGTCTTCTGGTGGAACCTTAATTCCGTCGTCTGAAATATGCCGCTAATATTGTCACACACAATGTAGCTTCAAAGTTCTGACACTATCGGAACTACACCAAGTTCTCAAAGAACTCTTCGACTTAAACATCCTCAGTCATTGTCAAAACAATGACATACTCTGCCTTCTTTTGTAGAATCCGTCACAATATTTTAGAACTCTTCTAAATCTAGCATTGTGCTACCTTTTAATCAACACTTAGCCTAATTGAGATTTGAAATTAATTTTTATATGTGACTAAACAAATATCGGTGCAACACCTTACAACGATTTGTTTGTCATTACCCCATTTAAAAATATATATATCCTTGGTTCTTCTAAATCACATAGGGATATTCTTACTGTTTGTCCATTGATCATCACATGTATCATTCTGGTATATGCTCCTAACTTTTTAGAACACATGACATCTGATTGTGTACATATTATTCGTGATCTATAATCACTCATGTGTTTTTACTCATTGAGTGTCAGATACACTCAAGTCTTGTTAAACCTTCACATGACAAGAACATTTTCTTAATATTTCTATATTGAACTACTTCAATATCCATTCTATGTACTTTGACTTAAACTTATTATGTGTCTCAATCTATCTTCATAGATCTTGACACTAAATATGTTTCAGTCCATATCCTTTCATTGAAGTTTATTCTCAATGAAACCTTTTATAATCAAGTATATAATTACATCATTTATAACCAACTATATGTATCTACATAAAGTATTATAAATATGTCTCAGCGCTCCCACTTAATTTCTTGCAAATGCAAGCATCTTCATCGTTTCTGATGAAATCAAAAATTCTTTGATTATTTCATCCGGTGAAGATTCCAACTCCGCGATACTCACTTCATCCAATTGAAGTTCGTATACTTATCTAGTATTTCACGGACTAGCAAAACTCTTGGTTTGTATCTTGTATACACCTTTAATACACACTTCTGTTAATTAATGTATTTTGCCATCCTACTAGCATATCTCATAAAAGAAATATGTAGCGATTACTAGAATAATCCATATAGACTTTAAGCATTGCTACAGAAGATCTAATCTTATCGTACTCAACTCTTTGAACTTTGTCGTAAACTATTTTTCGACAAGTCGAGCTTCTTCAATGATATTTCATCCAAGTTCATCAATTTTATAGATCCATTTACTTTCAAAAAGTATTTTTCTATCTTGGATTTTATGGCGTATAGCCATTTTAACGGAGTCAGGGCCCATCATAACTTCTTTGTTTGTAGTTGATTTATCATTGTTCAAAATCAATCCTTTGTTCACAAATCATTTATTTGATCACAAAGTAAACCATACCTACAAGGTTCAATATGTACTTCGATCTCCATGACTAAAATACTTTGTAGTCATGAGAGCTATGATCATCGTGGCCGCTTCCGGAACCAATTCCGATGCTGCGCTACTCTCATCATTATGCTCAGGTTCATAAACCTTATCAAGTTCTATTGTCCTCCCACTCAAATACTTCGCTAGAAAACAATTTCTTGGAAATAAGCAAGTAACATTAACAAAAACTTTTGTCTTTTACTTCATAGTGGAAAGAATTCCCAATTAATTCTTTGGGATAACCAACAAAGACATTCATCCGATTTTGGTTGTAAACTTATTTACCTTATGCTATGCATACCAAAATTTAAGAAAGGACTATTAGGGTTCATACCCATGCCATAACTCGTATGGTGTCATTTCAACGGATCATGATGATGCTCTATTCAGTGTAAAAGCGGTAGTCTCTAAAGCATAATCCACAAAAATATAATGACTTCATTTTATTTTATCTCATCATTAATCCAACAAGGTTTGGATACGTCTCTCGGATACTTCATCATCACTATGATACTCCAAGAAACGTGAGTTGTAGAACAACTTCATAACTCTCTTAGATGTTCGCTAAAACTCATAATTCAAATATTTCCACTATGATCCAATCATAGATATTTGACTGTTTCTATTACGATGATTTCCACTTCATGCTGAAATTTATTTGAATCTATTCAAATGTTTCAAACTTCTTCCTTATCGAATATATCCACATATATATACTCAATTCATTGTTGGAAGTTTTCATGAAGTAGAAGAATCTCCCGCACACAACTATGCCCAGTGAACCGCATATATCATCATGTATGTTTCCACTAAGTTAGTTGCTCGTTCAACTCTTGGCCTATGAACGGTATTTCAGTCATTCTCTTTAGAAAAGATTTGCAAGCGCCAAACGATTCAAAAATCGAATGACTCCAAAAATCCATTTGCATGGAGTTCCTTCATGCGTTCCTTTCTAACATGACATAAATGGCGGTTCCACAAATAAGTGGAATTCAAATCATTTGCCTGATGGCATTTTAGCGTCAGTGTTATGTATGTGTGTTTCACCATTAAGATTTATAATAACTTATCCATCGTATATGGAGTAATGTCATAATTTGAACAACTCATTGTTTTTATTTGA
Source organism: Lolium rigidum (assembly GCF_022539505.1). Taxonomy (NCBI): domain Eukaryota; kingdom Viridiplantae; phylum Streptophyta; class Magnoliopsida; order Poales; family Poaceae; genus Lolium; species Lolium rigidum. The sequence continues at coordinate 182,134,682 of NC_061513.1, read as the reverse complement.
CCAGAGCAAAATAACAATTATTAAGTTCTTTATTATAAATTCTAAGGGCTAGATAGAATGCCAACGACGAACATAATAACACTTTATTTTTGTTCCAGACGTGTATCATATTCCTTGTTAGTCATTTAGGCCATTGTTTTCTTGTATTGCGTTGTTTTGTATGACACTTCATACCAACCAATATGGTACTAATACGCAAGAATTTCATTGTGTGACCAAACTAGGAATACAACCATAACATGTATATCATGTATATACACCTGAGCTAGACTTTCTAGTCTTTTCTTTTCTTTCTACCAAAATATCTTTTGTAGTTTCTCTTTTAGTTTTCCTCATTATTCAGAAAACACTTCACCTTCAATAACTTCTAGGTTTGTTGTTCAAATACCAATAACCTTGAGGTTCTTACTTTGAAGTTGATCATCATATGACAAGTGTTTCAGATTTCACTATTAGTAACTTTTTAATATAATGAACAATTTCACTCATAATTTTATCCATCATATCATGACGACTTTCCGAGACCATGTCTGTACATGCTAGGCTTGTAAAGTTTAACCTCAGTATTCGCATGTGCAAATCTGGCTTGCACCCGTTGTATGCACACGTAGAATCTATCACACCCGATCATCACGAGATGCTTCGAAACGATGAGTCTTAGCAACGGTGCATACTAAGGATGATTACTTCATGGATATGCGAATATCGTTAGTGCCCCAATAGTTGGAGGATTGGGACGCCTTGCGTCTTCAACCTTCCTACATTCCCATAAAACTTATTAGTTTATGTAGTCTCACCAAATTATATTCTATCATCTTGCAATAAGGTCTTAGATATCACATATATCTCATACCTTGATTATTTCTGAAAACAAAATTTTCAGCTCCTTACTTTTCAAACAGATTTGAACTTCAAGTTTCACGGAGACAAGATAACTTTAGGTACTAATTGAAACCATAGCTCTTTGAATCAACAATGTGAGGTTTACTAAAAGTTTGCAATAGGACTTAATCATTTCTTGATTCTTTAACAATACGGTACCAGTCCATAAAGTTTATTTTCAGATTTTAACAGTATTTCTATCTCAATAACAAGACTAGCGCTTGGTAGAAAACGGATGCCAATACTACAAATTAATTCAAAATACTACTCAGACTATGTTTATGATAATTAGTTCATGTTTTAATCTAATTACTAATGAACTCCCACTTAATACAACATCCCTCATAGTTGTTAAGTGGTACACGATCCACATCCACTACACCAAAACCGATCATCACGTGAGATGATGTAGCTTCAATGGTGAACATCAACATGTTAATCATATCATCCAT
>NC_061513.1:181962724-182133248 GCF_022539505.1 Lolium rigidum | reverse complement strand
TTATCAATCTATCATATATGTTATTTATGTTCTTGTATGCTCTCGGTTGCTAGTAGAGGCTCTGGCCAAGTTGATACTTGTGACTCCAAGAGGGAGTACTTATGCTCGATAGTGGGTTCATGCCTCCATTAAATCTGGGACTGTGACAGAAAGTTCTAAGGTTGTGGATGTGCTGTTGCCACTAGGGATAAAACATCGATGCTTTGTCTAAGGATATTTGTGTTGATTACATTACGCACCATACTTAATGCAATTGTCTGTTGTTTGCAACTTAATACTTGGAAGGGGTTCGGATGATAATCTGAAGGTGGACTTTTTAGGCATAGATGCATGCTTGGATAGCGGTCTATGTACTTTGTCGTAATGCCCCGATTAAATCTCATAGTACTCATCATGATATATGTATGTGCATTGTTATGCCTTCTTTATTTGTCAATTGCCCAACTCGTAATTTGTTCACCCAACATCTATTTATCTTATGGGAGAGACACCACTAGTGAACTGTGGACCCCGGTCCTATTCTTTACATCTGAAATACAATCTCATCGCAATTGTTCTTTCTCGTTCTTCGCAAACAATCATCATCTTCCACACAATATGTTTAATCCTTTGTTTACGAGCAAGCCGGTGAGATTGACAACCTCATCATTACGTTGGGGCAAAGTACTTTGATTGTGTTGTGCAGGTTCCACGTTGGCGCGGGAATCCACGGTGTTGCGCCGCACTACACTCCGCCGCCATCAACCTTCAACGTGCTTCTTGACTCCTACTGGTTCGATAAACCTTGGTTTCTTACTGAGGGAAATTTGCTGCTGTGCGCATCACACCTTCCTCTTGGGGTTCCCAACGGACGTGTAAACTACACGTATCAAGCAAATTTCTGGCGCCGTTGCCGGGGAACTGAAGAAAAGCTACACCACAAAGATTTCTAACTCCCACGTCAACTACACGCCAGCAGGAGGTTACACCGCCCGACAGAGATTTTGAATTTAACTGTTGTTGAAGTAAATAATAACTATGGAGTATAAATTTGGTAGCGTGATGCTCTGCTCAGGAATTCATGCCCGTGGACATATCCACAAATCATACATACCATATCTTCAAAGAAATTTGGGTCCTTTACTACATGGAGCACAAATAAATAATACTACCCCCGTCCATACATAAGTGACTAAACTTTGTCTAGACATGGTTTCATCTATATATGTTTTAAGTGTGTAGATACATTCGTATCTTGAAGGAAAAAGTGAGCCGCTAACTTTTTGAATAGAGCGAGTAACACAATTCGGATAAACAATGGTGTAGTAAAACAAATACTCCTGCCCATCATAAAACAAAACACAAACTGACTCAAATATATGTACAGATCATAAACAAGGTTTCATCAGAACACGAACATGTACATGCAAAGATGACCATTTGATCACATAAAACAAAGGTTCTGTGGCATATTTATGCCCCCAAAACAAGCAGACGTCGGACATCGCCAACGTACTAGCAGCTACCACTATGGAGCTGCAGTACAAACAACTGGTGCAGCGACATTTCCACCAGAATGAAAACTATAAGACATTAGACCAAACAAAAGCTAGCTATCACTTCTTGCCCAAACAAGCCTTGCTCCTTCATATGCGACTTCCTTCTCTCTTATAGATGTTGAACTTTGAATTAGATGGGTTCCTGATAGCGCGTTCTTTTCGTGTCCTTGATGTTGCACTCTGGATCAGGTCGGTTACTGTCAGGAAATGAACAAATTGATCAGCAAAAGCCATATGTAAATGAATGCAAAGGTTACATATGAATGACTAACCCGGTCTAACTGAGTAGGGATGTAAAGTACACCAACGTCTAGCAGAATTGTACTTTCTCCACTTCTAGTTGCTCATATCTAATTGGAATACTCCCTCCTTTGCCCGTACAACCAGCTCATTTTTGTCCTCAAATACGCAGAGTAACCTTACTGCATGTTTCCAATTGTATGGAAATGATGTGTCAAGGCCAAGATAAGTATCCAATTCAAAATTTATATCACATGTCCATGACTCGTGATCGCCTATTGATGATCTTGTACTGGCCCATGCTTGTAGGGTGAAATCTCTTATAACCGCAAGGGCAACATCTCCATTATGTCCCTTGAAGATGTGAATGTTAAGATTGAATATATCATGCGTCTCATGAGGGCACTGAATATATTTCAGAGCCTTCTTCGCATGGTCAAGCTCAATGATATATCTAGACTTCATTGGCCAGTACAAAATACCCCCTATGAGAGTTGCCGGTCTATGGTCAATCTCTGACAGCATCGGAGTTGATCGAGCTAGAAACTCCCATTCTTTTAAATCTGATGAGTAGATATGAGACTGTGCATCGTAACTTTTAGTTGTTATCCAAACAACCGAGAACTTGCAACAATGTGTAAACGGTTCAGAGTAGTTTCTCGAACAGAGAATTGAGCCACTGCTTTCAATTATGTGATTGCGCCACAATGGTAGTTCTGGTATCGCTGTGAGAACTTGCCTAATTGGATCCCAGACTGATATATACCCACTGGATACATTAGAATGGAGTAGCACCATACCATCGCGGCATCCCAGGACATAGAATTTGGGACTGTTCAGTTGAGACGGGATTGCCAGCTTCCGCAAGATGGCCGGGTGAGGATCATGCTCTGTGATGAATCGATTGTCCTCGGAGTTGTTGGTGAAAAACCCTAGCAACGGGTTTCCTCCGTTGTGTGATACAGTTAGCTTTCTGAAATAATTGCTTCTCATACATTGCCTCCATGTTTTCTTGGTGCCAGATGCAGCTAGTAAGCAGGTTGGATGGGGAGGAAGCCTGACAAGAATCTTAGAGACTACATCTTCACGCAGATCGTTGATTGTTGTGGGTGTCCTTCGACTGAAGCTGGTAGGATTACGCAAATCGCACGATGCATCGTCAAAATTATGTAAACAACACATTGCATCATCTAATTTTTTAAACAAAATGCAACATCTAATTTGACTAAACAGCAAAATGCATCATCTAATTCATCATCAAAGTTTCCTAAACCAAAATCAAAATAGTGTAAACAGCACAATGCATCAGCAAAATCAAAATAATGTAAACAGGACAATGCATCAACAAAATCAAAATAATGTAAACAGCACAATGTATCAGAAAAAAATGTAAACATGACACTGCAAAAACACGTCAAAAATAGGACGCACCAACGGAAGGCAATCTCGCATCTACAATAGAAATTGATAACGTGTCAACACGATTGGAGGAAAAGGAGACATCTACAGGACCCAAAACGCTGTGGTAACATCAGATGGAGTTAGCTTTGATATAGGTAATAAAATGTAAACATCACAATGCATCATCTAAGTTGACAGCAAAATTCTTCATCGAAATTTCCCACACTGCTCAAGGAATCAGAAAAATTACTTAAAAGGCTAAAAGAGCAAAATGCATCATCAGAGTAAAATATATGTAAACAGTACAATGCATCATCTAACTTTTGGCTAAACAATATAGAGCATTAACTAGGTTGACAGAAAAAAAACAAAAAAATCACCATGAAAATTTCCTGAACAGGACAGTGCATCAGAAAAATTACTACTCCTACCTAAAAAGCATAATGAATCACCCAAATTACATAAGAAGCAGAATGCATCATCAAAAATACAAAAACATCTCAATGCATCATCACGTCTGGTTTGGGCAAAAACCCCAATCCACCAGATCTAACCTCATTGCAGTTGGGGAAGGTAGAACTTACAAAGGGGTTGACGAGTCATGCTCATATGCAACAAGCGCCGCCTTAGATGAAGTCTCCATCCAAGCTCTCGACGCGTTCAAAGCAGCCAGCTTCGAAGCCTCCGACGGTTCTCCCGGCTGCGCTGCCAAAACTTCCGCTTTACATGTCTCCGTCGATGCATGCAGAGCATCCGTCTCCGCTTTCCATGTATCCGCCGACGCAGTGTAGGCATCGAGCGACGTCGTTTTAATTTCCTAGAAAACCCAGTAACTTAATCACATTGCAATCCCCAAATTAAGGTTATATCGAACAAAATGACCGATGAACCTCTCTACTCGCCGGAGGTTGGAGATGTACATACCTGCGAAGATCGGTGCGGTGGTGCTTGACGGTGGTGCGTCGGGGACGGGGGGAACTCGGCGGGGTGAATGGTGGCGCGGCCCAAGACGACAGCGCGGAGAGGGGCGACGGTGCGGTCATCGAACCTCGGCAGACAATATTTTGTATATATATATGAGAAGAAGAATAAAGTCTGGTCGAATGAGGCAGCGCGACCGGCAGAGTACAACCGAAGGCTACTAGTACTACCTTGGAGTACCGTAGTAATATAATATAATAAAAATAATGACCTTGTTTAAACCACTCTTGTCAGTGTGGCATCGCGTCCAAATTTAATGCATTATGTGGAAATCGGAATAATGCTGTAAAAACTCTCATATATAGCATGCACCGACATTTTTCGGTGCGTCGCGTTTGGGTGCCCTTTGGCTACGGCAAATCAGACCATTGCAGAAGTGTTTTCGGGAGGCTGTTGACTGCTGACGTCATGCAAACTGACACGCGGTAGACGCTGTTAACTGTCAATTAACGTCGTTAACCGGCTGAAACCCCGTGGTAGATGGTAGGCCCACACAAGGCATGCCATGCCTTAAGCAGGCCAATCCATTTAGTTTGCGGGCCGGGCCAGCTTTCTTAATTTGACCGGTCAATTATATAACTGGGTTGGTCAATTAGGTACATCGGCCGGGCCTAACTTCTAAGGTTGACGTCAAAACTTAAATGGGCCGGCCCACTAAGCACGTGGGTCGGGCCAAATGTCTTTGTTTGACCGGTCAACAGGATGATAGGGCCGGCCACTAAAGAAGTGGACCAGGCCGAATGTCTTCGTTGTCCGGTCAAAACGGTAAATGGGTCGGCCCAATAGTCGTGTGGGCCGGGAAGAATGTCTTCATTTGACCGGTCAACAGGCAAATCGGTCCAGCCCAATAAGCATGTGGGTCAGGCCAAATGTCTTCGTTTGACCGGTCAACAGGGCTAACGGGCTATCCTAATAAGCATGTGGGCCGAGCCGACTGTCTTTGTTTGACCGGTCAACAGGATAAACGGGCCGGCCCATTAAGCACATGGGCCAGGACGAATATCTTTGTTTGACTGGTCAACATGATAACTGGGCCGACCCTTTTAGGTAGTGGGCCATGCTAAATTCATTTGTTTGACCGGTCAACTGACCGTATTAACGGCCCATTTTGTTAATGGGCCGACCCTGTGTAAACTTTTGTCCAGACAATACGTTGACCGGGCCGGTTCGTTTAGTTGGTGGGTCGGCCCATTATCCCACTACATAATATATATGTGAACCTATAAAGGCCCAATATCCTTGTTGGGCGGAGGTGCGTGAAGCCCGTTGTTATTTTTTGGGCCAGCCCATCTGCCAACTTCTATGTTAACATGTCGGCCTGTAAGGCGTCTTAGGATTTTCCGGGCCATCCCATATGTGATTTCGCTTAATTGGGCCGTTGCTGGGATGGGAATTTTTGATTTAGTTTGCGCCAACAATGGCCGGGTATATTCTGAGATTTACGCAATACATGATTTCAGTCAGATAGCCTCACTTACCACAAGCACCATAGAAAGAATGCACGAAAGAACCATAGAAACTAACTAAATATTACATCAGCTGCAAGGCTTTGAAAAAATATTACATCAGTTGCAAGGCTTTGAAAAAATATTACATAACCCATATAAATTGAATGATAATTAAACCTAGCAATACAATGAAGGGATTCAGAAATCTTTTATGTTGTCCGTGCACCACCTATGTCTAAAACAAAGATATTACAAGTTAAGACATCACCAATGGAAAGGCAAAGACACTACAATGTTATTTGCCAATGAATTTGGAACTCACCATTTTCTCGTTATAACAAGATCATTGTAATGCACACATATAGTCTACCGGTATGGGGCTAATATAGACGATCAATAAGAAAACAAAGAGTGCATGCCGCATAGCAATAGCGAGAACATTTTAAGGTGGATAGATGGCAAATATTAAGCTGTGAGCTTCCTTTTGTTGTGTATAATCTATACCACCATAAAAATGTGATGTTCTAATCATTAAGCAGCTTAGAAAGTGCAAGATAAACAAGCAATCGAATTATTTTGTGACTTATATAATCGAGCACGTCAGAATAAAATAATAGACTTACTACTGTCAAGTCCCATGCAGCTCACCATGTAGATACACTCGTTGAAGATGTCCGATGTTTCCCTTATTTATAAAGAGAGTTTTTTGTTACTCTGCATCAAGACACGATCAGTTATACACATACGAGTTCTAGCATAATAAACAATATGTATGTACTCCCTTCATCCCAGTGGTATTCATGCATTAAATACCGAAAATAGTGAGCGACCGGCTACATAATTACACTATATATGGCTGGAATCTCTCTGAAGTGTTCATGCATATATACACACACGCAGGCCTATAGCAATACGAAAGGTACACATACTTGAATCAGAACAGCACTTACTGGCCTAGCTTATGACAAACCAGATAGATACAATAGTTGTATCATTTGCAGTGCAGCAAAAGCAGACTAACATGTTCAGTTACTTCCAAATTGACATTAACTACTACATAATAGAAGACACTTACTTTTGTAACAAAGAATGAACCATATAGTAGTTATAATGTCAACAACTATAGAGCAGGTAATGTAAATCAACATGTTCAATTACTTAAAATGGCAATGAACTAAATAATAGCAGTATTTTACTGTCATAACTAATAATAAACCATATAGGAATTATTATCTGAACTTTGTTGTGCAAGGAATGCTAATCAACATGTTCAAGGACTTAAAATTCGTAACAGGCAGCACATAGAAGGTAATGAATGAACTGATAGCAAACAGTTAATTTAGTAGCTCACGACGAACCAGGTGTAAATAATAATGGTATATATTACTTGTAGAGGGAATGCAGAGTAACATGTTCAGTGACTTAAATTTGGCACAAACTACATAACAGGAGGCTGTTACTTTTGTAACAAACAATGATCCAAATAGAAGTTAAGATGACAAAAGCTATAGAGCATGGAATGTGAACTAACATGTGCAATTACTTAAAATTGGCCATGAACTAATAATTGCAGGATGTTACTGTAATAGATAGGAATGAACCAGATAGGAATTATAACAACATCATTCCTAAACTTGTAGTGAAGGGAATGCAAATCAATATGTTCCGGGATATAAATTTGTAATGAGCAACACGCAGAGGATAGTTAATGCTAGAGCTAACGATGGACCAGATACAGAATATAGTGGGATCACCTGTGAACTTGTAGAAGAGCTAAAGAGGAAATGTAAACTAATATGTTCAGCATTCCATGTGTGAGTGCCATGCAAAGTAAGAGAAGCAAGTCAATGTTGCAGCTTTTGAAGAACCCAATGGCACACAAAATTATTATCGAAGTAGCTAGTGTGACGAGTTTAAATAAATTTGTACTGCAGGATAGCAGAGCGATACAAGAAGGAAATAATAGTAGTTAGTTACTTTGTTAGCTTACGATGAAGTAGATAGAAATAACAATGGCATCACCTGTAGTATAGGGAATGCAAATCAACATGTTGAAGGAGTACTAAATAGGCATGAACAAAATAGTAGCAGGCTATAATTTTTGTAACAACGACTGAGCAAGATAGAAGTTATGATGGCTACATCTATAGAGTAAGGAATGAAAACCAAAATGTTCAATCGCTTAAAGTTAGCAATGAACTAGAAAATAGCAGGGTGTTACTGTCATAGCAAGGAATGAACTTAAAGAGTTTCAAACAAACAAGCATCTGAACCCGGAACATGGCGCTAAAACAAGAGACTTACATTAAGAGAAGCACTTTGTGGGAGTCACTGCAGATCTTCCTGGGGTTGATAGATCCGGTGATGAAATACACTACATGTGCTACTTGGGGTTTGAGAGATGGCCATTACACTTCATGGTTACTCATCTCATCTGCAAAAACGTAATGACGCGTTGTTAGCACAAACAAGCTCCCCCAAGATTAAATAAAAACTTGCAGGCAACAATAGAAAAGCGACAGTACAAGAGTTTAGATAAGTGTGGATCATGCACGGCGCCGGTGAAGCAGATCCGGTTCATGCACAACAGTGTCGATGAGCTAGATCCGATGCGGTGGATGACGGATCCAGTGAAGCGGCTCCGGTGGGGTGGACGATACCGCAGCTGAAGCGACTGTGGTAGACTGCTGGATTAGTATATAATTTTGAGGTTCGGCGGGAATGATCCGGTCCGGTTGATGATGACGTCGATGAAGCGGCTCTGGCAGACAGCCGTATGAGGAGGATAGCTCGGCCTCGGGTAGGCCAGGGAAGTCCGACGGGGATGTTCCGGTGAATTGGTCGTGGAGGTGGGAGAGGGACAGACTTGGGAAGTTCCGATGGGTGGTCTCAGAGGAGAGACTGAGGGAAATGATTTTTTTTGGAGGGTTTCCGGGGCTAGGGATGTGGTGACCGAAAAAATGACGGGCATACCCCCCACCAACCGACTTTGTTGTCATCTCTACAGGGGTAGAATGGGAATTTGGAAGCGTGTGAAATATTTGTATTTTTTGGGCAGGAAGTTTTGCCGCTGGGATGAGATTTTGAATTTGGCTATGGTCCAAGTATAATGATAAAAAATTGTGATATCGTACTAATACCTCTGTTCAAGGCCGAGTGCAAAATCAAATCATCATCACGTTGAATATCGGTCACGACCATGATCATGATCTATCTCTAAAATTAGCGCATCCGCTAGATCTTGCAAAGTATAATGATAAAAAATTGTGAGATCTTACTAGTACTTTTGTTCAAGGCAGAGTGCAACATCAAATCATCATCACGTTCAAAATTTATTACCATGATCATGACCTATCTCTGAAATTGGCGCATCCGCTAAATCTTGCAAAGTATAATGATAAAAAATTGTGAGACTGTACTAATACTTCTGTTCAAGTCCGAGTGCAACATCAAATTATCATCACGTTGAATTTTTTTTTACCATGATCACGATCTATCTCTAAAATTGGCGCATCCGCTAAATCTTGAAAAGTATAATGATAAAAAATTGTGAGACCGTAGTAGTACTTCTGTTCAAGGCCGAGTGCAACATCAAATCATTATCATGTTGAAAATTTGTTACCATGATCATGATCTATCTCTGAAATTGCCGCATCCGCTAAATCTTGCAAAGTATAATGATAAAAACTGAGAGACCATACTAGTAATTCCGTTCAAGCCCGAGTGCAACATCAAATCATCATTATGTTGAAAATTTGTTACAAATAAGACGCCTTTCCTCTTTCATAATGAGGTCATGCAGACTCTTCATATCAACAGGTACCGCTAGGTACTTCTCCCACGATAACATAGGTTCACCGGCCACATGATATTGCCGGTCTTTCGTGTTGATCTTGTCCACAACCCGGTTTTTTTGGAAAGTGACATAATCTTTTTTCTTATGTATTTTCCGTCCCTTTTTTCCAAAGAAGGCTCAGCAGGATCTGACGCCACATGTGGTGCGGACGCGGCAGGATCTGACGGCTCGGCAGAACTAGACGCCTCGGTAGGCCCTTGGTACTTGGGATGTGGCCCTTGTCGACCTCTGGCAATCCAATATTCGATCGACTGGATCAAGATAGGAAAGGTGCCATTGACCCTATTTTCCACTTGGTTTTCGACAATGGTGGCCATGTTTGCTTTTAGGGTCGCCAATTCTTGCTTAACTACATTAAGTTTTTCTTGGAGGGTGCGGACGGTGTCTGCATTTTCTTCTTCGGCTCCACGCGAACCGCTTGAAGAGGACCCGGCGACAACGTCATTGAGTTTTTGGCAAAACGACATGGCTAACTAATCAAAATTGAAAAGTATTAGTATTCAAAAAAGAAATTCACAGGAAAATTTGGCATGACCTGTGCTAAAAATGGACATATGGAGTGCTAGAAATTTGTCGAAATGGAAATTAATCAACATTCCAACAAAACATCAGCAACTCATATTCCTGTAAAATATGAAGCATATCGACAACCAATCAAACATATACAATGCAATCGGCAACTCATACAAGCATTTCATCGAACAGGTGAAGGGCGAGCGTGCAGTGCATACCAAGTGGGGACGGGCCAGGGAGCGCGACGTAGTCGGCGGTAAGGAGGCGTGGCGCGGCGCGGCGTGGTCGGCGGGAAGAAGGCGTGGCGCGGTCAGCGGCCGGCCGGCAATCCAAGGCGCGGAGTGGAGAAGCGGGGGTCAGCGGCGTGCGCGACGGATTTGTGAACTGCTCGCCGAGGGGGGAAACTGAAATGCGCATCTGCAAAGTTTGGTTTAAGTCAATATAACAATAGCGGTCTTAGGGAGGTGCGCTTCCACTATTTGTCGATCTACTCAGTCGTGAACTAGTGGCAGCGACCGATGATCTCGTACCAGTCGCGTGCCAGTGGTGCAGCGCGCTACAGATAAATTTTGTACCAAGACGCAGCAGGGGCCCACTTACTAGTCACGTGCATTGACTTGCCACACACTGCCAACAATGTGCTACTAGTCGCGTGCCAGCTTTCCGCGCGCTTCTACAAAGAATAGCAGCGTGCTGTGGCAGCTGCGTGATGCCATTAGTCGAGTCTCTATAGCCTTTTCCTTACTAGTGACTCCAGCTCTTAGATTATATGTGTTGTTGTTGTTGTTGTTGTTGTTGTTGTTGATCTTCTGGCACCACTAGTGATCCTTCCCTTCTCCACTGCTTGTTGGATCTTGCTTTAGAGCTCCGTCTATTGATGTGACCATGGTGGATGAACTTCTAAAGAACTACTCTTGCTGTTCTACTGATTCTGATGGTTGGTACTTGCGGCTGTCGATGGAGAGCTATACCTTGCTGTGCAATGCTATTCGAAGCGCGCAAGGCAATTCCCTTTCCTTGGTCGACAGGTTACCCCTGGTGACTAAGTTGCGTGCGTGTGGGTTGGAACTTGGGTTCTGCCTAGTAACCTACTTGTCATGTCTTGGTTCTTGATCCATGTGATCAGCTCGGCTATATTGATATTATCCCCTATGGTTAGTTATTTTTTACTGCCAAGTGGCAATGCCACTTGTTTTCTTTTTGTGTTTCTTGGCTTTGCTTGCAGGTGATCAAGAATAAGAGATGATCAAGATTTTGAAGACTTAGGTAGGTTTACTATTTTCTGGTTTTGTGAACGATGTAATCTTCTTCTTTTTTTACTTATTTATATTTATGATAAGCACGAAATATTGTAAAGATAATGTATCTCTGTCCTTTATCAATAAAGCTCAATTTTCCTTATTGAGATCTTATTGTAATATTATTTCATAATGTTCATTTCAATTCAAATAGATTTATTATTTACTATTCTTATTTGAATTCAAAGTGTTTACTTGAATTATATTCAAGATAATGTTTTGAATTTAATATATACCATTTCTTTTGATTTCAAATTTGAATTTGAATGTCAACTCAAATTTACTTCCCCTCTCAAAACCTTAGTTGCAAAGAGGTCATATCGAAATCTATCGCACCCTCGCCACAGCTAAACCCTAATTGCACTAAGAGGGAGATTCGATCTCCCTAATTTTTATGCAATTAAACACGAAAATTCTCCCGTTTTATGATGAAATGCACATCCCTTATAAACTCTATCCAACCTGGGATGTTACATATGCCCTTTTATTTCTAAATGGACCTAACACACTTTTGAAATGTTACAAAAATTGAAACAAAAAATTGCACATGCATCTTCACGTCCTATGCGGTCACAAAGTCGTTTAATGAAAAACCTAATTGCCGTGTGGCATGTGTGAAAGAGACAAAATTCGATGCGAAATGTAAGGCTTTTCAAAAGATAATTCTATTTTTTACATATACCATAAAAAGTATCGTTTTTTTACGAAACTTCACGAACGCATCTATATTTTAGGGATGTACATGTAGATTTTTTGTCAAAATGTTTTGACACTTCGAAACACTTTTTTTTGGGTAGAGGGAGCATATACACTCATGAGTCGAATTGAGTTTCCTATAAATCAGCGACAACTATCATAGAACGGAGGGAGTAACTTGCACGAAAGTTGCACTGTTACAAAATGTAGCTGCGTTCCAAATCGACTTAAACATGTAAAAAAGCTTAGTATATTTAGCACTGTATCAAAATGGTAAAATTTGCTCCACTTTAAACATGAAAAACCGAATTGTCGTGTGGTGTGTGTGAAAGATACAAAATTTGATGCTAAAAGTAAGGTTTTTCAGAAGATAATTCTTTTTTTACATAGACCATAAAAATATCATTTTTTTAGAGTGAATTACATTTTTTACCCCCATGTTTGTCATTTGTGATAGAAATTACCCAATTTAACAAGATTTTTTTCTAGCTACCCCATTTAGTGAAATATGTGCCAGATTTTACCCCTTTAAGACAGGAGATTTTGTCAAGTGAGACCCATGCCTATTTTTTTTTTGAAGTAGACCCATGACTATTTGACGTATTCTATTTTGTTGTTTTGTCTCCTTCTTAGTCAATGCATCTACATCTCTGTAGAGTTTAATCTACTAGTGTTCAGTGGGACTTCGCCATGGCTGAAAACTTGCAACTGCTCCCAACACATCGCATAAGGTGGTGATCGCTTACTACAGTCTAATGGTGGTGCGCAAGCTTTAGGAGCAGCAGCATGCCCGTATGCCACTCTTCACCCACCGGCTCAAGCAGGGAACGTGCTCAACTATGACCCTAGCTGATGATGAATTGCACCCATTCAGGATCATAGCTGGCCGTGGCCGCTGACATGGTAGATGATATCCATTCGAAGCAATAGGAGGATATTTTCAGTCGATGATCAAATACATTTGGTCTTTTCTTTGCAATAGCAGGAGCACGGTCCATCCGTATTTGATCACGGACGAACAAGTTAATGTGCAGAGATTGATTTCATTTAGAGGTGCGGGGAGTGATCTGGGATGGACCCGTGAACATATATCTATCAAGTGGTGCACTAAGTAGACATGACAAACCAAGGCCCAGCCAATAGACCGCTTTTCATTCTTAAAATGGGTAAAATGTGGCACATATTTGATAAAATGGGGTAAATGAGAGGAATTTCTACTAAATGGGGTAACTGTTGTCACAAATAACAAACTAGAGGGTAAAAAATGGAATTTACTCTTTTTTTTACGAAACTTCACGAACGAACATATAGAACATTTTTTTTTTCGAAACTTCATAACCGGATTCACCTCCTGCCAACCAGATCAAGATAAGGCCGGTGGCAGCGTGACCATTCATACCGCTTTCGTTTCATCTTTAAAGCCGATTGATGTCTGCTGATCTTGGCGTGGTCCAAATGAAGGAGGATTTTGTGTGATTCACATAAAACCAGCGTTCACATTTGAGTCACAATCATCCTTCTTATATACGGCACCATAGGCAATCAGAGAGCAGGAGAAAAAATTCGTACCCCTTACACAGGCAAGCAATCGAGAAATCCAATGGCGCCCGGAGCCGGAGGAGGCGACGAGCTGAAACTACTGGGAGCGTGGCCGAGCCCGTTCTTGCACAGGGTGCGCCTCGCGCTGCACCTCAAGGGGATCACAAACTACGAGTATGTGGAGGAGGACCTCACCAACAAGAGCGATCTGCTCCTGGCCTCCAACCCCGTGCACAAGAAGATCCCTGTGCTTCTCCACGACGGCAGGCCCGTCTGCGAGTCCCTCGTCATCCTCCAGTACCTCGAGGACGCCTTTCCCGGAGCTGGCAACGCCCTCCTCCCCGCCGACCCCTACGACCGCGCCGTCGCCCGCTTCTGGGTCGCTTACGCTGACGACATTGTACGTCTACCCTGTGCTCCGATCAACACTCATAGCCTCTCAGTTTGAGCTAGCTGCTCCATTTTGATTATTTACCCCAGCGTATGTGCGCGCAGTTCTTTGCTGCGTGGATCAAGTCGCTCATGGGGACAACGGAGGATGAGAAGGCGGCGGGGACGACGGCCGCGCTTGCGGCGCTCCAGACGCTGGAGGGCGCGTTCGGGGAGTGCTCCAAGGGGAAGCCTTTCTTCGCCGGCGACGAACCTGGGTACATGGACGTGGCGCTCGGGGGCTACCTTGGTTGGATGCGCGCCTACGAGGTGGTGGCCGGCGTGAATCTCCTGGACGCCGGCCGAACACCCCTCCTGGTGGCGTGGGCGGAACGCTTTGCCGGTCTGGACGCTGCCAAGGGGGTCTTCCCGGAGGTCGACCAGATCGTCCAGTTCGCCAAGGCGCTGCAGGCACAGACTGCGGCCTCTGCTGCTCCGAATAACTGACATGTGATGCAATGGTTGAGGCTAAGCCGGCGCAGTTTCAGTAGTATACTTCGTTGTTGCTGCTGCTCGATCGAAATAAAGATAGGAACCAAATATTGATTTGGAGGGGATACTCTTTAATTAATAGGATTTTAAAAGATTTGTGGAGGATTGAAATCTTATGGTTTTTTTCTTTTTTGGAGAAGCCGTTTGATTTCTAGGATCGTATCTCAACAAAAATACTTCATAAGAATCTTGTAGTGTTAATTTCATAGGACGAAACATTAAGTTAGGCCTCATAAAAATTTCTTCAACACAATCAAAGAGAATATATATCTCTTTTTAAGTTTTTATAGAAACTTAAGCCTACACGTTTTCTATTCCTAAGTTTTTCCCCTATGAATCAGAGAGCGTAAACATGAAATCTCATAACCAGAGGTCTAGATCAAGATCAGGCCGGTGCTAGCCTGGCCATTAATACGGCTTTTATTTCATCTTTAAAGGTGATCGATATCTGCTGATCTTGGCGTGGTCCAAATCAAGTAACCAACGAGGATTTTCTCTCGCACGACAAAGAATCATTGCACGGTAAAACTACTAATGACGCACAGCAAAGAAGGTTGACACGGCAAAGCCATAATTTGGCGCACGGCAAAGAATAAAACCACGGCAAAATCAGAAAACCACACGGCAAAGGGATCACACGGCACAGCTGCGCTTTGCCGTGCGCCTCAATCTCACACACGGTGAAGTTTAGAGTGGATCGCTCACGTGGCCTACCCCACGTACAACATGGCCCCATAACCCACGACCACATGGCCCCATAACCCACGTACCCTCTCCTTCCTCTGCTTCATATCTTCTTCCTATCTCCTTCCTCTGCTTCACATATCCACGCACACGCACACGCCCACGGCAGCTTCACATCTCCTCGCGCGCGCACAGCCTCGTCGGCCACCACCTCCTCCTTGCGCGCGCTGGCGTCCCGGACTCGGCCAGCTCCGACAGCGGCCGCGCGTCCTTGAACCCTTGCCGCACCCACCTAATGATCTCCGACGCCTGCGCCTTCTGCCCCTCGGCGAGCGTGACGCCTGTTCCAGCGACCGCCCAGTGAGCAGCTCCAGCAGCAGGACGGCCTCGTCGCCGGCGCTCCGTCTGCGCGCGCTCTTCTCCCCGACCGGCGTGGCCGCGGTGGCGAGCGCGGGGCAGAGAGCGATCGCATGGCCTGTCCGCGACCGGCGTGGCCGCGGTGGCGCTCGCTCTTCTGCCCCTCGGCGAGCGCGACGCCTGTTCCGGCGACCGCCCGGTGAGCAGCTCCAGCAGCAGGACGGCCTCGTCGCCGGCGCTCCGTCTGCGCGCGCTCTTCTCCCCGACCGGCGTGGCCGCGGTGGCGAGCGCGGGGCGGAGAGCGAGCGCACGGCGAACCGGCGTGGCTGCGGCGGCGAGGGAACACGCGGCGACGGGCGGGCGCACGGCGAACCGGCGTGGCTGCGGCGGCGAGGGAACACGCGGCGACAAGAGGGCGCGCGGCGAGCACCCTTCAGCCGGCGACATGGCGTGACTGGCAGCGACGACGGCTCGCTGGTGTGAGCGCATAGGCATTTTTATTTTATTTTGCTTGAAGCTCTTTGCCGTGCAGTAGAACCAAAACGCACGGCAGAGGCACTAGCCACTAGGCACACGGCAATGAGAGGTTGCATGGCAAAGAGGATGGGCGGACGGGAAATGGAGGAAAGCACGACAAAGATGTTGCCGTGCAGTTTTGGCGAGGCGCACGACAACGATGCCGTTGCCGAGACAGACATTGCCGTGCCGTCTTTGCCGTGCGGCACCGCACGGCAAAGGCTTTGCCGTGCAAACAACAGCCTTTGCCGTCGATTTGCTTGCACGGCAACGACAATCATTCCCGTAGTGATAGTTAGTAACATCACACATCTCAAGCCATTTTGGTGACATGGCATGTTAATAAATGAAATAAATGAAGAAAGATAGTGAGTTGGTAACTAGCTATATTACCATAACATCACACACCCTAAGACAAAATGAATCTACAATATAATAAATGACACAATGCATAACACCACATATAAGTTACTACCCACTATGAAGTTAGTAACCTAAACTAGTAACATGGTAAGTTACTCCCCACTATGACCAGCCTTATATACCGCGCCATCGGCTTTTGTTTTCAAAACATTATACCCCCGGTACAACGCAAGCATTCGAGAACTAATCCAATGGCGTCCGGAGCCAGAGGTGGCCAAGAGCTGAAGCTGCTGGGCGCGTGGCCAAGCCCGTTTGTGCACAGGGTGCGCCTCGCGCTGCACCTCAAGGGGATCACCAACTACGAGTATGTGGAGGAGGACCTCACCAACAAGAGTGACCTTCTCCTGGCCTCCAACCCCGTGCACAAGAAGATCCCCGTGCTCCTCCACGGCGGCAGGCCCGTCTGCGAGTCCCTCGTCATCCTGCAGTACCTCGAGGACGCCTTCCCCGAAGCTGGCAACGCCCTCCTCCCCGCCGATCCCTACGACCGCGCCGTCGCTCGCTTCTGGGTTGCTTACGCCGACGACATTGTACGTCTACTCCGAGCTCCGATCTGCGCATGCATGAATACCCCATAACCTTTTAGTTTTAGCTAGCTAGCTACTCCATTTTGATTTTTACCCCAACGTGTGTGTTGCGCAGTTCTTTGCCGCGTGGATCAAGTCGCTCAAGGGGACGACGGATGATGAGAAGGCGGCGGGGATGGCAGGCGCGCTTGCGGCGCTCCAGACGCTGGAGGGCGCGTTCGGGGAGTGTTCCAAGGGGAAACCTTTCTTCGCCGGCGACGAACCTGGATACGTGGACGTGGCGCTCGGGGGTTACCTTGGTTGGATGCGCGCCTACGACGCGGTGGCCGGAGTTAATCTCCTCGACGCCGGCCGAACACCCCTTCTGGTGGCGTGGGCGGAGCGCTTCGCCTTGCTGGCTGCTGCCAAGGGGGTCTTCCCGGAGGTCGACCAGATCCTCCAGTACGGCAAGGCGCTACAGGCGCGGACTGCAGCATCTGCTACTCCGAATAACTGAGATGTAATGCGATGGTTAACGCTAAGCCGGCGTAGTTTCAGTACTTCTGTGTTGTTGCCGGTGCTCTATCGAAATAAAGATGGGAATCCCTACCTACATTCCAAAGCTTAAGGTCTATAACTTTTTCAGAAAATCAAACTATGTTGAGTTTGATCAAGTTTTTATCAAAAATTATTAACATAAAAAGTACAAAATCAATATCATTAGATAGATAATGAAATATATTTTCATATAGTGTCTACAAAATATCATATTTATTCATAGATTCTTCTAAAAATTTAGTTAAATTTTATTACGTTTGACTTTTCAAAAAAAAAAGCCTTAAGTCTTGAGATGGAGGTAGTATTAATTTGGTGCGGATACTTTAAGTAGCTGGTTAATTGCTTGCGTTTTTATCTGTGACGAAATGTTGCCTTTTTTCGAGATTACAATATGGAAAAGTCTTATTTACAGCAAATTGTAGCTACAGCCGATTTCTATGTTGCTCCCGTCACCACCTCCATCTCTTTTTTCTCCATGATCCATCCCCATCCTACCTTCTTATCTCTCCATGCGAGCCCCTGCCCACCTTCTTCCCCGTGCTCGCCGCCGTGGGCCACCACCGGGAGACCACGCCCCCTTCTCACAGTGCCATCATTGGGAGGTCACGGCCCTCCTATTTCGCGCGCCTATGCCGGGAGGTCATGGCCACCCTTCCCACGCCAAGGTCGTGCTCCCTTGCTCCAACTCCAAGTGCCGCCACCGGGAGGCCCTGCCCCCTCATACTCGACATGCCGCCGCGCGCTTCCGCCACCGCGAGCTAGCCGACACCTCGCCACACGCTCACGCCCCACCGGGTGCTCCCGCCGCCGCGCACTCCGATCACCGCAAGCCGGCTGCATGTTCCTACCACCGTGCGCTCCGGGCGCCACCGCGCCCTCACACGATATGAAGATCAGTTACCCATTCGGGCTTGGCTCGATCAATTGCGCCGCCCCGATATGGGCGGCTGTTGGGACTTGGGCCCGTGTTTCTCATCTGACAACTAGACGCGAGCTTGCGGGACCTGTCTCACACGCTCATTTGTAAGACTGAGTTTTTTTGTTTAATAAAAGCGACCGACGAGCTCCAGTCAGTCATGGTTGTGACTTTGTGGTCCTTGGAGAAGATCAACTTTTAGAGATTTTTGTCGATGTTAGACACGTCGTTGCGATTTGTTACATGTGTAAATAGTTTTTGGTGTGTCACGGGATGTTTGGTTCGTGGCCACATTTTATTTTATTTTTGAAATGGAACACACATATTCCATTAACGAGTAGGCACATCATGCAAGCTGGCCACCATGACCCTTACATGCAGTGACTCAGACCAGAGTGATCTGTAGTCCTGTCGGCTGGCGCCATATGCCGCTAGGCAATGTGCGATTTTATTACATTCCCTCGGGACAAAAGAGAAAATTAATTTATCAAAGTTCAAAAGTAAACTAAGTTTAACTTCACGTACGGTAGATAACACCTTCAGGTGCTAGGTCAAAGTCCCTCGATTGAATAGCTCGGAGCAAGTTTTGGGAATCGGATTCAATCTGAATTTTCTGCATGCCCCATGACGCTGCTGCTTGTACAACTTCTGAACATGCCTGCACTTTTGCTTGTGCTTGCCAAGCCAAAATTTGGTTGCCACAGTTTAATTGACATGCGTTTGGCGTTTGGTTTTTACCATACTTTATTACATGCATGGTCTACTTGTCATAGAGTCAACTTTTCTGCCAACTTTTACCAAAGTTTTGTAAAGACAGCAGTAGTGATTATAGTAAACAGCAGGATTAAAATACTGTAGGCATAGGGATGGATGAACGGACGCTGCATGGATAAGATAACTAATGTAATAATCAAGATAAGGCATTTGCAGATAATAATAAAACAATATCCAAGTACTAAATAACCATAAGCATGTGTTCCGTATATAGTCGTACGTGCTCGCAATGAGAAACTTGCACAACATCTTTTGTCCTACCAGCCGGTGGCAGCCGGGCCTCTAGGGAAACTACTGGTAATTAAGGTACTCCTTTTAATAGAGTACCGGAGCAAAACATTAACACTCCGTGAACACATGTGATCCTCATATCACAGCCTTCCCCTCCGGTTGTCCCAAATTCTGTCACTTTGGGGCCTCGGGTTCCAGACAGCAATATGTGTATACAACTTGCAGGTAAGATCATAAAACAATGAATATCATCATGAATCAATAACATGTTCAGATCTGAAATCATGGCACTCGGGCCCTAAGTGACAAGCATTAAGCATAACAAGTTGCAACAATATCATAAAAGTACCAACAACGGATACTAGGCACTATGCCCTAACAATCTTATGGCTATTACATGAACAATCTCATCCAATCCCTACCATCCCCTTCAGCCTACAACGGGGATTTACTCACACATGAATGGGGGAAACATGGATGGTCGATGGAGAGGCGTTGGTGGCGATCATGGCGATGATCTCCTCCAATTCCCCGTCCCGGCAGGGTGCTAGAACGGAGTTTCTGATCCCGAAATAGGGTTTTCGATGGCGGCGGAGTTCCGGATGTCTTCTGGAAAATTGGTCGAACTCCCGTGCGTTTTTAGGTCAAGGGCTTTAAGTAGTCCAGAGGGGAGCGCCGGGGGCTGGCCGAGGCGGCGTCCCATGTGGCGGCGCGGCCATGGGCCCACCGCGCCGCCACGTGGTGTGCGCGCCTCATGGCCCCCTCCGTCTCGTCTTAGGCCCATTGCAATTATTTCCGGGGATTTTCCTGAAAGTTGATTTTCTGCACAAAAATAAGACACCAGGGCAATTCTGCTGAAAACAACGTTAGTCCGTGTTAGTTGTATCCAAAATACACAAATTAGAGGCAAAACAATAGAAAAAGTGTTCGGGAAAGTAGATACGTTTTGGACGTATCAACTCCCCCAAGCTTAGCTTATTGCTTGTCCTCAAGCAATTCAGCTTAACAACCGAGTGCGATAAAAGAATTTTCACGAACACATTTGCTCATATGATGTAAATATTCTCATTATATGGACGAGTACTTAGGCAATTCATAATAAGATAAATGCAAATAAAGTCATCTAATAGTTATGTCAATCATGAAAAAGATACCAACAAACTAATAATAAGCATCATGAAACATATCTATCAGCAGGATTGCAATGCTCATAAAAAGATATGATAAAGTGGTATCTCGCTTGCCCGTATTTGTACAGCAAAACATAAATGCCCAGGCACCTCTGAAATTCATGTGAAGACTAGAAGTAAAGATTATCAAATATAAAAGCATCAAAGTTATACCACAGTTAACCATATTCTGGGGCAAACATATTACACTAAGAATGACAATTATGCTCTCAAGAAGGTGCTCAAAGAAAGGATGGTGACTCAACATAAAAGTAAAAGATTGACCCTTCGTAGAGGGAAGCAGGGATTAACATGTGCTAGAGCTTTTCATTTTTAAAAAGAAGTAAAATTGTTTTGAGAGGTGTTTGTTGTTGTCAACGAATGGTAGTGGGCACTCTAACTACCTTGTCAACCAGACTTTCAAGAGCGGCTCCCATGAAGGACGTTATCTCTACCAGCAAGGTATATCATCCCTCTTCTCTTTTGTTTACACATGTATTTGTTATCACCAGATTTTGGCTAAATCAGGAGGTGGGCCGCGATCGAGATGGGCTTGGGAGATTACATATGGGAGAAGTATGAAGCGGCCTGGCACGGAGAATTTGGGCTAGTTAGCCCGTGTATCTTAATATAATAGATTGTATACCGGTTTAGAAGTTAGATTTTATCTCGTGCACGGTTTGGTGCACGCCCACATTAGAAAGTCCAGGGGACTATAAATATGTACCTAGGGTTTATGGAATAAACAACAACTCACGTTCAACCCCAAAAACAAACCAATCTCGGCGCATCGCCAACTCCTTCGTCTCGAGGGTTTCTATCAGGTAAGCGACATGCTGCCTAGATCGCATCTTGCGATCTAGGCAGCACAAGCCCCACGTTGTTCATGCGTTGCTCGTACTGAAGCGCTTTTGATGGCGAGCAACGTAGTTATCATTAGATGTGTTAGGGTTAGCATTGTTCTTTGTTTAAGCATGCTTACGTAGTGCAACCCTTGCATATCTAGCCGTCCTCACGCCTATCTCAGGTGTGGGGGCGGCACCCCGCTTGATCATTATTTAGTAGATCTGATCCGTTACGATTGCTCCTTGTTCTACAAGGATTAGTTTAATATCTGCAATAGTTTGGCCTTACAAAGGGGGAGGATCCTGTGGCACGTAGGGTGGCGTTCGCAAGTCCTAAACGGGATGTTCCTAGGATCAACTTCATGTTGGTTTTTTGGCCTTGTTTAGGATCGGCTTACGAGCACCGTGCGTGGCCATCCGGCCCAACTCTGGAGTAGGATGATCCGATTATGTGGTGAAAACCCTAAATCGTCGTAGATCTCATTAGCTTCATCTTGATCAAGCAGGACCACCAAGTATTCGTACACCCCGTACGGATCATGGGTGGATCGGCTCTTTGAGCCGATTCACGAGATAACCCGAGAGCCGATCGAGGCTCGTATTTAACGTTTACATGTATGCCCCGCAGGAAACTAAGCGAGGCAATCTCATCACCTTCCCGACCAGGTATAGGTCAGGTGGCACGCCCTGCACTTCGCAACGCCGCGTGTGACCGGAAGAGCATTGCGGGCCGTCGCGCGGAGGGGTCTCAGCCAGCCGCAGCTCTAGGCTCCGCCCGGCTCTACAGTGTTGACAAGGCCGCTGCCCGCCGGTGGGTTTTGGCGATCAACACATTCCGGCACGCTCGGTGGGACAATCGTCTACATCAACCACATCGCCATCTACATCCGAGATGGCGGACGGCACGCCGGTCACCTACGAGGATCCGCCCGACGACCTCAAGAAGCAATACAATGAGATCAAGGCTACCCTCGAAGCCGACCTCATCGGCTCTTTTCGGAGAACCCGTTCCGGTGGCATCGGATGGAAGGGGTTCTCACCGGAAGGTGCACTCGATGGGGTAGACCTTTCTTCCCCGTCGGAGGAACGCACCGAGGGTCCGCGGCAAGAGATCAACTACCCGGTGGCTCACTCGCTACACCGCCACTCGAGAACTTGGTTAACGTGCTCGGAGCGTGTCGCCTCGCGCGTGATCCAGGAGATCATGAGCCCCCGTACTCGCCGTCAGGACCAGCTCTCGGGACGCATCAAGGAGAATTGCCATTCCAGTCCCGTCCACCGCTGCCATTTGCGTTGGCAGCACCTGCTGAAGTGCCGACTACACCGGCATTCCTCGTCTACAGAATTGGTGGCGACCCCAGTGACTACCAGTTCTTAATGGAGGCGCCTAAGGAGATCCCTCATGGG
This sequence comes from Lolium rigidum, assembly GCF_022539505.1. Classification (NCBI taxonomy): domain Eukaryota; kingdom Viridiplantae; phylum Streptophyta; class Magnoliopsida; order Poales; family Poaceae; genus Lolium; species Lolium rigidum. Next base: position 182,110,431 of record NC_061513.1, on the reverse strand, counting down.
TACGCATGCATGTATGTGCCGGATTGTGGTGACTGGGCACTCACAAACCAGGCCACAACATCGGGGCTCCGGCGAAGACAGGAGGAACGTCGGCGGCAGAGCAGACGTGGCTAACTAAATACGCCACACCGACGAAACTCCCGAGCCCAGCTCCTGCAGCTCGGCTCGGAGCTGGAAAAGCAAACGTGGCAGGCCAAGTACGCCACCCCGGCGAATCTTCGCAGTGCAACTCCTACGGCCAGCACGGCGGATCGGATCGAGTACCATACCGAGAGACCGGTTCGGCATGATGCCGAAAGGAAGGGCGGTCGGCTATTCCAAGCCGTACCACGACGATTACGAGATGATCCCGCTGCCACCAAAATATCGGCTCCCCGACTTCTCTAAATTCAGTGGATCGGATGGCTCCAGCTCCATCGAGCACGTCGGCCGATATTTGGCTCAACTAGGACCGGCTTCAGTGTCGGATCAGCTACGCGTGAGGCTCTTTTCACAGTCCCTCACGGGATCGGCTTTTGGATGGTACACCTCTCTACCAGCGAACTCCATCCAGTCTTGGAAGCAATTGGAAGAACAGTTCCATATGCAATACCATACGGAAGCTTCCGAGTCTGGCATTGCCGATCTAGCACAACTACGTCAGAAGCGCGGGAAACGGTGACGAGAATACATCCAGCGCTTCGAGAATCTTAGGAACCGATGTTATTCGGTTCGTATAACCGAAAAGGAAGCGAGTCGAGTTGGCGGTAGCGGGCCTTGCAACACAGCTCAAGGACATGGCCTCCCAAGCGGATTATCCCTCACCGGCGCACATGGTTCGAAACTATCGGCATATGAACAGGCGCCACCCCGACTCGTACCAAGACAAGTTCAAGCGTGCAGTAGTCATGGTCGATACGGAGGAGGATGAAGTGCCTGCGGGAGGCCAAGAGATAGCGAGTGGCTGAGTGGACTCGGGGAGGAACCCCGTGGCCTCGCAAATGGGTAAAGCCACCGTGGCCGCCCGTGGGATTTGATTTTGACGTAACCAAGACTCGAACAAATCTTCGACCTCCTGCTCAAGGAGAAACAGGTTGACGGTTCCCGAAGGTCTCAAGTTCCCCACGGCGAAAGAGCTAAACGGAAAGCCGTACCGCAAATTCCACAACTCGCTTTCCCATGCCACCAACGATCGCCGGGTGTGGCGTCGGCACATCCAAGCGGCGATAGAGAAGGGGCGGCTAATTTTCAACCGAGTACGCCATGAAGGTCGACACCCAACCCTTCCCCGCCGTTAACATGGTAGGAATCACCTACCCCGAAGGTTGCCAGCCAGGCCCTCGTTCAGCATCAACATGGTAGGGCCCGGAAACCACTCGGCAAAGATAGAGATGAGGGCAGCTGCTCTCACGAGCAAGGATACAGATGAGGCCGCCCCATGCGATCGGCTCCGTCATGATGGCAAGCGCTACGTCACAGAGGGAGAGGTGAAGAATATAAGATATCGGCGACCCCTCTCTGATCACCTCCTCAACAAATATGTTAATCAGTATGGTCAACGCCGGCGACCCTATTACAGTGATAGAGAAGATCGTTTGGCTAGAGAAGCCGGAAGATATCGTCGGCAGGATCACGATGAGGAGGAGCATGAGCGCTATGCCACGGAAGCATCAAGGGAGCAAGACGACAACGCCAGGCATTGGGACTGCCCCTTCTTCAGACACTGCTGGGATTCAGGAATGAGCCGATTGCCCACAATCGGCAATTGCCCAGAATGCAACCAGAAAAAGAAGGAGGCAGCCAACGTGTCTGTGTTCGAGCGCTTAGGGCCTCTCCCACCACAAAGCAAACGCGCTGAGTCACCTCGTTGGGCAGATCTTGAAGATTCGGAAGACGAGGGAGAAGTGGAAGAAGACAGGTACCACCGGCCAAGGTGGTGCCCCGACGGACTCAGCCGTTCCCGAAGCGCGGGGTTCAGCGATTGCGCGGCCTGGAGGAAGCCGAAAGGTTGTACCTGCATACGCTAAGAAAGGCACGGCCCGATCCGGCTCGCAAAGGTTCAGCGAACCCCGGATAAAGAGGGTCGTCCACGGAAAATGGAGTGGCGCCCTAAACAGAGGAAAGCCGATGATGAGACATCGGCCGGCACAAACATGGTACTCGTCTTGCCGACGGAGCGTAGCGCTCCACGACTCTACGGAGCACACAAGGTGGACGACAAGCAGGCGCATCAAGTCGAGAGGTTGGGTTGGTTTCATCCAGCCGACCAAGTAGCAAGATCAAACCAATGAGCAAACCCAGGAGAGGCTGATCCTTGTGATCGGCCCCAAAAAGTTCATGAAGGGACATTACAGGACCTTCAGTCAGCTCTCCAATGAATATGGAGGCCGATTTCAGCAATCGGCCAAAAATACTTTCACCATATGTTCTGCTTGCGTTCAGCACCGATCTATTGGGCAGTGACTACGTCGGCATACGAGAGTTAGCTCGGATTTTCGCGAGCCAACGCACAAGTGCGAGCCCTAGCTATCCATACAAGCCGATATCTGCAGTCATCCAGCAGGTATCGGCTCGGGGGGCATATAATCGGATAGAACATGTGAGAACATACGTGCAATGAAACATTGGGGGCCGATTAAGAAAAATCGGCCAAAATAAAAAAAAAATTTTACAGCCGATGCGAGGGCATCGACTTTAGAATTAAGAGGCAGCCGATGCGCAGCCATCGACTTTAGTGGGATTATGCGGTGTTTATCGAGTCTCCACCAAATCTAGACCAATGGTGGTGCTTTCGTTGCCTCGAGGGAGTAAAGCAATGGAAACTTCTCCAGCTGCTTCGAGCCGATCCGGGTTCCTGAACCTTTTCCGTCAAAGAGGAAACGGAGGATTATCGGCTGTCGGAGGAAGAAAGAGGATCGGCCGTGGCGCATTCTCTTCGACATTCTCGCCTCGAGTAAGGCTCGGGGGCAACGGACCTAGTGGATACTCTGTTTAAGAACCGATGAGGATACCATCGGCTGATCCTTCATTGCAACCCTCTTCACAATGATGGGTACTGAAAAGGATTATTTGGTTTGGTTGGAAAAATTCGAAGGTTGTTTCTGAAAGTCCGGCACCTTCCACCAGATTTAGAAAATCATCAGTTGAAGAAGAGAAGGGTGAATTTCAAAGGACCGATGCGGTGCGATCGGCTCATTACGCATTGGCAAAGGGGACGAATCGGCAAGGTCAGTAGAAGAGAGAATCGGCTCAATTAAAAGGAATCGGCAAAATCAAGATTGGGGGAAAAGTTCTTCATTGATTAAGAGGAGATTTCTTACATGAGGAGCTAATTGCCCTCAAAAGAGAAGACCAGGGGGATACATTGCCCCGTCTGCTACTGCTAGTCCTATGCTAAGACCCTATCTAGGGGCCGCTGCTGCCCTCGTCGTCGTCGTCGTCACCGTCGTCGCCACCGCCGGTGCTACTCCCCGCCGGCTCGTCGTCGCTGCTCCGGCGGCCGCCGATAGGACCCTCGTCGTCTTCGTCCTCTTCGTCGGCGTCGTCGTCCACCGTCGACGTCGCTGAAGTTCCCGGGCCAGAGGTGGCGGCGTTTGGCCGGCGGCTCGTCGGAGGAGCTATCTTCATCCTCCTCCTCCTCTCCCTCTTCCTTCACCTCCTCGGAGGTGGTGAAGTCCGCCCAAGAGAGACGGTCGTCTTCGCTTTCCTCCACTACTTCCTCGTCGGCAAGGAAGCGGAGGTCGCTCTCCCCATCGGTTTGGGATTTGTCATCCTCGGACCGGACGGAGGAGTCATGGTCCTCTTTGTCCCACTTCGTCGGGGCAAGGATGTCATACGCCGCTTGTGTACCCCACGAGGGCGTCGACTCTCGGATGGGAGAAGACACGTGGGAAGGATCCGACGAAGAAGAAGAGGAAGAGGAAGAGGACATGGTTGCAGGGGAGGGTTTTTTGGAGCACTACTGTGGAAGGGGTAAAGAAGAGAACTGTTCGTTGTGGCTAAATAAAAGGAGGTGGGGGTTTTAATTTCCGAGCAGTTCTCGAGGACATGGTGCCAAAACTGTCAAATCGTGCAGAGAAGTTGGGAAGGCAAGTCGTCATGATAAGGCGTGCTGCGACAGTTCCGCTCTGCTGTGACATGACCCCTCTGAGGAAAAAACAGAGTGGTTTTGAAATTATCATTACCAAAACCAGGGGGCATGTGTTATCACCAGATTTTGGCTAAATCAGGAGGTGGGCCGCGATCGAGATGGGCTTGGGAGATTACATATGGGAGAAGTATGAAGCGGCCTGGCACGGAGAATTTGGGCTAGTTAGCCCGTGTATCTTAATATAATAGATTGTATACCGGTTTAGAAGTTAGATTTTATCTCGTGCACGGTTTGGTGCACGCCCACATTAGAAAGTCCAGGGGACTATAAATATGTACCTAGGGTTTATGGAATAAACAACAACTCACGTTCAACCCCAAAAACAAACCAATCTCGGCGCATCGCCAACTCCTTCGTCTCGAGGGTTTCTATCAGGTAAGCGACATGCTGCCTAGATCGCATCTTGCGATCTAGGCAGCACAAGCCCCACGTTGTTCATGCGTTGCTCGTACTCGAAGCGCTTTTGATGGCGAGCAACGTAGTTATCATTAGATGTGTTAGGGTTAGCATTGTTCTTTGTTTAAGCATGCTTACGTAGTGCAACCCTTGCATATCTAGCCGTCCTCACGCCTATCTCAGTGTGTGGGGCGGCACCCCGCTTGATCATTATTTAGTAGATCTGATCCGTTACGATTGCTCCTTGTTCTACAAGGATTAGTTTAATATCTGCAATAGTTTGGCCTTACAAAGGGGGGAGGATCCTGTGGCACGTAGGGTGGCGTTCGCAAGTCCTAAACGGGATGTTCCTAGGATCAACTTCATGTTGGTTTTTTGGCCTTGTTTAGGATCGGCTTACGAGCACCGTGCGTGGCCATCCGGCCCAACCTGGAGTAGGATGATCCGATTATGTGGTGAAAACCCTAAATCGTCGTAGATCTCATTAGCTTCATCTTGATCAAGCAGGACCACCAAGTATTCGTACACCCCGTACGGATCATGGGTGGATCGGCTCTTTGAGCCGATTCACGAGATAACCCGAGAGCCGATCGAGGCTCGTATTTAACGTTTACATGTATGCCCTGCAGGAAACTAAGCGAGGCAATCTCATCACCTTCCCGACCGGGTATAGGTCAGGTGGCACGCCCTGCACTTCGCAACGCCGCGTGTGACCAGAAGAGCATTGCGGGCCGTCGCTCGGAGGGGTCTCAGCCAGCCGCAGCTCTAGGCTCCCCCCGGCTCTACAGTGTTGACAAGGCCGCTGCCCGCCGGTGGGTTTTGGCAGTCAACAGTATTTTAGTTTCATTATGGATGACACTCCTCCCAACCTTTGCTTACACAAGCCATGGCTAACCGAATCCTCGGGTGCCTTCCAACATTCACATACCATGGAGGAGTGTCTATTTGCAAATTAAGTTGATTACTGATAAATAAGGGCAAAACATGTGAAGAGTGTTATTAATGAAAGTTGTAATTAATTGGGGCTGGGCACCCCGTTGCCAGCTCTTTTTACAAAATTATTGGATAAGCGGATGTATATGCCACTAGTCCATTGGTGAAAGTCTGACTGACAAGATTGAAAGATAAAACACCACATACTTCCTCATGAGCTATAAAACATCGACACAAATTGAGAAGTACTTTGAAGGTTTTAAAGGTAGCACATGAAAATTTACTTGGAATGGTTTGAAATGCCATGCATAGGTATTTATGGTGGACACTTTGGAATAACTTGGTTTTCAGGGATTTGGAAGCACGAGCAGCATTCCCGCTCAGTACAAGTGAAGGCTAGCAATAGACTGGGAAGCGACAATCAAGAGAGAAATAACCGTCATAATCATGCTTGCGACAAAATAAAATTAACGGAGGCATACAAGTGATACAAGAACTCTGAAGCAAAGTAAATCATCGAGGCTTAATTGACTTTTTGTTTTTCAGTCATATGCATGCGTGAGCATGTGCCAAGTCAATTCAAATGAATTATTCAGAGGAGGATACCACAATGTCATACCTATCTATGAATAAAACAATGCAAGCAAATATTTATGACATGCTACTCATTATTAATAAATTGGAGCTAAACATGAGAGATCATGAACTACTAGACTTTCATTAAATGACATATACCTCACATGAACCAACTAAGCATTCTCACATGGATGAGTATATGTACAAAAATGAAAACAAATAGAGTTCATACCAGCCTCTCACCACAGTCGAGTTGTCGTAGATCGTCATTATTGCCTTTCACTTGTGTGGCTTGAATAATATGAAATGAAAACCAAGCTCCAACCACCGGAGACCGCTGAACTCCATAATAAACTCCCCCAAGCTTAGGCTTTTGGCTTAAGTGGAGATCAACCCCAGCGAGGGTCAGGGTTCCACCCCGGTGGATCATACATGGCGTGGTCGTAATAAGATCCCTGTGCATAAGAAGAGGATGAAGGCTCCACATGCCAAAAATGATGATGTGAAGAACTTGTTGCGTCGGATGACAAGTCGAGGGGTTCCTCGGCCTCCTCCATGCCGTCCCCTGCGTGATGGCCACACCTCTCTATGTATGCATCAAGTTCATCTTCTGTGACCGACCAACTTTTCCTGGAATCAAGGTTAAACAAAGCAGGTGCAGGCAATCCAACTAGCCTTTCAGATTTAATTGCTCCCCACTTTTTCTTGAAAAAGGTTATCTCATAGGGCAGGTTATTCAAATTAGACCAATTAGAAACAAAGTCATGTTTTATCATGGAAACAAGATCAAGTTTCTCTATAGAGAGCTGAACATCAAGAGAGTGAGGTTCTACACCATGCATAGCTAGCAAACGAGAGGCAATGAGACCTCCACAAATTCCTCCTTTATCACGGTTAGTAGCAAGCCTAAAAGCTATCAAAGCACCCAAATTATAAGTTCTATCACGTTGCAATGCAAGCAGCTAAGAAAACCAAGTCATGGATGGATAACTTATTTGCATTCTTTCTAACAAGAACGCACTTGATGATAAAGTAAGCAAAATAGCGAATAGATGGGAGTTGAATACTACGAATTTTACCACTCTCATCCGAGAAGCTTCTCCCTTGACAGATCATCTCGTATAGATTCAAGAGTTGCGGTGGCAGCCCCTAATCTTCTCACGTGATCCCCACTCGTGGCACTTTAATAGCTGCACAAAAATCATCAAAGGGCAAGTTGATAGTTTTATTGTAGATTTTATATTGAACCATGGGGTTAGGTTGGGACCAATGGAATTCAAAATCCTGCACCACTGACATGGTTAGTTTTGCATATTGGTAAGGTTCACCAACAACAAAATCTTCTAACCCTGCATTAGAAATTAGATTTTGAACATCCTGAAAAATTCCTGCACTCTTCATGAAATCGGTGCATGGGTAGTAGGAGGGGAATACCCCCTCTTCACAGTGGACTCTCATAACTTCATGCACCTCCAATTCATGTTGGTTGAGTTGGTGTCTATTCCACTCCATTTTCTGAAATTTGTCAACAATCATTATAAAAGTTGATTTTGAGACATATAAATGAGGGAGACTACTATAGGAACTTGGTAGAGTACTAAACATGCACCAAAACTAATTTCTACAACTTAGAACAAACATGCAAACTCACTTAACATGTCACCTACAGCAGCAAAATACTCAAGATATACTCAACTAAACCAAATTCTATTTGGATAATCGGAGGAGTCACATACCGGAGAACAAATGCCCCAAATCTCAGCAACAAAGATGGGCTGAGCAAGGAGATCGAAAATCTCGAGCAAGAACAGCAAGAAACTCGGGTTTGAACAATGGTGATGTGTTTTCCCGTGGAAGAGAGTGGAGTGGTAGGTGGATGAGTGAGTGGAGGGCCAGGTGGGGCCCACACCACAGGGTGGTGCCCCCCCCCCCCCCATGCTGGCCACGCCAGCACATGGGGTGCAGCCCTGGGGTGCCCCACTGGTTAGCCCCAGGCACTCCCAGGTTGCAATTGAAAAAATAGGACCAGTGGTATAATTTTTTAAATTTTTGAAAACTTTGAAAAATGCACATTTCTGGGTGTTAAAATAACTGTTTCAGGGCAGAAAAAGATTTTCAAAATTTTAAACAACTAAAGTATCTTGCAAAACAAGTAGTACTACAGAAAGTAAAACAAGTGTGGAGAAAGAAAGAAATGTTGTTTAGCTCTTCCATGCATTTAAAATGTACTTGTTAACAAGGTTGATCAAGTCTTGCCACCAAATAAATTTTACATGACATAAGAAGAAATAAACCTCAAATCAATCATGTTACCTTATATTGTATTGATATGTACCCAATCATAATATTTTGATATCCTTCTTTAGGCTCATATATAGGACAATCAATAACTTCCACTTTGATAGTTCTCAAATTAGAAATTGTATTAACTCCATATACTTTATCAATCTTCTTGGGAAAATAAACAGTATGCTCCTTGTCATCAACATTGAAAGTAACTTTTCCTTTATTGCAATCAATAACAGCCCCTGCAGTGCTAAGAAAAGGTCTTCCAAGAATAATAGACATATTATCATCTTCAGGCATTTCCAACACAACGAAATCAGTTAATATTAAGCAATTATTAGCAACTTGAAAAGGAACATCCTCACATATACCAACAGGAACAACAGTAGATTTATCGGCCATTTGCAAAGATATATCAGTTGGTATCAACTTATCTAAATAAAGTCTCTTGTAAAGAGAAAAAAGCATAACACTAACTCCTGCTCCCAAATCACATAGAGCATTTCTAACATAATTATTCTTGATGGAACAAGGGATAGTTGGTATACCTGGGTCTCCCAGCTTCTTTGGAACCTTTCCATTGAAAGAGTAATTAGCAAGCATAGTGGAAATATCCTCATTAGGAATTTCCTTTTGTTAGAGACAATATCTTTCATATACTTTGAATAAGGAGGCAATTTAATAGCATCAGTCAAAGGGATTTGCAAGAACAAAGGTTTCATCCAATCACAAAATTTATTATAGTGTTCTTCCTCCTTTGATTTTAGTTTCTTAATAGGAAAAGGCATTTGCTTTTGAACCCAAGGTTCTCTTTCATTACCATGTTTCTTAGCAATGAAATCTTCTTTAGTGTACTTTTTATTTTGGGATTCCTATTTTCGTGCCCTCGGTTCCTTAGTTGTGCTCAGTTTTCCCCAGCTCCTTAGTTTTTCCTCAGTTTTCCCCAAGACCTTGTCTGAAACCATCACAGATGCTGTAACGGCCGGTTGCCCGACGGTTGACCGTTATCTTCCGACTAGTGGGGCCACGTAGAGCCCGCAAAGACACGTCAGACCATCCATCTTTGTTTGACCGTAAGCATCGCTGTATCCCTGACCAAAACACGCACGAGTGGGGCTTCGGTATATCGAATGACAAGTGGGCCATGGCGCCGATACAAGGGGCAATACACGGGTAGGAATAGATTTTTAAACGGAGCTCTACAGCCGATGGCACGGAGGAGGTGGCTCGCGGGGTGCCGAGATGAGATCGACGTCCACAAAGAACTGCATGAGGCGAGACCAGACGCATTAGATAGATATGAACTAGACGCGTTTAACCATGCAAAAAAGAGAAGAAATGGTCGACGACATCGACGACTACCTAAAAACTTTGACTGACCGTGTCCGACACGAACGCAAGCAATGTAGAGAAAACTAGTGTCTCTCCTTGCTGGCGTGTATAGATGGGTGCTAGAAGAGTGTGGTGGCGAAGGGAAAGACCTCGCGGTGGTCTGTGGTGTCCAGCATAGCGGGGCGGCGTGGCCGTGCCCACATCAGCGTGCATGCATGTTCGGCATTGGCATCAGCATGTATGTCCGGCATTGGCCTCGGCGGTATCTCTCGTGTGTCAGTGATCGAATGAGGGGACGGGATTGAGGGTGCATCCGACGGTGTCCTAGCAGTGGCGGCGAGCATAGCCGTTCTGACCATGCCGATATCGGCATCGGCATCGTTTGGAGGCTGTGGTGCTCGAATCAAGGTGGGATTTGTTTCTTGTACGCCAAAAGTGATTTGAAACAAGTTTCGTGTTGAAGGTTAGGTAACGAAAGTTTGTAACTAAGCCCAAAATTATACTAGCGCCATGGTGAGGTTCTTTTTGATAGAGCTATACGGTTGGGCAAACTTTTTTGACACTTTTTAGATAGGGTTCCTTGTTGTTACACGTATGGCATCATGTATGGCAAATTTGGGGTCATTTGAAGATGTTCGAAACAGCTGATCTTCTATACATAGATAGATAGATTGTTTTGTTTTTACATTTTTCGAACTTTTTATTTCCCTTTATAATACCCAATTGATTTTCAGATCAAAACCTCGAAAAACAGCATCATGTATGGAATCATTTTCGCCCTAAATTTCAAATTTTGTGAAACTTTCCCTTTTATATATTCCTTGTTGTTATAGATATGGCATAATGTATGCCAAATTTGGTTAGGTCTCACTCGAAACCAGCTTTTGTAACAAGTTAGGTTTTTCGACCTTCTCAAAAGGGATTTTTTCTACCTTCTCTAAATGACCTCAAAAATCATACAGACGATCTTCTATACAAAGATAGGTAGATTGTTTCGTTTTTACATTTTTTTGAACTTTTATTTCCCTTTATAATACCCATTTGTTTTCAGGTCAAAAGTTAACATAAGTAGATGGTGAACCCTTCCAAACTTCAAATACAGAGATAGATAGATTGGTTTGTTTATCATTTTTACCTTGAATAGTAATGGCTACAAGAAATCGGTGATGGTTTATCATTTTTTGCGTGAAAATTAATGGCTACAACAAATCGGTGATGGTTTATCATTTTTTGCGTGAAAATTAATGGCTACAACAAATCGGTGATGGTTTATCATTTTTTGCGTGAAAAGTAATGGATACAACAAATCGGTGATGGTTTATCATTTTTTGCGTGAAAATTAATGGCTACAACAAATCGGTGATGGTTTATCATTTTTTGCGTGAAAAGTAATGGATACAACAAATCGGTGATGGTTTATCATTTTTTTCGTGAAAATTAATGGCTACAACAAATCGGTGATGGTTTATCATTTTTTGCGTTAAAAGTAATGCCTAAAAAGAGTTTATAATTTAGCTCATGAAAAATAATGCAGAGGGTGGAAGCTAACCGCTGACAGAGAGAGAGAGGGTGGTGGCCCCGACAAGAGAGAGAGATAGGGGTTATCCTGCCCGTTAGATCATACGATCAACGGTCCGCGGGCACGATCCGCGTGACATGGGCTAGAACAATCAGGGCAATGTTGGGCGTCTGTGAGAGTTTGTTAAGGGAGAGGGCAAAACTGAGTAGTATCAAGAAACCAAGGGCAAGTGAGTAGTAAACAGACTAAGGGATTCAAATATGAGATTTAAAAAATGGAAAATGCGTGTTTTGTACATCTTGGCCTACCTCAAACTATTTGCAATACAAATATACATGAGTGTGAAAATTATGGCCTCATTCAGACAAAGTATATTTTGGGGAAAGCTGTTTTGGGTAGGGCTTATTATGGAAAACCATGCACCTTCATAGCTACTAGGTGATTTGAGAAGTGGCAATTTGTGGTAAAACTTGATTTATCTATGATTTGAGAAGTGGCAATTTGTGGTAAAGACTCCATGAGTAAGTGCCACTCTTTTTCGGAATTTTTTGCACATTAAATAACTCATTTAACTAGTTAATCCCATTTGTTGACTCTCTCGTTGACCAGCCACTTGAGGGTAAAACTGAGTATGTTGCACTAGCCGCATTAGCACTCAAGGCGAAAACTGAGCACACAAAAAATGCTAGTATATGACTCGAGGGTATACCTGAGTATATCTAAATTTCCAGGGTTAGACTCGAGGACGCGTGTTGCGGTGCAAAAGTGGAAGACGTGCCATTGTTGACGCGTGTCGCGGTGCAGACGTGCAATAGAGGACGCGTAGGACGCGGGTCGCATTTAGGACGCGTAAGCCCCTCTCTCCCTCCCTCTGCACACAGTACGTCTCATTCTCGCTCACGCACGAAACCACGCCTCTCACGTCCCATCAACTTCTCCAAATCGAAGGAAAAACCCCAACCACCGTACGAGCCCTGCCGGCGATGGAGAAGAAGAATGCGCGGCGGCCATCGCCCCCGAGCCCGTCGCCTCCGAGCCCATCGCCTCCGAGCCCGTCGCCTCCGAGCCTGTCGCCGCCGAGCTAGTCGCCTCCGAGGGCGGCGCATCCAAGCGTGGCGCCTCCGTGAACTGGGCCTCTCTCTCGGCTGATGGACCACTTCACAAGATCGGCGAATGCTTACTGGCCAACGAGGAGTACGCGGACACCTACTCTGCTATGAGGCAAGTCTGTAGAAATTGGCGCTCAGGTTTACTTGAGCCCGACGTGCACCTGCACGAATGGATCATGCTAGACCACACCCTTCCACGCGTCGCTAAGTTCACCTTCCTCCAACTCGGCACATCACGCTACGTCACCATAGATCTATCGGAAGTTCATGCAAGGTTCAAATTCCTCCATATCTATAGGGTTAATCTACCTTTTTATTTTCAATCTTAAACATCTTAGTGCTGAATGTTATCTTCATCGATATATTTTAGATACTACTTCGTCGGCTTTTGCCGTGGCGTCATCGTGCTTTCCCAGAATAACCCACCGCACAAGATACGGCTTCTGAACCCACTCACAAAGAAATCGAACACTATGTTTGAGGCGCAGATGCCATCTATTTTTCTGGATTCAGTCGCTATAATCAAATCCCCGACTATGGTCTTCGTTGCCGCACATTACCCGCCGGAAATTTGTTGGGTCGATGAGAGCACTCCAACTAAGGATATATATGAAGATTGGGGAGAAGATAGATTTTCGATCGAGAACCATTGTCTGCGTTGCATTACCCCGTTCAATGGTGAACCGTATGCGTAGCTGCGGACAATTTTGAGTCCGGAAGAATAGTGTGCACCAATGTACGCTTGCAGCAGCACGTGAGCACTCGTCAAGATGGAGACACTAATTTCATTTCCGGAACTTGTAAATGAGAAGTTCTACCTTGTGAAGTCGGATGGTGATCTCGCTGCTTGTGTTGTTGGTCAACCTGGCTTTGGCGGGCAAACCATTGGTGTACCGTGTGGACACTCAGAGCCGCTCTCTCCATCCGGTCAGTAACATTGGCAGTAATGCCTTCTTCGTGAATTATATCCGGTGTATCTCCCTCGATACCAGAGTGCACCCAACACTTTGACCTGGCTGCATCTACTACACGGATTTGGGTTATATCAGAGAGTACTCTCATGATACAAAGGCCTGGGATGAGTGGCCACTACGTGTGGATAGAATAGGAAACTACAATATGACAAATGAACACACGCCATACTGTTTGGAGGATGTATTGGCCGCACACTGCAGACGGAAGGAGTTCAATGAATATTTCCTTGGGGTAATGCACGAATGGAGTGACGAAGAAATATATGAGGAATGAAGAACAAATTCATTCATCCTGGGGTATCCTAATCTTCTTGTTGTCCATACATTGCGTGCGTCTTGTATTTTTTTAGCTTAGTTTGTCGTGAACATTAACAACATTATTGGCTGCTTTTGGCTGCTGTATGCGCTTATGTATTATACTTAGTTTTCCGATTATGCTGCTTGTGAATTTATCATATACTAGCTTCTAGATTTGCTACTAGATTTGCTGCCATATTGGGCAAAAAATGAGGGCCAAAAGGCATAAATAATTGAAGAAAGACAGAAATAGAAGCTTCTCTAGATTTGATACTAATTTGGTGAAAAAGACAGAGAGAGAAAGAGGGGAAAAGGTGCTCTTAAAAATGCCAATTTGGGCCGAGAGAGACAAAACCCAGCTCCTGCTCACGTGCAACCAAACGCTATCTCGTCCTGTCCCACGCAGTCCCTTTCTACCAGCACCACGCGACGCGGCCCCACACGTCAGCACGGAACGGTCAACTTAACGGGAATCCTGCCGTCTGAGCTGCTTCTGCGGGTTTCAAACAAGGACTTGGGGAAAACTGAGGAAAAACTAAGGAGCTGGGGAAAACTGAGCACAACTAAGGACCCGAGGGCACGAAAATAGAAATCCCTTTTATTTTTAGCATGCTTTTCAGGTTCATCTTCAACCTCTTCTTTATCAGAAACATCATTCTTATCATTATCTTTATCATGTTCATTACCACTTTTAGTTTCAGCATCAGAAATAGAAATACTATTAGGATCATTAACAGAGCTCGAAGATTCTACAACAGCTTTATGTTTCTTCTTCTTTTTCTTAGAAGGAGCACTAGTTTCTTTAGTTAGTTGAGAATGTTGTTCAACTCTTTTGGGATGCCCCTCAGGATATAGAGGATCCTGAGTAGAAACACCACCTCTAGTTGTTACTTCATAAGCATGTTTTTCTTTAGAAGTATTTTTTAACAAGTCATTTTGCACTTTAGTGAGTTGATCAATTTGAGTTTGAACCATATGAAAATGTTTAACAAGCATCTTAACATCATTGGAGGTTCTCTCCACAATATCATGCAATTTACTAATAGCTTGAGAATTTTCCATTAAATGATTCTCTACTCTCATATTAAAGTTATCTTGCTTAACAACATAATTATCAAATTCATCTAAACATTGATCGGGAGGTTTTGAGTAAGGAATGTCTCCTTTATCAAAGTGTTGAAGAGAATGTACCTCAATTGTGGATGAAGGGGGAGTTATCTTACATAAATCTTCTATGGGAGGTAAATTCTTCACATCTTCAGATTTAATACCTTTCTCTTTAAGAGATTTCTTGGCTTCCCTCATATCTTCATCATTTAATTCAATCATACCCTCTTCTTCAATATTGGTGTTGGGGTTGGTTCGGGTGTAGTCCAATCATCATGATTTTGGCTTATTCTAGCCATTAATTCTTCGACTTACGTGCTGGAGTTCTTTTCTGAAAACACAACCAACACAACTATTCAGGTATGCCCTAGACTCAATGGTTAGTACACTATAAAATATATCAAGTAAGTCATGCTTTTCCAAATCATGTCCAGGCCGAGCTCTAAGAAGAGAGCAAAACCTTGCCCAAGCTTCAGGCAGTTTGTCTCCATCTTCCTGGTTAAAACTATAAATTTTCTGCAAACCAATATGTTGAGCACTAGCAGGAAAATATTTTCGAAAGAAAACATCAAGCAAACCACTTGGACTATCAATAGAATCAGGAGGCAAACTATTATACCAAGTTTTAGCATCATCCTTTAATGAGAAAGGAAATATTTTAGCAACAAAATAAGTACGCTTCTTGATATCATCAGAAAACAAGCTACTCAGAGTAGAAAGCTCATTCATGTGCTCTACAGCACTTTCTTTTTCAGTACCACAAAAAGGTGTTTTCTCAACAATAGATATATGAGATAAATCAAGAGAAAAATCATAATCCTTATCCTTAATGTTTATAGGAGATGTGGCAAGTTTATTTCTAACGACATGTTGTGCAAGAAGCTTTTTAATGTTACTTGCACCAGTAGTAGCATTACATTTATCAATAAAATCATCATCAAGTTCCACATAATCTTCATCGGGATCATCACTAGAGTGTTCAACAGACTCAGGTGAATTAACAGGTGTAACAATATTTTCATTAGGAATTTCAGTATTTTCAATTTGTCTAGACCTAGCAATTGTAGCATCTAAAAAAGGACCTAATGAACCATTATCATCAAGCACAGTAGAAGCATCATCAAAATTATCAAAGCAATTTTCAGATTCAGCAGAAGTACCAACACGTGAAGCTTGTGGTGGTGAAACAAGTTGACTTATCACATATGGTGAATCAAGAGCAACAGAGGTACTCAGAGTTGTACCTTTTCTTGTAGTGGATGGTAATATGGCGACTTTAGCATCGCGAGGTTACCCATGATGGAGGATTTGCAGCGAACAATATCAATTCAGGTGAACTTGCAAATAAAGCTATGCTCCCTGGCAACGGCGCCAGAAAATAGTCTTGATGACCCACAAGTATAGGGGATCGCAACAGTCTTCGAGGGAAGTAAAACCCAATTTATTGATTCGACACAAGGGGAGCCAAAGAATATTTGTAAGCCTTAACAGCGGAGTTGTCAATTCAGCTGCACCTGGGAACAGACTTGCTCGCAATAGCTTATCAGTAGCAACAGTTTTATAGCAGTAGCAGTAGTGAAATATAAGCAGAAGTGTAATAAAGACAGCAGTAGTGATTATAGTAAACAGCAGGATTAAAATACTGTAGGCATAGGGATGGATGAATGGGCGCTGCATGGATAAGATAACTCATGTAATAATCAAGACAAGGCATTTGCAGATAATAATAAAACAGTATCCAAGTACTAAATAACCATAGGCATGTGTTCCGTATATAGTCGTACGTGCTCGCAATGAGAAACTTGCACAACATCTTTTGTCCTACCAGTACCGGTGGCAGCCGGGCCTCTAGGGAAACTATCGGTAATTAAGGTACTCCTTTTAATAGAGTACCGGAGCAAAGCATTAACACTCCGTGAACACATGTGATCCTCATATCACAGCCTTCCCCTCCGGTTGTCCCAATTTCTGTCACTTTGGGGCCTCGGGTTCCGGACAGCAATATGTGTATACAACTTGCATGTAAGATCATAAAACAATGAATATCATCATGAATCAATAACATGTTCAGATCTGAAATCATGGCACTCGTGCCCTAAGTGACAAGCATTAAGCATAACAAGTTGCAACAATATCGTAAAAGTACCAACAACGGATACTAGGCACCATGCCCTAACAATCTTATGGCTATTACATGAACAATCTCATCCAATCCCTACCATCCCCTTCAGCCTACAACGGGGATTTACTCACACATGGATGGGGGAAACATGGATGGTCGATGGAGAGGCGTCGGTGGTGATGATGGCGATGATCTCCTCCAATTCCCGTCCCGGCGAGGTGCCGAACGGAGTTTCTGATCCCGAAATAGGGTTTTCGATGGCGGCGGAGTTCTGGATGTCTTCTGGAAAATTGGCCGAACCCCCATGCGTTTTTAGGTCAAGGGCTTTAAGTAGTCCAGAGGGGAGTGATACGTCTCCGACGTATCGATAATTTCTTATGTTCCATGCCACATTATTGATGATATCTACATGTTTTATACACATTATATGTCGTATTTATGCATTTTCCGGCACTAACCTATTAACGAGATGCCGAAGAGCCGATTGTCGTTTTCTGCTGTTTTTGGTTTCCAGAAATCCTACAAAGGAAATATTCTCGGAATTGGACGAAATCAACGCCCAGGGTCCTATTTTTGCACGAAGCTTCCAGAAGACCGAGGGGGAAAGGAAGTGGGGCCACGAGGCGCCGACACAACAGGGCGGCGCGGCCTGGACCCTGGCCGCGCGGCCCTGGCGTGTGGGGCCCTCGTGTGGCCCCCCGCGTTGCCCTTCCGCCTACTTAAAGCCTTCGTCGCGAAACCCCCGGTACCGAGAGCCACGATACGGAAAACCCATCGAGACGCCGCCGCCAATCCCATCTCGGGGGATTCTGGAGATCGCCTCCGGCACCCTGCCGGAGAGGGGAATCATCTCCCGGAGGACTCTTCACCGCCATGGTCGCCTCCGGAGTGATGAGTGAGTAGTTCACCCCTGGACTATGGGTCCATAGCAGTAGCTAGATGGTCGTCTTCTCCTCATGTGCTTCATTGTCGGATCTTGTGAGCTGCCTAACATGATCAAGATCATCTATCCGTAATTCTATATGTTGTGTTTGTCGGGATCCGATGGATAGAGAATACTATGTTATGTTGATTATCAATCTATTACCTATGTGTTGTTTATGATCTTGCATGCTCTCCGTTATTAGTAGAGGCTCGGCCAAGTTTTTACTCTTAACTCCAAGAGGGAGTATTTATGCTCGATAGTGGGTTCATGCCTCCATTAAATCCGGGACAGTGATGAGAAAGTTCTAAGGTTGTGGATGTCTGTTGCCACTAGGGATAAAACATTGATGCTATGTCCAAGGATGTAGTTATTGATTACATTACGCACCATACTTAATGCAATTGTCCGTTGTTTTGCAACTTAATACCGGAAGGGGTTCGGATGATAACCCGAAGGTGGACTTTTTAGGCATATATGCATGCTCGGATAGCGGTCTATGTACTTTGTCGTAATGCCCAATTAAATCTCACAATATTCATCATATCATGTATGTGCATTGTCATGCTCTCTTTATTTGTCAATTGCCCGACTGTAATTTGTTCACCCAACATGCTATTTATCTTATGGGAGAGACACCTCTAGTGAACTGTGGACCCCGGTCCATTCTTTTACATCGAATACAATCTACTGCAATACTTGTTCTCATTGTTTTCTGCAAACAATCATCATCCACACTATACATCTAATCCTTTGTTACAGCAAGCCGGTGAGATTGACAACCTCACTCGTTTCGTTGGGGCAAAGTACTTTGGTTGTGTTGTGCGGGTTCCACGTTGGCGCCGGAATCCCCGGTGTTGCGCCGCACTACATCTCGCCGCCATCAACCTTCAACGTGCTTCTTGGCTCCTCCTGGTTCGATAAACCTTGGTTTCTTTCTGAGGGAAAACTTGCCGCTGTACGCATCACACCTTCCTCTTGGGGTTCCCAACGGACGCGTGTTGTACGCGTATCAAGACTGTTTCCTGGCGCCGTTGCCGGGGAGATCAAGACACGCTGCAAGGGGAGTCTCCACAATCCAATCTCTTTACTTTGTTTTTGTCTTGCTTTATTTTATTTACTTACTTATTTGCTGCATTATATCAAAACACAAAAAAATTAGTTGCTAGCTTTACTTTATTTACTGTCTTGCACTCTATATCAAAAACACAAAAAAATTAGTTACTTGCATTTATTTTATCTAGTTTGCTTTATTTACTACTGCTAAAATGAGTAATCCTGAAGTTGAAGTTCGTTCGTTTAAGCAACAAGAGGGAGAATGTTTAAAAGATGCTTGGTATAGAATTAGTGATGCTCATAATAGGTGCACTAAGAAACACTCCACCACTATCCTACTCGGGAATTTTTATGTTGGTATCTCTAGCTGGAATAGGTATGTTCTTGATTGTCTCGCAGGAGGTAACTTCCTAGGCGCTCCTGCTTTAGAAGCTAGTTGCATTATTGAGAGTTTATTTGGAACACCACCTGTTAATAAAGTTAAAATTGAAACCTCTCTTGAAGATGTCATGAAAAAATTGGAAACCATAGAGAAATTTTTTCCAAGTATTGAAACTAAATTGGAAATGTTACTTGATAGCACTGATAAACTTGATAAATCTCTAGGTGGAATGAATGAGAGAATCACCATCTTAGAATCTTGTGCTAACCATGATAATCAAACCCAAAGGATTAGTGAACTTGAAAAAGCTATGGGAACCTTGGGTTCAACTTTTTCTTCTCTTAAATATAAGGAGAAAGCTTATGTGGGTAAGGAGCAAAAGTTTATGTATGTCTCTAAAGTGCCAAAAACAAAAAAATATTATTATAGGCCTAAAATTGACAAAGCCCTTAGTACCACTACAGATGGGGGAACTTATGATATCGATGCTTCATCTCTTGATAACACTTGATATACACTTTCTGCGCCTAGCTGAAAGGCGTTAAAGAAAAGCGCTTATGGGAGACAACCCATGCTTTTACTACAGTATTTTGTTTTATATTTGAGTCTTGGAAGTTGTTTACTACTGTAGCAACCTCTCCTTATCTTAGTTTTGTGCATTGTTGTGCCAAGTAAAGTCTTTGATAGTAAGGTTCATACTAGATTTGGATTGCTGCGCAGATAACGATTTCTTTGCTGTCACGAATTTCGACCTGCCTCTCTGTAGGTAGCTCAGAAAAATATGCCAATTTACGTGCGTGATCCTCGGATATGTACGCAACTTTCATTCAATTTGAGCATTTTCATTTGAGCAAGTCTGGTGCCTCAATAAAATCCATCTTTACGGACTGTTCTGTTTTGACAGATTCTGCCTTTTATTTCGCATTGCCTCTTTTGCTATGATGGATGAATTTCTTTGTTCCATTAATGTCCAGTAGCTTTATGCAATGTCCAGAAGTGTTAAGAATGATTGTGTCACCTCTGAACATGTTAATTTTTATTGTACACTAACCCTCTAATGAGTTGTTTCGAGTTTGGTGTGGAGGAAGTTTTCAAGGATCAAGAGAGGGAAATGATGCAATATGATCAAGGAGAGTGAAAGCTCTAAGCTTGGGGATGCCCCGGTGGTTCACCCCTGCATATTTTAAGAAGACTCAAGCGTCTAAGCTTGGGGATGCCCAAGGCATCCCCTTCTTCATCGACAACATTATCGAGTTCCTCCCCTGAAACTATATTTTTATTCCATCACATCTTATGTACTTTGCTTGGAGCGTCGGTTTGTTTTTGTTTTTGTTTTGTTTGAATAAAATGGATCCTAGCATTCATTGTGTGGGAGAGAGACACGCTCCGTTGTTGCATATGGACAAATATGTCCTTAGGCTTTACTCATAGTATTCATGGCGAAGGTTGAATCTTCTTCGTTAAATTGTTATATGGTTGGAATCGGGAAATGCTACATGTAGTAATTCTAAAATGTCTTGAATAATTTGATACTTGGCAATTGTTGTGCTCATGTTTAAGCTCTTGCATCATATACTTTGCACCCATTAATGAAGAAACACCTAGAGCTTGCTAAATTTGGTTTGCATATTTGGTCTCTCTAAAGTCTAGATAATTTCTAGTATTGAGTTTGAACAACAAGGAAGACGGTGTAGAGTCTTATAATGTTTACAATATGTCTTTTATGTGAGTTTTCCTGCACCGGTTCATCCTTGTGTTTGTTTCAAATAACCTTGCTAGCCTAAACCTTGTATCGAGAGGGAATACTTCTCATACATCCAAAATCCTTGAGCCAACCACTATGCCAATTGTGTCCACCATACCTACCTACTACATGGTATTTCTCCGCCATTCCAAAGTAAATTGCTTGAGTGCTACCTTTAAAATTTCCATTCTTTACCTTTGCAATATATAGCTCATGGGACAAATAGCTTAAAAACTATTGTGGTATTGAATATGTACTTATGCACTTTATCTCTTATTAAGTTGCTTGTTGTGCGATAACCATGTTTTACGGGGACGCCATCAACTACTCTTTGTTGAATATCATGTGAGTTGCTATGCATGTCCGTCTTGTCCGAAGTAAGGGAGATCTACCACTTTAATGGTTAGAGCATGCATATTGTTAGAGAAGAACATTGGGCCGCTAACTAAAGCCATGAATCATGGTGGAAGTTTCAGTTTTGGACATATATCCTCAATCTCATATGAGAACACTAATTGTTGCTACATGCTTATGCATTAAAGAGGAGTCCATTATCAGTTGTCCATGTTGTCCCGGTATGGATGTCTAAGTTGAGAATAATCAAAAGCAAGAAATCCAAAATGCGAGCTTTCTCCGTAGACCTTTGTATAGGCGGCATGGAGGTACCCCTTTGTGACACTTGGTTAAAACATGTGTATTGCGATGATCCCGGTAGTCCAAGCTAATTAGGACAAGGTGCGGGCACTATTAGTATACTATGCATGAGGCTTGCAACTTGTAAGATATAATTTACATGATACATATGCTTTATTACTACCGTTGACAAAATTGTTTCTTGTTTTCAAAATGAAAGCTCTAGCACAAATATAGCAATCGATGCTTTCCTCTGCGAAGGACCTTTCTTTTACTTTTATGTTGAGTCAGTTCACCTATTTCTCTCCACCTCAAGAAGCAAACACTTGTGTGAACTGTGCATTGATTCCTACATACTTGCATATTGCACTTGTTATATTACTCTATGTTGACAATTATCCATGAGATATACATGTTATAAGTTGAAAGCAACCGCTGAAACTTAATCTTCCTTTGTGTTGCTTCAATACCTTTACTTTGATTTATTGCTTTATGAGTTAACTCTTATGCAAGACTTATTGATGCTTGTCTTTAAGTACTATTCATGAAAAGTCTTTGCTTTATGATTCATTTGTTTACTCATGTCATTACCATTGTTTTGATCGCTGCATTCATTACATATGTTTACAATAGTATGATCAAGGTTATGATGGCATGTCACTCCGTAAATTATCTTTGTTATCGTTTACTCGCTCGGGACGAGCAGGAACTAAGCTTGGGGATGCCGATACGTCTCCGACGTATCGATAATTTCTTATGTTCCATGCCACATTATTGATGATATCTACATGTTTTATACATATTATATGTCGTATTTATGCATTTTCCGGCACTAACCTATTAACGAGATGCCGAAGAGCCAGTTCTGTCGTTTTCTGCTGTTTTTGGTTTCAGAAATCCTACAAAGGAAATATTCTCGGAATTGGACGAAATCAACGCCCAGGGTCCTATTTTTGCACGAAGCTTCCAGAAGACCGAGGGGGAAAGGAAGTGGGATCACGAGGCGCCGACACAACAGGGCGGCGCGGCCTGGACCCTGGCCGCGCGGCCCTGGCGTGTGGGGCCCTCGTGTGGCCCCCCGCGTTGCCCTTCCGCCTACTTAAAGCCTTCGTCGCGAAACCCCCAGTACCGAGAGCCACGATACGGAAAACCTTACTGAGCCGCCGCCGCCGCCAATCCCATCTCGGGGGATTCTGGAGATCGCCTCCGGCACCCTGCCGGAGAGGGGAATCATCTCCCGGAGGACTCTTCACCGCCATGGTCGCCTCCGGAGTGATGAGTGAGTAGTTCACCCCTGGACTATGGGTCCATAGCGGTAGCTAGATGGTCGTCTTCTCCTCATGTGCTTCATTGTCGGATCTTGTGAGCTGCCTAACATGATCAAGATCATCTATCTGTAATTCTATATGTTGTGTTTGTCGGGATCCGATGGATAGAGAATACTATGTTATGTTGATTATCAATCTATTACCTATGTGTTGTTTATGATCTTGCATGCTCTCCGTTATTAGTAGAGGCTCTGGCCAAGTTTTTACTCTTAACTCCAAGAGGGAGTATTTATGCTCGACAGTGGGTTCATGCCTCCATTAAATGCTGGGACAGGTGATAGAAAGTTCTAAGGTTGTGGATGTGCTTGTTGCCACTAGGGATAAAACATTGATGCTATGTCCGAGGATGTAGTTATTGATTACATTACGCACCATACTTAATGCAATTGTCTGTTGTTTTGCAACTTAATACTGGAAGGGGTTCGGATGATAACCTGAAGGTGGACTTTTTAGGTATAGATGCATGCTGGATAGCGGTCTATGTACTTTGTCGTAATGCCCAATTAAATCTCACAATATTCATCATATCATGTATGTGCATTGTCATGCTCTCTTTATTTGTCAATTGCCCGACTGTAATTTGTTCACCCAACATGCTATTTATCTTATGGGAGAGACACCTCTAGTGAACTGTGGACCCCGGTCCATTCTTTTACATCGAATACAATCTATCGCAATACTTGTTCTACTCGTTTTCCGCAAACAATCATCATCCACACTATACATCTAATCCTTTGTTACAGCAAGCCGGTGAGATTGACAACCTCACTGTTTCGTTGGGGCAAAGTACTTTGGTTGTGTTGTGCAGGTTCCACGTTGGCGCCGGAATCCCTGGTGTTGCACCGCACTACATCTCGCCGCCATCAACCTTCAACGTGCTTCTTGGCTCCTCCTGGTTCGATAAACCTTGGTTTCTTTCTGAGGGAAAACTTGCCGATGTCGCATCACACCTTCCTCTTGGGGTTCCCAATGGACGCGTGCTGTACGCGTATCAGGGAGCACCGGGGGCTGGCCGAGGCGGCGTCCCCATGTGGCGGCGCGACGTCCCCACGTGGTGTGCACGCCTCGGGCCCCCCTCCGTCTCGTCTTCTGGCTCCGTGAGTCTTCTGTAAAAATAGGCCCATGATAACCCACAAGTATAGGGGATCGCAACAGTCTTCGAGGGAAGTAAAACCCAAATTTATTGATTCGACACAAGGGGAGACAAAGAATACTTATAAGCCTTAACAACTGAGTTGTCAATTCAGCTGCACCTGGAAAAGCACTAGTAACAGGGGTGATGTGAAAGCAGCAGTAATATGAGAGCAATAGTAATAGTAACACAACAGCAGTAGCAGTAACACAGAGGCAATGGCACCAGAAAATAGTTGATACTACTTCTAATGGCATATAGAACCGAGTGAATATTTGATGATGAAAGATGGACCGGGGTTCCCACCTATCTACACTAGTGGTAACTCTCCAATAACAAGTGTTGGGTGAACAAATTACAGTTGGGCAATTGATAGGATTGAAATAGCATTAAGACAGTAACATCAAGTTTATTAATCATGTAGGCATGTTTTCCATATATAGTCATACGTGCTCGCAATGAGAAACTTGCATAACATCTTTTGTCCTACCAGCCGGTGGCAGCCGGGCCTCAAGGGAATCTATCGGTAATTAAGGTACTCCTTTTAATAGAGCACCGGAGCAAAGCATTAACACTTAGTGAAAACATGTGATCCCCATATCTAAGCCTTCCCCTCCAGTTATCCCAGTTGCTGTCACTCTGGGGCCTTGGGTTCCGGACATAGACAAGTGCAGACAACTTGTAGATACAATCTAAGCAATAATTATAGAGCTTAAATCTAAGATCATGCCACTCGTGCACTAGTGACAAGCATTAAACACACCAAGATTGCAGCAACAATAACTTCACAAACTTTATAAATAGGCTGATCATAATGTAACAATTCATCGGATCCCAACAAACACAACACCGATTACATCAGATGGATCTCAATCATGTAAGGCAGCTCACGAGATCATTGTATTGAAGTACATGGGAGAGAGAGAGTACCAACTAGCTAATGCTAGAACCCGTAGTCCATGGGGGAACTACTCACGGAGCATGATGGAGGCGGTGGCATCGATGGAGAAGGCTCCGGGGGTCGATCCCCGTCCCGGCAGGGTGCCGAAACAGGAACTTCTGACCCCCGAAACTAGGTTTCGCGATGGCGGCGGCGCTCCGGGAGTCTTTCTGGAGTATGATCGATTGATGTAGGGTTTTCGCGTTGCGAGGGAATATATAGGCGAAAGGGCGGCGCGAGGGGGTGCCCAGGGGGCCCACCCCATATGGCGGCACGCCCCCCTCCTTGGCCGCGCCCCCTATGGTCTGGAGGCCGTGGGCCTCCCCCTGGCTTGCCCTTCTGGCTCCGTGTGTCCCTCGGAGAAATAGGAGGTTTGGCTTTTGTTTCGTCGAATTCCGAGAATATTGCCCGAACAACTTTTCTGGAACCAAAAACAGCGAAAACGAGAGCTGGCACCTCGGCATCTTGTTAATAGGTTAGTCCCGGAAAATGCATAAAAACATTATAAAGTGTGAGCAAAACATGTAGCTATTGTCATAAAACTAGCATGGAACATCAGAAATTATAGATACGTTGGAGACGTATCAAGCATCCCCAAGCTTAGTTCCTACTCGCCCTCGAGTAGGTAAACGATAAAAAGAATAATTTCTGAAGTGACATGCTACCAACATAATCTTGATCATACTATTGTAAAGCATATGAGATGAATGAAGTGACTCAAGGCAATGATCTATAGTTTGCTAACAAATAGATAATAACTAAACATATAGAAAAAACTTTTCATTAATAGTACTCTCAAGACAAGCATCAAAAAGTCTTGCATAAGAGTTAACTCATAAAGCAATAAATTCTTAATAAGAGGTTTTGAAGCAACACAAAGGAAGATTTAAGTTTCAGCAATTGCTTTCAACTTTCAACATGCATATCTCATGGATTATTGTCAACACAAAGTAATATAATAAGTGCAATAAGCAAGCATGTAAGAATCAATGCACACGAGTTGACACAAGTGTTTGCTTCTAAGATAGAAAGGAGTAGGTAAACTGACTCAACATAAAGTAAAAGAAAGGCCCTTCGCGAGAGGGAAGCGAGGATTAAATCATGTGCTAGAGCTTTTTAAGTTTTGAAATCATATAGAGAGCATACAAATAAAGTTTTGAGAGGTGTTTGTTGTTGTCAACGAATGGTAGTGGGCACTCTAACCCCCTTGTCAAACAGACTTTCAAAGAGCGGCTCCCATGAAGGACGTTATCTCTACCAGCAAGGTAGATCATCCCTCTTCTCATTTGTTTACACATGTATTTTAGTTTTATTTATAAATGACACTCCTCCCAACCTTTTGCTTTCACAAGCCATGGCTAACCGAATCCTCAGGTGCCTTCCAACATTTCACATACCATGGAGGAGTGTCTATTTGCAAAATTAAGTTTCTTACTGATGAATCAGGGCAAAACATGTGAAGAGAATTATTAGTGAAGGTTAATTAATTGGGGCTGGGAACCCCGTTGCCAGCTCTTTTTGCAAAATTATTGGATAAGCGGATGAGCCACTAGTCCATTGGTGAAAGTCCGCCCAACAAGATTGAAAGATAAAACACCACATACTTCCTCATGAGCTATAAAACATTGACACAAATAAGAGATAATAACTTTTGAATTGTTTAAAGGTAGCACATGAAGTATTTACTTGGAATGGCAGAAAAATACCACATAGTAGGTAGTTATGGTAGACACAAATGCTATAGGTTTTGGCTCAAGGTTTTGGATGCACGAGAAGCATTCCCTCTCAGTACAAGGCTTTGGCTAGCAAGGTTGTTTGAAGCAAACACAAGTATGAACCGGTACAGCAAAACTTACATAAGAACATATTGCAAGCATTATAAGACTCTACACTTGTCTTCCTTGTTGCTCAAACACTTTTACCAGAAAATATCTAGACCTTAGAGAGACCAATCATGCAAACCAAATTTCAACAAGCTCTACGGTAGTTCTCCACTAATAGGTTTAAAATACATGATGCAAGAGCTTAAACATGATCTACTTCAGAGCTCAAAAAAATTGCCAAGTATCAAATTATTCAAGACAATATGAAGCATTTTCTGTTTCCAACCAAATAGCAATAAATGAAGCGGCTTTCAGCTTTCGCCATGAATATTAAAATAAATTAAGAACACAAGTGTTCAAATGAAAAAGCGGAGCGTGTCTCTCTCCTACACAAGGATTGCTAGGATCCGAATTTATTCAAACACAAACAAAAATAAAAACACACAGACGCTCCAAGTAAAGCACATAAAATGTGGAAGAATTAAAATATAGTTTCACTAGAGATGACCTGATAAGTTGCTGATGAAGAAGGGGTGCATTGGGCATCCCCAAGCTTAGACGCTTGAGTTTCTTCTTGAAATATGCTTGGGTGACCCACGGGGGCATCCCCAAGCTTAGGCTCTTCACTCTTCTTGATCACATTATATCACCCTTCTCTCTTGACCCTTGAAAACTTCTGTCACACCAAACTTCTCATAAACTTCATTAGAGGGGTTAGTACTCAAAAAACTTTAATACACTTTAGTTCTGTAGTGACACATTGCAAGAACTCAATAAAACATTAGCTACAGCTCTCCACGTCTAGAAATCCTTACTTAAAGTCCACAAGAGACAATGCAAAAAACAGAGACAGAATCTGTCAAATCAGAACAACCAGTAAACATGAATTTTTTCGAGGTACTTCCGTTGCTCAAATCAGAAAACTCAAAACTAACGAAAGTTGCGTACATATCTGAGGATCACGCATGAAGTTTTGCAGAATTTTTAGGTTCTCCTACAGAGAGACCTATTCAAATTCGTGACAGCTAAAAATCTGTTTCTGCGCAGAAATCCAAATCTAGTATCAACTTTCTATTAGAGACTTTACTTGGCACAACAATGCGATAAAATAAAGATTCAAAGGCATTGCTACAGAAGTAAACAACACCTTGACTCAAAAATAAAACAAAAATTGCAGAAATAAACTAATGGGTTGTCTCCCATAAGCGCTTAATTTTCTTTAACGCCTTTCAGCTAGGCGCAGAAGATTTTTATGATGCTCACATGAAAATAGAAAATGAAGCAAAAGGAGCATCAAGAAGCAAATTCAAAACACATTTAAGTCTAACCCACTTCCTATGCATAGGAATCTTGTACACAAATAAATTCATGAAGAACAAAGTGACAAGCATAGGAAGATAAAACACGAGTAACCTCAAAATTTTCAGCATGTAGAGAGGTGTTTTAGTACCATGAAAATTTCTACAATCATATTTTCCTCTCTCATAATAATTTTCAGTAGCATCATGAACAAACTCAACAATATAACTATCACATACAACATGCTTTTCATGATCTACAAACACATAACTTTTATCAAGCTCAAAAATAATAGGATCAAAACTTTCAAAACCACTTTTATCAATAATATAACAAGATGATTGATTAATCTCAAAAGATATGGGACTCCTAGATAAAGTCAAGACCTCTCTAATCCCATTTTCATTAGTAGTACAATTAATATTATCAAGTAACATAGGACCATCATCTAGAGCTTTATCATAAACATTTGCTAAGCAAAACTCTTTAGTACCATGCATTTCGATATCAGGCACAAACAAAGCATTATCATAAGATTTATAAAAATAGCATGGATTATCATAGATAACAGTAGCATAATTATTCTCACAAGTTTTACTCATAGGGAATATTTCAAGAGAATCCACAGGAACATAACATTCATCCTCCTTTGGTAAGCATGGAGGACAATCAAATAGTGTAAGAGATAAAGAGTTACTCTCATTAGAAGGTTGGCATGGGTAGCTAATCCATTCTTCCTCCTTTTGTTCATCACTCTCCTCCTCTTTTTCATCCAATGAGCTTTCAGGTTCATCAATTTCTTCTTTCAAAGGTTCCTGCAAATTGTGAGTGCATTCTTGTGCATGAATGAGTCTCTCTTTATAATCAATGATATAAGGATTATTGTTGTAATGTTCTATGCAATAATCAAGGATAGAAGAGACATAATATTTAAGGTCCTTACAAGCAACACAAGTTTCATAATTTTTAGACATGAAGGATTCTATTTCAGAAGCTCCCATAAATAAAAAAAATTGTTCTACTTCTTCGAACCCAAGATGAATATAGTTATTCCAATGATAGTTCACAATCAAAACTTCTTCACTAAAGCCACATTGGAATTTAAGATGTTTAGTATCCTGTTTAGAGCAACAATTTATATCATGGCGTTTAAGCAAGATTTTAGCAATTGTATTCAATTTTTCTAACACAGCACCCATGACTTTACCCTTTCTTGATTCTCTATAATTCATATATAATTCTATAAGCTCCATACAGGTTGTGGGTTCTTCCATAACAACAGTTTTTAATTTTTCGGTTTTTCAAATTTTTATGGATTTTCGGGTATATAAGAAAAATAAAACAAGACAAAAAAAACTAGACAAAAGTAAACTAAGTAAAATAATACTAGACAGAAATAAACTAAGCACAAATAAACTAGACAAAAGTAAACTAAGCAAAACAAAATAAAATAAAAACAGAGAGAGAGGTAGAGTGTACTCCCCAGTGAACTTATGAGTAGAGCTATGCTCCCCGGCAACGGCGCCAGAAAATAGTCTTGATAACCCACAAGTATAGGGGATCGCAACAGTCTTCGAGGGAAGTAAAACCCAAATTTATTGATTCAACACAAGGGGAGACAAAGAATACTTATAAGCCTTAACAACTGAGTTGTCAATTCAGCTGCGTGCTCGCAGTGAGAAACTTGCATAACATCTTTTGTCCTACCAGCCGGTGGCAGCCGGGCCTCAAGGGAATCTACTGGTAATTAAGGTACTCCTTTTAATAGAGCACCGGAGCAAAGCATTAATACTTAGTCAAAACATGTGATCCTCATATCTAAGCCTTCCCCTCCAGTTATCCCAGTTGCTGTCACTCTGGGGCCTCGGGTTCCGAACATAGACATGTGCAAACAACTTGTAGATACAATCTAAGCAATAATTATAGAGCTTAAATCTAAGATCATGCCACTCGT
Organism: Lolium rigidum; assembly: GCF_022539505.1. Classification (NCBI taxonomy): domain Eukaryota; kingdom Viridiplantae; phylum Streptophyta; class Magnoliopsida; order Poales; family Poaceae; genus Lolium; species Lolium rigidum. Next base: position 182,080,438 of record NC_061513.1, on the reverse strand, counting down.
GCACTAGTGACAAGCATTAAACACAACAAGATTGCAGCAACAATAACTTCTCAAACTTTATAGATAGACTGATCATAATGTAACAATTCATCGGATCCCAACAAACACAACACCGATTACATCAGATGGATCTCAATCATGTAAGGCAGCTCACAAGATCATTGTATTGAAGTACATGGGAGAGAGAGAGTACCAACTAGCTACTGCTAGAACCCGTAGTCCATGGGGGAACTACTCACAGAGCATGATGGAGGCGGTGGCGTCGATGGAGAAGGCTCCGGGGGTCGATCCCCGTCCCGGCAGGGTGCCGAAACAGGAACTTCTGACCCCCGAAACTAGGTTTCGCGATGGTGGCGGCGCTCCGGGAGTCTTTCTGGAGTATGATCGATTGATGTAGGGTTTTCGCGTCGCGAGGGAATATATAGGCGAAAGGGCGGCACGAGGGGGTGCCCGGGGGGCCCATCCCATATGGCGGCGCGCCCCCCTCCTTGGTCGCGCCCCCTATGGTCTGGAGGCCGTGGGCCTCCCCCTGGCTTGCCCTTCTGGCTCCGTGTGTCCCTCGGAGAAATAGGAGGTTTGGCTTTTGTTTCGTCGAATTTCGAGAATATTGCCCGAACATCTTTTCTGGAACCAAAAACAGCAGAAAACAGGAACTGGCACCTCGGCATCTTGTTAATAGGTTAGTCCCGGAAAATGCATAAAAAAACATTATAAAGTGTGAGAAAAACATGTAGGTATTGTCATAAAACTAGCATGGAACATCAGAAATTATAGATACGTTGGAGACGTATCGGCCCATTGCAATTATTTCCGGGGATTTTTCTGAAAGTTGATTTTCTTCACAAAAATAAGACACCAGGGCAATTCTACTGAAAACAGCGTTAGTCCGTGTTAGTTGTATCCAAAATACACAAATTAGAGGCAAAACAATAGCAAAAGTGTTCGGGAAAGTAGATACGTTTTGGACGTATCAATCGTCTCCCGGAGGGGAACATATTGCCAAGTAGTATCGAGGAGGCCAAGAAAGTCGTGTGCCCCCTTGACCTACCGCACGAAAAATACCACGCCTGCATTAATGATTGTGTGATTTATAAGTGCGAGTACAAGGACAGAACCACATGTCCGGTGTGCAGCCACAGACGGTACAAGGTTGGGAACAAGAAGGTACCTTGAAAAGTGGTATGGTACTTTCCTATCACTCCCCGTCTACAGCAGTATTTCGTGGACCCTAAGGAAGCAAAGCTCATGCAATGGCACGCGGAAAGGCAGAAGCCCGAAGAAGATCCGGAGATGGGCTATATGCTGACACACCCTTCAGTACGCCGGACGAGTGGGAAGCATTGGACATCGCCTTCCCTAGGTTCGGGGGCGACGCAAGGAACATCGGACCGGGTATGAGCACCGATGGACTCAATCCGTTCGGCAACCAGAGTAGCACACATAGCACCCGGCTCCGTGTTTGTATGGCCTTACAACCTACCCCCATGGTTGTGCACCAAGCAAAGGTACATACACCTGAGTATTCTCATTCAGGGGCCGAAACAACCAGGTGTCGACATGCATTTGTATCTTGGGCTGCTGAAAGAGGAGTTAGACACGTTGTGGAAGACGCCACCCCGTACGTGGGACGCCTACACTAGAACTTATTTCGATATGAGAGCCGCGTTGATTACGACTGTCACGGACTATCCTGGTTACGCATATGTATCTACCCAGGTCGGCCACGGATTCAACGGCTGTGTGAAGTGCATGGACGAGACCCCGCATCTACAGCTACCAAGGGATCCCGGGTCCTCGAAAATCGTGTACCCAGGTGCTCGAAGGTGGCTTCGCTTGGATAACCCGTGGAGAAAACGCGGTGATCTGTTCAACGGTAAAGATGAGCCCGATGGACCCCCACGCCCGAGGAGCGGCGCAGAAATCGATGATCTTCTAAAAAATTGGAAGGAGTGCCCAGCGCCGGGAAAGAAGTGACCGAAGCCAGAGCCGCTGCTCGATGTATGGAAAGCGAGGTATGTTTTCCACGACTTGGAGTACTGGAAGGTCCTCCACACGCCCCACAGCCTCGATGCCATGCACATTACGAAGAACGTTACCGAGAGTCTGCTTGGCACTCTTTGCAACTCAGAAAAGTCCAAGGATGGACCGAAAGCAAGATACGATCTGAAACATTTTGGCATCAGGAAAGATCTTCAAGCCCCCGATACTGACGACGACGATGATGATGATGATGATGATCAGACGGAAGGGACTCAACGTCTCCGCAAAAGGGCTAAGAAGAACGCGGTGCTGCTTCCCGCTGCCTGCTTCACAACGAGTCCGGAGGAGCTCGAGCAGTTTTTCAGGTGCCTCCTAGGAGTGAAAGTTCCTCACGGTTACTCGGGGAATATAAGCAGATATCTGGACGTAGCGAAGAAGCGGTTCACCGGGATGAAGTCTCACGATTGCCACGCGCTCATGACGCAGATACTTTCCGTTGCGATCCGAGGGATAATGGACGAGCACGTCCGTGATACGCTGTTTGGCCTTTGCAACTTTTTTGACGTTATCACCAGAAAGTCGATCGGCGTAAGGCAGCTCAAGATGCTACAGGATGAGATCGTGGTGATACTATGTGAGCTCGAGATTTACTTCTCGCCCGCATTCTGTGATATATGCGTCCATCTCCTTCTCCATGTCGTTGAAGACATCAAGCAGCTCGGCCCGACGTTCCTCCACAACATGATGCCTTTCGAAAGGTGGAACGGTGTCATGAAAGGATACGTTCGCAATAGGGCCCGTCCAGACGCAAGCATGGCTAAGGGGTTTCTAACCTACGAGTGCATCTCCTTACCGCCAGAATTATCTAAGCACCGAGGACGACGAGGATCATGTTGGTCTACCCCCGGGACGCACCTCGGCAGGCTCGCCGGAGTCGGTCACCGCGAGGGCTACCGCTCGGTCCATGTCGGCATTGCCAATCGACGCGACGAGTTTGACAGGGCTCACCGGGTCGCGCTACAACACTTAAAACTGATCGAACCTTTCGTGCAAGAGCACAAAAGCATGATCGAGCAGAATTACATCGATATGGGCCGGCCGGCGAAGATGGGAAACGTAACCAAAGAGCACAACTCCATCTTCATGCGTTGGTTCAAGCAAACTCAACTACTTGAAGCACGGAGAAAAAGGCCTTCTACCAAAGATGAAAAACTCATATGCACCTTATCACAGGGCCCCAGGCATAACGTAAGGACCTATCAGGGGTACGACATCAACGGTTACAGATTCTACACCGAGGAAAAGGACAGAAATAGTGAAAATCAAAACTCAGGAGTAACTATGCTGTCATACGCCGATGACGAGACAAATGGCAAGGAAAGATTTTTTCGAAGGATCGAGAAGATATGGAAAGCTCAATTACTATGGAGAGACGGTGCCAATGTTTTTCGTGTGAGATGGGCCAAGAAGGTCGAAAAAGAAGGCCGATATTTCACAACCATGGTTATACCCGATGCAAAATCGAAGAACGCATCTGCGAAAAATGAGCCATGGGTACTCAGTAGCTGGGGTGGGCATAAAAAACCGAGCACCGAACACCGAACCGAACTAACCGGGACCGAAACCGAATACACCGAAACCGAAATAGCCGAAAACAATTTCGGTGCTTAAATATGAAAAACCGAATTTATATTAACAAATTCGGTTCTGATCATCTGTTAACCGAAATAACCTTAAAAACCGATATACCGTTAACAGATAGCATAATTGTCTCATACACAATCGTTTGAAATAATTTCTTTGCCCAACAACCGAACTCCAAGCAGGCCAAAGTCCCAAACTCCACGTACCTAAAAAAATTAAAGGCAGCCCCATGAACGTAGTATATATATACAAGTTCCTCACAAAAAATAGTACGTGTATATAAGCATATGTCTAATTTCATTTTGCTTCATCTAGGTATGTACAAGTAGTTTGCTACTACATGGTCGTATTGTTCCTGGATTTAGGAGGAGCACTGATAGTATATATACGTGCTCAATAGTCCTGGTCGTAGGTGGACCTAGCTTATAGTCACGGCAACTGCCAAGCTAATGCGTGCCATCATACGTACTTGACTTGTTATTTTTTGTCAAAATTAGGTTAAATCGGTAGAAAACCGAACACCGAACCGAATTTTCAGATAACCGAACTACAAATTAATTAGGAAACCGATATAATTTCGGTTCTCATTTCTTATTACCCGAGTTATCAAAAAAACCGAAAAACCGAACCGAATTTTCGGTTAAAACCGAATGCCCAGGCCTACTCAGTAGCCAAGTTGACCAATGCTTCTTCATCACCGATCCGTCAAGGCCTAGCCGTGTTGTCGTGAGGAGGGGCAAGAGGAGCATCATAGGAATGCAAGGAGACGCCAACGAGGAAGACTTGGACAAGAACGGTGACCCGAAGATCGAGGAGGAATTGGACAGGCACTTCGACATGCCTACTACTAGTAAAGTACGAAGGAAGACCTCCCTACCCTCTAAAGGTTGTCCGTTCATGCGAAGAAATCTCAAGGTGGCCGGCATAAAGTATTCAACCGCCAACAACCGAAAGGGCAAGAAGATTGCGAAGAGACGCTAGCTAGAGCTCGAAGCCGGGACAAGTACATGCATGTGTGTGAGAGAGAGACAAGAACATGTGTGTGTGTGTGAGACAAGTAATTTGTAATTGAAAATCCCTAGTAATTATTAAATGTTGTGTTCTTTCTTGAAAATGTAAGAAAAACATTTTTAAAAAAGGGAAAAAAGTAGGGGCAGCCAGGGTTCGAACCTGGGTTACCCAAGCCTACCAGTGGGCTTAACCACTGGGCTAATGCTGTGTTTCTAACAGAACACAACATTAGCCCAGTTTGTTTACTAAGTGTAAATATTCTGTGGCGCACCTAGTTGTGCATGCGCCATAGAATTCCTTAATTCTGTGGCGCATGTCCCACTTGGTGCGCCATAGAATTAAGGAATTCTATGGCGCATGCCAACTTTGGTGCGCCACAGAATATTTACACTTGGTGAAATAGTCGCGAACCCTTTCTTCCCCACCCTTCCCAGTTCTTCTTCGTGCACGAACCCTAGCTAATTGCCACCGTCGCCACCGCCTAGCGCCGTCGCCACCGCCTAGAGCCGCCGCCTAGCGCCGCCGCTGCTGAGGAGGAGGACGCCCGAGCCGCCGCCGCCACCGAGGAGGAGGAGGAGGACGCCCGAGCCGCCACCACCGAGGAGGAGGAGGAGGAGGACGCCCGAGCCACCGCCACCACCGAGGAGGAGGAGGACGCCCGAGCCGCCGCCACCACCGAGGAGGAGGAGGACGCCCGAGCCCAGTGGTTCACGCTCGAGCCCGAGCCGCCATCGCCGAGGAGGAGGAGGAGGATAGCGCCACCACCACCGCCACCCGTTTGGTGAGAGCCCCTCTCCCCTATCCTCCCCTGTCCCCTGCCCCTCTCACCTCCCCACTGAGTTCATCACCAAGATTCACCACCTTCTTGTTCTTGTCCTTCCCTGTTCTTGTTGTTTTTCTACATACTGAATTACCAATGGTCCCCAAATTTGTACTCATCATGGGAATCTGGCTAGTGGAAAACAGACCTTCTTGTTCTTGTCATCATGAACTAGTGAATAAGCAAGGAAGATGACAAAATTCATAATAAATAAATGTAGTTATACTTGTCAAAACACACAGAATAGGTATAAAATTCATAATAAACAAATCTAGTGGTTTGCAGTGGTTGTTTGCAGTGGTTATTGTAATATGCAGTGGCTAACTTATGTAGTGGATGATGCTTTCAAGAATAAAGTGGCCAATTTATGCAGTGTTGCTATAGTCTAAATCAATAGCAGAGTTGTAGGCTTACCTCTTTTTTCATTTCTCTGTTGACAATAATAATGCAGTATTTGTATGATGAAACTTCATTTATATGAAGCATATAATGGATGCATAAATCATGCCTGGTAGTGACTAGATGAATGTTGTAAAAGAAGAACACCTAGCAAGATAAGATAAGATATAATGGATGCATAAATCATGCCTGGTACTGCCTACTATTTGAATGAACAAGCTACAACCTACTATTTGGGAATAAAAATAAAAATGAATAAGCTGAAATAGATGCTCCAGGTTAAGAAGGTGATTGTTGTTGTACTGCCCCAGGTTAAAAAAATATGCTGAAATAGATGCTCCAGGTTTGTTGGCTTTTGTTTGATGTATTGTAGATGGGCAACTTTGTATGGTGTGGATATATGGTGGATATGTTGGATATATGGTGTATATTTTTGCAGGGATTTCATTGAGTTGCCCATTTCTCCCGAAGCGTTGATTAACTTCTGTTTCGGTTGAGAAATGGGCACTCCTACGTAGAAAAATTAGCAAAGGTCATGCCAAATTTTTTGGTTGACTTTTGTACTAACTTTTTGCCTCTTTTTAATGAAGTGCAAATAAACATGTCGGGCAACACTTCTAAGCCAAGGAGCCAGAACGAAGAAGCGAGAGATGCCAACAAGGACTTCTGGGTGGGCTACGAGCGGCCCCGGAAGGCCGCCGCCGAGTCGACCGGCGATGAGGAAGAGGGCCGGGGGGTCACCGCCGACACCGACGAGGGCCGGGACACCGCCTCCGAGGGAGAGGGCCGGGGGGGCCGCCGACACCGGCGACGAGGACGATACCTGGGACGACGCCGCCGAGACCGGTGAAGAGACCGCAGCCAACCGCACGGAAGGTGATAGCGGCGGCAACCCTCAGGAGGGTAAGAAAAAGAGGACGGCGAGGAGGCCAAGGAGGGATCGGAGGCCGCAAGTGCTCGCCAACGTCACCGATGCTGTCACGGTAGTCTATGAAAGTGGCCTACCGATGGAGCCTTCGTGGGTTGCCAAAGGGTACAGCATGCAACTAGGGTGCATCGTCCGTGAAACCGTGCCGATCCTAACTAAGGACATTAGAAGCCCTGAGAACGCGGCTATCGCCCAATCCCTCCTCCAGAAGCTTCACCAACGATAGACGTTCCCGGAGCCGTTCAATAAGAAGGTGGACTCTTTAGCTCTCACGAAGATGAGCACCACCTTGAGCAGCTGGAAGAACCGGCTGAAGAACAAGATCGAGGCCGGTGAAAGATGGGAGAGGATAAGTAGCAAAGACCCGCCGCTCTCCATAGAAGACTTTAATGCATTCAAGTCTTACTTAGAGACTGACACTGTTAAAAAATGGACCGCCTGGGGGAAGAAAATGCGGGATTTGAACTTAGGGACCCACCATTGCGGAAGCGGCGGTTACCGAGGAAAACAGCCCACTTGGGACAAGGAGGATGCCGAGATGGTACGTCTGGGGAAAGAAAACCCCTGGCACAAAATCGAGGATGTACAGGCTAGGAACTTTGTCTGGTCCAGCTACTACTTAGACTGGAAGATGGGGGAATTTATTACGGATTACAAAGACGTGAGGGTGAAAGAGCAAGATCTATATCCCGTGTTTTGTGTGTTTGATGACAACACTTGAATAATTCTAACCGTGCACAAAGATTGTCTTTGATGGATTTGTAGGTGTACGGTGCCCTCGCTGAACAAACTATGATCGGAAGACTGAAGCGTAGATCTTAGGTTTTCTGGTTTTGTGTGTGTGTCGTGAGGTAACATGGTAGGAGAGAAAAAGAGGAAAAGCAGTTTTAGTCATAGCGGTACTACCGGTACCAGGAGCGGTAGTACCGCTATCCCTACTGGTACCGCTCTGAGGTACCGCTCTGAGGCTTACACACGATATTGTCCCACAGTACTAGTTACGGTACCTCTGCGGTACCATGAGCGGTAGTACCGCTTGCAAGCGGTAGTACCGCCCACGGTACCGCTCAAGTACCGTAACTAGTTACGGCAGTACCGCTTCGGTACCGCTTGGAGTCCAGTAAGGTTTGGACCCTATTGCGGTACCTCGAGCGGTACCGCGAGTGGTAGTACCGCTCTGTGTCCACGTGGACTAGATCTGTGGGATTTCGAACTCAGAGCGGTAGTACCGCTAGCACAAAGCGGTAGTACCGCTTAGGCCAAAACTGCACATAACGGTTGGATTTGAGGAGACCTATATAAAGGCCTCTTCTTCCCCAGCTCGTTTTTAGCTCTTATCTCTCCCTCCCTCCTCCATTGTTGCTGAGCTCAAACTGAGTGGATCTTCCTCCCTACCCAATCAATCTTGCTCATACTTTGAGGAGTGGTGGAGGAGACCCCGATCTATCGTTCTACCGAGAGAAATTTCACCAATTCGTGGTAGTCCTTAGTGGATCTTGGTGGTAGAGTTCCTATGGTGGAATCTTGGAAGAAGTGCACATATGGAGGCTAGCTTGGTGTTGTGCTAGCCCCATAGGTTGTTGGGAGCCTCCTTGTGGTGTGAAGCTCGCCCCAACCTTGTGAAGGAATCACCGCCTCGACCGGTGCCTTAGTGGAGAAGGGGGAGCACCTTTGTGGAGCTCTCGAGGAAGAAGGTGAGGCCTTCCTTCGTGGTGTGGCCGTCTAGCCTCTTGTGTGAGGCTAGCACCTCCTCAACGCAGACGTACTCCCTTTTGTGGGAGGAACTGCGGGAAACAAACCTCGCCTCGTCTCCGCGCCCTCCGGTTGTCCCGCTCCTTACTCTTACTATCTTGTTTGATTCCTTTGCTTGTTGTACTTGTCTAGGATCATTGTAGAAACACCGCCATCGCTAAAGCTATCACCTTTACCTTCCGTTGCACTAAAAATTGAAAAAGGCTAAAACTTGACGTAGCGTCGATTCACCCCCCCTCTTGATCCCTACGATCCATTCAATTGGTATCAGAGCAAGGTTTTCTTGCTCGGGCTTTACCGCCTAAGAAAAGGCCGTTCAAGGGGTGGTTGTGAATGGAGTCCTTCCCGGTGAGCAATCATCTCCATCATCAATTGCCGATAAAACTCCGGCTACCTTGGATGACCTCAAGAAATTGGAGTCATCCATTGTATCTCAAATGAAGGCTATGATGATGGAGTTGATTACTCCAAAACCAAACCCCATCATAGAACCTAAGAGAGGTGTCGATGTTCCCCCACCACAAGTTAACACTTTTCCTCTTGGTGGATTTGTTGAGCAATCGACAATGCCACCTCGGGAAAAGGATCTTGAGGATGTTGACACCTCATCAAAAGGGAATGATGAATCTCCGGTTGCGGGACAATTAAGAGGTAATCATGCGGTGCCACCACCAAGTGATTACGCCGTAAATGTCCCAATACCCATGCCTCGCATCTTGACTCATGGTTCACCACCGCTACTTGAATCCAATAGCTTTGAAAATTGGCAATTCTTAATGCGTTCCCATGTGCGCAGTGCTTCTACCGAGCTTTGGCGTATCATTGAAGAGGGATATTCACCACGAGACCCAATGAACTTGACAAGAAGGGAAGTGGTGGATGACCAACTCAACGCCACCGCCATCAACATGATTCACATGGCCGTCACGCCCAAGGATCACGCTCATATCCGCTCGCTCAAGACCGCCAAGGAAGCTTGGGATAAACTTGACAAGCTCTTCCTCGGAAATGAGAGCATCCAAAGCTCTCGTTTTGATGAAGTGAACAACATGGTTGACAACTTCGTCATGAATGAGGGAGAATCGCCCGAAGAGATGTACCGGCGCCTTATTGCTCTCGCCGTGCAAATGCAAGATCTTGGAGCAAAGTTTGTGGATGACCCTTGGATCAAAAGGAAGTTCTACAATGCTCTTCTTCCCTATGAGGAAGTAAAGTTGACCGCCATCCGCCAAAATGCCTCTTTCCGTGCTATGACATCCGATGAAGTCCTTAGTGAAGTCATCGCTTTGGATATATCTAAGAAGAATGCGGAAGATCTTGTTGCTCGCGCTCTCAACACCCGCAAGCCTAACCTTGCATTGAAGATGAAGGAGCATGGATCTAGTGAGAGCGATGAGGATCACATTGAGTGGGGTCCGGATGATCTGAAGACCAACTATCATGAACACATGGCTCTCGCCGCCAAGAGTTTTTGGAGTGGAAACAAGACACGAAGCTCAAAGCCAAGAAGATACTCACCTCATGACTCTTCAAGATACTCTCCTACAAGTCCACGGGAAGAGCAAAGGGGGAGAGCTTGCTACAATTGTGGCGACACAAGTCACTTTGTTGCCGATTGTATCTTTGAGAAAAGGGAAGACAATGGTGGAAAACTTGTTCGTAAGAGCAAGTTTAGATCTCTCTCCAAAGGCTTCTCCAAGTTTTCCTCTAACTACGACAACACCAAGATCTCCTCCACCAAGAAACCTAGAGCCTTCATTATTCGTGAGGAGTACTCCTCCGATGAAATGATGAGCGTGAAGACAAATGGAAAGAGGGAGAAGTGGCCGCCATCGCCATCTCCACTCTCTCTATCTCTCCCCTCGACTCCCCAAATGAGAGCCTCATCACCAACACTTCTCGTTGCTTAGTGGCAAAGGTATTGTTGGAGCTAGGAGATCAAGATCATATGATGAAAAAGGAGAGGCTTGAGGAGAAGGAGGAATTAGAGCTTATCTCTCTCACTCAAGCCTATGAGGAAGAAGTGTGCATGCGTATGTCTCTTGAAGCTAGTGCTCTTGTTCTTAAGGACTCCAACAATTCTCTCATCTCCCAACTTATCAAGGACCGAGATTATGCTCTTGGTTGGGTGGATGAGCTCAAGGCGAAGAAGATTTTTCTTGAAGAGAGCCATGAATGGTCACTTAAGGATGTCGCAACCTTTACTAAGAAGAAAGAAGATGAAGGTCCCAATCCATGTTGTGACAAGCTCCTTGACGAAGTTTGCTTCTTGAGAAGACACAATGCGAAATTCTTGAAAGACATTTCAACTCAAGAGGAGGCCTTGGATGAATACTATCGTTTGAGTAAAGAGAAGGTGCAATGTTGTGATCATGAAGAGGAGATTGCCACTATAAAGAGACACAAGGCCAAGCTAGTTGAAGTGAATGATAGGAAAAATGAGTCCTTGATGAAGTACTTTCGGTTGAGTAAAGGAAAGGAAACTTGTTGTGACCATGAGGACGAAATTGCAACTCTAAAGAGGAGAAATGACAAGCTTATGGTGATCAAGATCATGTATGAGGAAGCCTTGATGGAATATAAACGGGCTAGCAAGGACTATATTTGTCGCAACCATGAAGACGATATTGCCACCTTGGAAAGACAAAAGCGCTCACTCTTGACAATGAATTCTCTTCAAAAGGAAGCTTTGTTGGAACATTTCCGGGTGAACAAGGAGAAAGAGGCTCAAGAATTCGACAACACTCATCCTCATCCGGATCATGTTCATGAAGTCAACCGTTTGAAGTCCAAAATTGAGAGACTCCAAATTCAAGTGCAATACTTGGAAGGAGTCATTGAAAATAGAGATAAGGCCAATGACGTCTCTTGCAATGAAGAAGGAGTGGCTATAAAGCCAAAAGAGAAGAGAAGAAGGAGGATCAAGATAAAGAAAAGCATCAAGATAGGGCCCATTGAAAAATGGGTTCCTATCTCCAAAGCTTAATCCATGAAGGTCTTTGCTTCCGGTGGTGCTTCATTGGTGGAAGGTTGAAGCCACATTTCTCTTGACCGGAAGCAAAGAAGTTGTTGTCGCCTTCGAGCTATCTCACTCTATCTCTTCTTATGGCGTCAACACAAGCAAGCTTAAAGGTATTGGGCCTTGACAAGGCGGTGGCAACACCCGGTCTTGTCAAGACCCTTGCTTACAATGTTCATCCCATTCATCGTTTTTCATGCTAAGGTCTTTGTACCTTTTACAATGAATATGTTGTGGTCCTCTTGTGGAGCTAGACACTCCGAGAGGCCACGTTCTTGGACTAATAGAAAATGCTTCTTGGTGTAGAGATCGTGTTTTGTAGGAATTGCGTTGAAGAAAATGAACCATGGAGGTTGTCAAACAAGTTCAATTCAAGTTCTATAACATTATCCTTGCAAGAAGGAGCAACAACGGATTGGAGTTCAAGCTCAATATTTTGGATATCTTCATTGGCAAAGAAGGAATCCATCATTTACTCCTAGCCATATTCTTACCCCAACTTCATGGGGTTGCCGGAAGTGAGAGACAAACCTTATTTGGATGGAGTTTGAGTCTATTGTGTGGTTGTGTTTTTGTGTGATGAGACTCATTTGATGAATATGAAAGTTCTTTGGAGGAGGCGAAGTGCTTCTTGTGAGAAAGGAGATGCAATTCCCCCGGTTACCATAGGAAGGATGGGTGTTGGCACTCGCCGATCTCAAAAGCTACCTTCTATGTGTGCCGGGGAAGGACGAAGTTCCACCCATGTGGAGCAATCTACACCACAAGTCCAAGTCTCTTCCATTGGACAACCAAGAGCTAGATCGCCTCTTCCACAACCTAAAGTTCGGCATCAACAACAATGGGGGTCATGGCGAGGACCTAAACCTTTGGATGATCAAGGATCCCTCAAGAATCTATTCCTATGATCTATACTCGCCGGTGTGCAAAAGCTCAAGACTCTTCCATATCTCAAGCAAAGTACATCAAGACACACTCAAGGGAAGTTATGTAAGGGGTCAACGGTATGAAAACCCCAAAGTACCTCAAGTATCTACACTCCTTTGATGAGACCGACAAGGATATGATCTCATGCTCTACCGATCAACGATAAGGTTTGCTTCTCTCTCTTTGTGCGTTTCATCCGGACATTGCATTGAAAGTGGACATCATACCACTCTCGTGCTACATGTCTAGATGGAAAGCACGCATGAACATAGGGGGAGTGCGGTTTAAACTTATTGAGCTAACCCTCCCCCCATAATGCATAAAGAAATCCAAAACATATGCTATTCGTCAACTAAGTGACTAATGAGCTTCATGTTGAGTTGTAGCCATGAGTCCTAGATACATCTACGCAACCTCACACTACTAAACTCTTACACGGTGGTTTCGGCCACCAACCTCCTCCTTGAGGAGCCTTTTGTTTCTTTTTGGTTTCTTTTCTTCATTTGCTTTTGGTTTTCATTTCTCTTTGTTTCTTAATGGGAGATTCACCCAAGCTTGGCTTTTTCCTTGCTTTGATTCTTGCAAGCTTGGTTGGGTAGTACCTTAACAGTTCCGTCATCTAATCCTAAGCCATTATCTATCTCTTGAGCCAACTCAGTCTAAAAGCACAAGTCTACACCAAAATCTGAGTGTCTTTGAGTTTGGAGGCCGGTACTACCGTATCTCAGGCCGGTACTACCGCTTTGGGGCAATAGTCTGACGAAACTGAAAAACTACCCCCAGAGAGGTACTACCGCCCGAGGTACCGGGCAAGTACCGGTAAGCGGTACTACCGCTTTCACGAGCGGTACTACCGCTTGCGTTTTTGACTAGAGGTACCGGGTGGGTCGGGATTCATCCCAAAACACCACATATCCCCACTCTCCTCAAGCCAACGACGCCCCCAAGCTCAAGACCTCGAGGAGACCGGCCCCGATCTCCTCTTCCAGCCGCCCCCGGCCAAATCTCCTCCGTGGAGAAGCTTCCCCATCCTCTTCTCCGCCATGTCCTCCGGTATGAACCCTAATCTCTCTCTCTAGGGTGTGTTGAACTCCCTAGATGCATAGGCTAGGGTTTGATGGGGGTTTGCGGTGGAGAAGCCCTCTTGGAAGCTCTACATGTGCGGGGATACTAGCTTGCAACAATGTGTGACACTATGAACTTCTTTGCCATGTCCTCAACCTAGATCTAGATGTGCAGAGCTTGAGCGGTAGTACCGCTTGTTCGCAGGCGGTACTACCGGTCCAAGCGGTACTACCGGTCCAAGCGGTACTACCGGGTCTGGTTGCGGTACTACCGCTTTGACTAGTTTCACCAATGTTGCTTGTTAGTGTCCTCCTTGATCTCTAACTTCATGGCTTGTGCACTTATCCCCTATTCCCTCTCAAACCTTTGCTATTCACAGGATCATCTACGCCCCGTGGTGGCGGCAAGGTCAAGCCGTCCTCTCGTCGTCATCGAGATGAAGATGAGCAAGAGGAGATTGTTCCCGCTAGACTCACCAAGCGTCAGAGGGAGGAAGCAGCTGGCAAAAGGACCGCTCAGGGTCCTCGGAAATCAATGGTTGATCTCAAGAAATCCCGATTCTTGGAGGTACGAGGGGCCAATCCGTATTTGCTACCAAGGAATGCTCGTCAATGCCCCAATCCCTTCTTCTATCATGTCAACCAATAGAGGATCTACAATGAAGTCTATGGGGCCAAGGAGTTCAACTGTTGCCCTCAATACTCCATTAGCATGGACAAGCTCAACTCCAACCTCGAGTATTTTGGAGAAGCTCTTGAGATATGTGTAGAGCAAGGGATTGACCAGTCGATGACCTTCTCTCACAACTACTCCAAGGAGGTCATATGCCAATTCTACGCCACGGTTGTATTCCTTGAGGATGAAGGAGGCTTCCGCTCCTTGAAGTGGATGACAAGGGAACATCTGATGGAGGCCACGTGGCAGGATTTTGCTAGAGGCATTGGGTATGAACTTAATGACTATGACACCAACGTCTTCCGGATTCACCTCCAGGCCAAGCCAATGGCTAAGGAGAAAATGGCCGACCTCTACATTCCCGGGAGGATGTTGTGTGGAAGTGGCAAGAACCTTCTTCCCGTCTACGACATCATGAACCGCATCTATCGCAGCAGTATCAACCCCAAGCACACCAACCATGATGAAGTGCATGGCTTTCTTGTGAACCTTCTTGTGCGCACTCATGAGATGAAGGGCCGCGGCAAGCAATTGGACATCATGGACTACATTTGGCATGAGATGCGCGATTGTGCCTTCCTTCGCAAGCTTCCCCAATATGCACCATACATCATGAGGCTCATTTGTCTCAAGTGGGAGCAAGAAGGCCGTGGAGATCTTCTTGAGAAATGCCGCCCCAACATCACTATCCATAAGGAGAAGAGTCCTCTTGTCAAGAACCATGATCTTCCAAGGTTTGGCAAGGGGGCTCCCAAGGACAAGGAGGAAGAGGAAGCTGATAGTGATGACTCCGACTTCGTGCCCAACTCCATCAAGACCAAGGGTCTCTTCGCCAAGCTCACCGCTCGCCTCAAGAAGTCTTTTTGCTTCAAGAGGGATCTTGAAGATAGGATGTATCAAGCTCACCATGACAACAAGAAGATCCGCCAACGCCAAAAGGCAATGATGAGGCACATGCAGCTTCCTGTCTCCGAGGGCTCCGAGGACAACATCACTCCTCCCGGTGAGTGGAAGTCCAAGCTCACTTGGTCAAGTTCCGAGGACTCCATTCCCGAGCGCATAGTTCAACCCTCTCCACCACCTCATGGTAAGGGACAAGTTGAAGATGAAGAGGACGAGGACGAGGAGGAGGACGAGGAGATGGATGATGATGAGGAGGAGAACGACGAGGAAGATGATGATGAGGAGGAGGAGGATGACGAGTGATTCACCTTGGGGCGGTAGTATGCTTCTTCTCCCTTTTGGTGTTACGATGCCAAAGGGGGGAGAAGTTGGTCTATTAGGACGGGAATTTGCATGGGGATGCCCAGGGCTTGGTGCTTCTTTTTGGTTTTTCGACCTTGGCATCATATTTTATCTCTAGTTATTTGGAACTTATTTCGTATGCTACTCTATTTGTGGATCTCCCGATCCCCCGGTTTGTATTAAGACTTATTCGTGTGGTAGCCTATATTGGTCTTCATTATCTATCTCATGTTGGCTACACCAATTCTATGGAGGTACTTATTGTGAGTTTGGGTTTTCTCAAAGCAAAGGTATGAAAAGTTCGCCCAACTCTCCTATATGATCTTGCGTTACCTCCATAGTGTGCATATGCTTTTCATCTTGTCAATTATCCGTGTTGCATATGTGCATGGTTTGTAGAATCTAGGGGGAGTCGTTTCTCTAGGATGCGTGCATTTGTATACAAATGCATATTTCAAATATGCACGCATCTAGGGGAGCTTCGCCTACTTATTACAAATCAAGAGCCTTATCATAATATCTTATGATATGTTGCAAATTCTTGTGTTCTCATCAAACACCAAAAAGGGGGAGATTGAAAGAGCAAGATCTATATCCCGTGTTTTGTGTGTTTGATGACAACACTTGAATAATTCTAACCGTGCACAAAGATTGTCTTTGATGGATTTGTAGGTGTATGGTGCCCTCGCTGAACACACTATGATCGGAAGACTGAAGCGTAGATCTTAGGTTTTCTGGTTTTGTGTGTGTGTCGTGAGGTAACATGGTAGGAGAGGAAAAGAGGAAAATCAGTTTTAGCCATAGCGGTACTACCGGTACCAGGAGCGGTAGTACCGCTATCCCTACTGGTACCGCTCTGAGGTACCGCTCTGAGGCTTACACACGATATTGGCCCACAGTACTAGTTACGGTACCTCTGCGGTACCATGAGCGGTAGTACCGCTTGCAAGCGGTAGTACCGCCCACGGTACCGCTCAAGTACCGTAACTAGTTACGGCAGTACCGCTTCGGTACCGCTCCGGTACCGCTTGGAGTCCAGTAAGGTTTGGACCCTATTGCGGTACCTCGAGCGGTACCGCGAGTGGTAGTACCGCTCTGTGTCCACGTGGACTAGATCTGTGGGATTTTGAACTCAGAGCGGTAATACCGCTTGCACAAAGCGGTAGTACCGCTTAGGCCAAAACTGCACATAACGGTTGGATTTGAGGAGACCTATATAAAGGCCTCTTCTTCCCCAGCTCGTTTTTAGCTCTTCTCTCTCTCTCTCCTCCATTGTTGCTGAGCACAAATTGAGTGGATCTTCCTCCCTACCCAATCAATCTTGCTCATACTTTGAGGAGTGGTGGAGGAGACCCCGATCTATCGTTCTACCGAGAGAAATTTCACCAATTCGTGGTAGTCCTTAGTGGATCTTGGTGGTAGAGTTCCTATGGTGGAATCTTGGAAGAAGTGCACCTATGGAGGCTAGCTTGGTGTTGTGCTAGCCCCATAGGTTGTTGGGAGCCTCCTTGTGGTGTGGAGCTCGCCCCAACCTTGTGAAGGAATCACCGCCTCGACCGGTGCCTTAGTGGAGAAGGGAGAGCACCTTTGTGAAGCTCTCTCGAGGAAGAAGGTGAGGCCTTCCTTCGTGGTGTGGCCGTCTAGCCTCTTGTGTGAGGCTAGCACCTCCTCAACGCAGACGTACTCCCTTTTGTGGGAGGAACTGTGGGAAACAAACCTCGCCTCGTCTCCGCGCCCTCCGGTTGTCCCGCTCCTTACTCTTACTATCTTGTTTGATTCCTTTGCTTGTTGTACTTGTCTAGGATCATTCTAGAAACACCGCCATCGCTAAAGCTATCACCTTTACCTTCCGTTGCACTAAAAATTGAAAAAGGCTAAAACTTGACGTAGCGTCCATTCACCCCACCCCCCCCCCCTCTTGATCGCTACGATCCATTCAGAGGGATTTCGAGAAGTACCTGGTAAGGATAGTCTATATTATTTCGCTCATCTTATTAGGCCATGAAGCCAAATGGGCTAACCTTAAATTCCTTTGTCTGAAGGATGATGAGTTGAAGGCTAGTTTTACGGCTGGCCCGTCGTCCCAGGGGTCGACGGAACCGTGGGACACGCCTTTCAACAGGGCGACGAACAAATACAAGAACAGGGACCTGGACAAGCCACCGACGTCGGGTGGCCGTGTGTCCGGCTTTGGCACAAGTATGAAGCTATCCGAGTACTACGGATCGGATGCCAAGACGAGAAAGCTGGAGAGGAGGTCGTCGGCTAAGGATAAATCCGAGGTTCAGGAGCTGAAGAAGAAGGTGGAGTCACTAGAGAAGCTGGTGGCCGAAAAGCCTGTGGAGAACACGGAGATGATGAACAAATTATTGGACGAGAAGATCCAGTAGATCATCCCCCCTGGGTTGATGGAGGGTTAGCTGCTTGGAATGCGGGAGGTCAAGTGGGGCCGATACATGTGCCCAACATCAGCGGCAGCAACTCAAGCTTCCACGTGTCGCCGATGCTGCCGCTCCACCCGACGCCGGCGTCGGGGCTCCACCCGACGCCGGCGTTGGGGCTCCACCTGACGCCGCCGCTCCACCCGACGCCGCAGCTCCAACCGCCGCCGCAGCTCCAACTGGTCGCATCGACGCCCCCAACCGCCGCCCTTGTATCGACAGTAGCCGAGATCGATGCCATCTAGAAGGTAAACTCATTAGTTACTCCTTCGCGTCATCTTCTTTAACTATATATGCCTTTCGTGACTGCCATCTCACGATGCCCAACATGGCGCCCACGACTCGGAATGAACGAGTGCATACTTCGCAAACGGTGGAGCCCGGCGGCAAGTTGGTGGAAGTTGCTAGCGGCCTTGTCATGGCTTCCCGCGTTATGCACGGCGCTGTATTGGCGGAAAACGTGGTGAAGGTCAAGTTGGTAATGGTAATGCCGGAGTACCGCTACGCCATCCCACCTTTCAACCTCCGGGCACAGACGAGGGCGATGTTTTGTCCCTTGGGGATTGCACCTCATGGCTTATGAAATGGCCGAAGAACCAGATTCTTCGGGGGGGGGGGGTCTTCCGAGTGCTAAGAACAGCACCGTCGCCACCTCCCTATCATCCGGCCCAAGATCGCCAGCGCCGACGACACCCTTAAGGAAACGGCGGTCGCCGCCCCCACTACCCTGAAGGAACCGGCGGTCGCCGCCGCCACCCGGAAGGAACCGGTGATCGCCGCCACCACCACACGCCACAAACAGTTGTTGGGAGCGCTACCGCAAAGACCGTCGACCAGACGCAAGGTACTCCAAGCGGCGGCATCGCAACCGCCACCACCTAAGGTCCAGGACATGGCGCCACTTGATGGCAACGATGCAGATGATGATGATGACATCGATGCCTACATCAACACTGGCGCCTGCAGCCAAGATATATACATGCCTCCTATGGATGAACAAGCCTTCCGCACTCACGGCGATCAACTTGGTCGTCCCACTACAGTCACGAAGCAACGCCTGGTCTTCACGGGTTTTTCTCAAGACACTCCTCTGGAGGCTGGCAATCCAGCTCAAGTCAAGCCTGCTACCGTTTTCAGCCCTAACACGCTGCGTAAGAAGATCATCGGGGAGCCACCCAAATCAACCCCAGCAGCAACCCAAGCAACCTCAGAAGCACCACCAGCACCGACCCCGGCGGCACCGAAGCACCACCATCGGCACCACCAGCACCCCCGACGAGGTCGGGTGAAGAAGGCAAGGAGAGAGCGACCAAGAAGGGCGCATCTTCGAGCCGACCTGCTCCTAAGAGGATCTGGGCCGACGACATTGTACCACCTACACCGGATGGCTTGCCCCGGTGTCATGAAGCTGGTAAAGCGATACTGCCTCCGGACATGGAACACCTCGCAAGTGGACCAATGCTCCCTTTGCAGCACTCTATTCATTATCTAGAGTGCGTCCTTCTTAAAGAAAAGGATCCAAATTACCCGGTGTTCTCGGTCAAGGTGCCGTCCGACCCGAACTTCGTCCATGAAGACCCCGCGGATATCTTCTTCATAGCGTTCGAGGACGTCTTCAATCTATTTCACTCGAAACGGCTCGACTATAACTTGGTCCGCCTATACGCGATCAATCTTTAGATGAAGATCAACAGAGAGAGACCCCCCACATCACGGTAGCGGATCCCTACTACATGCGCGATAGCCAGCTCCAGGACGGCTCAAGGACACTGACCAAGGCGGTGCGGTACCTCCAGAGCTTCATGCTCATGTACAAAGAGAGAAACACCATTCTTCTGCATGTCTTTCCCGAGTAAGTACACATCCGCTCACGGCCGTCGTAACTTATGCTTTCTTATATATTTCTTCCATTGCCGATCATTTCCAACATTCCATTTCAATTGCATGTGTTGAGCAGGGACAAATACTCACACTCATCATCCTAGATCCGAAGTGGTCACTAGCCCAGTATTTCGACTCGTCGAGTACGACAACGAAGAAAGACTACAAGAGAATAAGGGGTGTTCTCGATGAGGCTATCCTTGGCTACTCCAAAAATGGAGGCACCTTCGACAAGAATGGGCAATATATCAGGCCGGACACTAAAAAGCTCGGGTTCAAGCACGTGATCGACTTCCCTTGTATCAAGCAGCCAGCTGGCAGCATTAAGGAGGCCTTCTATGTCCTCCATCACCTTAAAGGGTTTGTCGAGGATGCGGAGATGATGTCTCTGCCACCTAGTAAGCGAGACCCCATTAAAATGTCGGGGGAAATCAATGATGATGATCTTAGAGAAGACTTCCATCGCATCCAAGTAAAGCTCTCGGAAATTATCTTACAAGATGTATCCAACACATCGGGGCTCTTACACCAACTCGGAGGGTTGTCTAAGAGGGATATCGAAGAACACCTACATAGGCAGGGTGATGGAAGGACATGGACGACGAAGGACTTGTACAAGCCGTTCCCGGAGCCGCTCAAGAAGACGTCTCGTTGACCGAGGCCGGTGTGCCTAGCATTACTTTGAATCGATGGACAATTTGTACCGTGTTGTAAACTAAACTTGCTTAATTTGCTCGAAACGGTGGTCGTCGTTGTTGGACTTCAATTACTATTGTAGTCGTTATCGTTGAACCATATTACTTATGTGATACCGATGCTATATGTCTTTTAGGTTTATTATTATTTTTTTGCTTTAATTCTTGTGAATATGTATGCATGTGAACCCTCTAACTCTTTCCATTGCGTTATATACTAATATGCCTTGTGTCCATAGAGATGACGTACTACGTCGTGTTCGAGGGGCGGGTTCCAGGAGTGTACGAGGAGTGGGAGGAGTGCAAGAAACAGGTGCACAAGTTCAGCGGCAACTGCTACAAATGGTACCCGACTAGACACGAGGCGGTTGCTAAGTGGAGGAAGCACCAAGCGAACAAGAGCAAGATGAAGATGAAGACTTTCCTTGTGCTCTCGCTCTTGCTCACCATCGTCGCGGCGGTACTCTATTTCATCCTAGTGTAGGCGGCGGCCGGTGTCACTTCATTTGTATCTAGAGATGATGAACTTAATTAATTTGCATGGATTATGAGTTGTATGGAGCTATATGTATAACTCGATCGGGCTCTAAGTAATGTGATGATGATGTGATGATTATATATGTCCATATTATATCTGTCTATATTATATCAGTATATAACCTGTATACTGTGTACAAAACCTATATAATACACCAGGGAGCAATAAATCGAGTATACCTGTCCATTGTTCTGTGGCGCACCAAAATATAATTCAGTGGCGCACCTATTTCTGTGGCGCAGCTAGATCATATGCGCCACATAACCACTTATTTCTGTGGCGCACCACACCTAGTGCGCCACAGAAACCTTAATTCTGTGGCGCACGGTCCGGTGCGCCACAGAAACCTTATTTTTGTGGCGACATTTCTGTGGCGCACCGCCCATGCGCCACAGAATCATTTTTTCGTGCGCCACTGATGAGGTTTTTTCTACTAGTGTTCGCTCAATCCAATTAAAAATATTTTTCGTAACATACACCTCCTTTGGAAATCCCTTGAGGTATCAGTCCGCTTTCACATCTTGCGACCCTAGCTTGCTTTCCCAACTTGAGACCCTAGCATAAAACCACGTGGTTGAAGAGAGACAGTGACCTAGTAAAATTGTGTTGAGTCTAGTTTCACATGTAATGAGAAGTTGATGTGATAGAGTTAGGGCTTCATGGAGCCCTGTGTAACTTATGCATATGTGCACAACACCAAGTTGAAGAGGACAACCTCAGTTGAGATAAACCTATATTGAAAACTAGTTGTTACATATATCCATTGCACAAACACATTTATCCAATGGCTAGATCTCTCGAGCATCTATAAATAGCACCTAGTCCCCAACAGGCAAGGTTGGCAAAACCAAGCGGAATTACAAGATCCTTGTGATCAATCCAAGTTCATGTTATATCTTTTGGGAGTTGGAGTATTGAGTTTGGTTGAGCACTAAAAAAGATCGGGCCATGGCCACCAAGATTATACTTGTTACCCTTGGGGATTTAGCAATCTCCTAGAAGGCTAGGCGTCGCCATCGAGCGTCCCGTGTGTGGACTTGCCAACAAGTTTGTGAAGTTTCGTAGATCTTTCATCGGAAATCGTGCGGAGTGGAGTAGCTTGCGCTAACGGAGAAGAATGCTTAGTTCGCGAGCTTGTGAACATCATACGCATGCAAGTGATGTTTGTTTGCCGATGTTGATATCGGTGAACTAGAGTGTGCTGGTGCATAGCCTCTATAAACGGAGTATAACCGGTGCCAACAGTACTCGTCTCCTTTCTATTTATTTCTTGTCTATTTTTCTTATGAGGTAGACGCGTTTTCTCTTAGTAGTCCATGTCATCTACAGTGTGTTTGGTTTAGGGGAACTAGAACGGAATGAGAATTAGAAGAGTATGAGACTTTTTTTGAGAGAGAAATAAGAGTATGAGACTTAATATCTCTTGTTTGGTTGGTGGGTATGGGAGTTGAGAAGGGAAAGGGCAAAGGAATTAAGAGGGCAAACTCTTTCTTCCCTAGGGGACCCCTCGTAAATCGATTAGGGATTGGGAATTAGCCGAGAAAAGGTAGCACCATTATTGTTTGTTACGTACATCCCGCAACCAATGGCCACAACCCACGTGGCAATATCGTTGCCTAGATTTGTTCCATTCATCTGTTTGCTAATAGTTGGTGTACAGGTCCCTTTTGTGACTACCATCTGATTTATCCTAGTGTTTCTCCTAGTTTCTGCCATGTTTTGCCTAGATCGTTGCCTAGATCTAGTGTTGCGTGGTTGCGCCTATACATATATAATACAGTACCAAACACGCCTCAGAGAGCACCATGTCTCAATTTTAACATGTACTACGGCAAGTCGGCAATACTAACTTATGTTTAATTAGTCACGGTGATAATTCTCAACATACCAAACAGGGGAATGGGACTAAAAGTCAATTTCTCTTGACTAATCCATTAACGAATTCCCACTGTTATATTCTCATTCCCCTTCCCTCATCTAACCGAACACGCTGCTAGAGAAGACAATAAATGAGTAGTACAATACATTATCTCTTATTTTCATCCATAGCAATAAATACAATTAATTAAATTTAGAGGAAAATTGGGCTGCTAAGGGATGTACAATGGAGAAAATAGCTTTCTTATTTGATACTAGATCATCCCTTAGCTAAGGAAAAGCAGTCTTCTCTTTCTTCAATCTCTCTCCTCTAACTAAGTAAAAATCCGACGTGGCAACTATAAGGGAAGGATGGCGTCACCCTGTTGTACATATCCTAAGCTTCAACCTATAATTGTTGCGGATAATTTGTTGCTACCGCTAAAATTTGTTTTAATTCATAGTAATTTCGTTAACTCATATTCACCCCTCCCTCTCTAGTTGTCGCATCTCGATCTCTAGTTGTCATTCTACTCTAGTCTTATCATATCTCAATTCAGCGCAAAGTCAGAAAGATAGGCTCATGAGTAGCAATATGCGGGGAGGGTCTAGTATTGTCTATAAACTTGATATTTTCTGGTTATATCCAAAATGTTGTTATCAGGCTATTGTTTGTTGGTTTGAGGATGCTTATCATGTGTACCACACGATTGTACTTATCAGGGTCAAATTCAAACTTTCCCTAGCAGTGAGCGCATTTCAACCTTTTTGTTTATATCCAAAATGTTGTTATCAGGCTATTGTTTGTTGGTTTCAGGATACTTATCATGTGTACCACGCGATTGTACTTATCAGGGCCACCGCCAACTATTTTGCCGTGACAAAGGAAATTGGCCCTTATTAATAAGATTTGTCCAAATTCGGATATATCTGTATACTAAAAAGTGACTAGATACATCTAAATTTAAATGAAATTTTAACATCCTTTTAGATCCTTCTATAGACAAAGGTAGTATGTGTTTTCAGATTCATGTGTGGCGTCAGGAAAGAATACAGGATGTGCACGTGTACCGGTTATAAATGTATCAACTCAAATCCACGGAATCATAACGGACCAACAAATCACAATGTCTCATTTATTTCAGTTCGCCACGGCACAACCCGTAAAACCGCCCACATAAACGTCATATGCATATGCACAGCACATGGTGTCTGCTACTAGTGATGCCGAAACTAGTTTTGCTGCTTCACAGGTGGCTCGACTCAAAAGTAAAAAATCCCTTCTCTTTCAGGCTCTCGATAGTCTCCTTGATGCTTGTATCCAGGGGAGTCAGCTCCATTCCCAAACTTCTTACCTTGTCCTTTGAGACTTGGTAGGTTGGGACGAATGGCTGGTCATCAGCACACCTGCATAGAAGAGAAAATGAAAACATTGGTGATGATATGGTATTGTAGATGCTGATTTTTTTTGTCTACAAACTTGGTCAAACATACTCCCTCCGTTTTTATTTACTTCGCGTTCTAGCTTTAGTCAAAATCAAGTTTAACAAGTTTGACTAAAAATATAGGAAAATATATGAACAACCATTATACCAAATGCATATAATATGAAAATATAGTTTATGACGATTATAATACTATATATTTTAGATTGTAGATGTTGATAATTTATCCTAAATATTTAGTCAAACTTTACAAAGCTTGACTTTGACTAAACCTAGAACGAGAACTAATTGTGAATGGAGGGAGTAGAATACGTTGACCTATAACTAAATTGCTATGCCTTGTATTTTGGAATGGAAGGAGTATGCCCGGTCCTCAACTGAAAATAAACTAAGGAAGAAATAATACCCAGAACTATGTTATTCTTGATTCGATTCCAATGGAGTCACTTGCGGAAGTGCTTGCAGAGAATTTTAACTTACTTGTTTGGCACGGGAATGTCGGGATACATTTTGTGTATGAGCTTGACAAGCTCTGAGTGGTGAGCAACTCTTTCAACCATGCAGTATCTTCCATTTGCTGAAGGAACTTCATATGCTAGAATATGTGCCAAGGCAACATCTTTAACATTTATCCATCCAAAGCTGAAATTAGGGTACGTAGTAGATGATCCTGCATGAAAATATGAAACATTTCTTGTCAAGAGTCACACAGAAATGTCTTGTTAGAGTAGACTTGTTTAGGCAAAGCCACTGTAATTTGAACTCTTTTTAGACATAAGCATCTATTTTGTTCATGTTCTCCATAGGTCACCCAAGATCAATGCTAGATTAAACTATATTCATGGCAATGAAGCTCCACGTGTTCAAATAAATGGAAGCAAAGCCCCAGAGAAACACAGGAAGATACCATAGGCCAGACCACGAAGTAAACAATCAAATGCTGGTAACACAATCCAAGTCAATTAAACATAGTCATCTTATTTATATTTCTCACAAGATTCATAACACTCACCGTACATGTAATCTGTGGCTTTATGATGCACAAACTGTTAGCTAGATAAAGAATTGAGAATAGAATCATTTCAGTATAGCAATATTTTACAGCATTTAAGTCAGTTCCCAAAACAGAACCAACTTTTTTTGAGAGAAACAGAATTCAACATTGCTTGGAATATTTTGAGCTTGTTTGTAGAAGACGTGTTAATGGAAAATAGGGGTATTCTCGCAAACAAATGACAAATGTAAAATGGATGCAGGCATAACAGAGTTCTACCTTACATACTTTGCATAGAGTAAGTTCACAAAAGTTAATTCGTCAAGCCACATACCATTAATTAGCTTCAATATTGCTTCAGCACTAGTATTCAATGTAGGCTGCAACAGGGGACCGATGACCATTGCTGGGTTTATTGTAACTATTTCAAATCCATTATCTTTTGAGAACTTCCATGCAGCCTCCTCAGCAAGGGTCTTGGATAGCACATACCATTGCTGAAGCAGACGAACATTGAAGAGAACAGATGAGAACAGGAATGATGTACAATTAAGTACGGCTTATAAATGGACATACAAAAGGAAGTGGAAGTAGATTTTTTAAGAGATTTTCATGCAAACAATTATAAAGTCTACTTTTCATGTCAGGTAACAAGTATTGGAATAACTCTGTTGGAAAGCAGAAAATATAGCTAAGCTTACAGTCAGTACAGGGAATCAAATGCATATCCCATAGAAGAGCGATGTACTTATAATGCCAAGTGCAAGTGTCAGTTATATTGTAATAGTAGGGATGTATTTATAATGGCAAGTGCAGATGTCAGTTATATGGTAACAGTAGTGAGCAAAATCTTGACTAACCAATATGCTGATGCAGAGCTGTTCTGCAATTATTCAGTTGGGAACACAGAGACTGACAACCTATCGCATACTGGCAAAGTGCTGACCTAACCAAGTATACTACTCCCTTCGTCCCAAAATGTAAGGCATCTAAAGATTACTCAAAAGTCAAAGTTTTCTAAGTTTGACCAAGTTTATACACAAAAATATGAACAATTATAATACTGAATCAATAACAAAAGATTCACCATAAACTACATTTTTGTAATGTGTCTATTCAATATTGTAGATGTAGATTTTTTTTCCTAAATATTTTGTCAAAGTTAGTAAGATTTGACTTTTGACTAATCCTTAGGCGCCTTACATTTTGGGATGGAGGGAATATATTTTTCGGACACTAACCAAGTATAGTATTCCCTCCATCCATAATTTACTCAACTTTGCCTAGATGCAGTCGTATCTAGACGCGTTTTTAGTGTATAGATACATCCATATCTAGAAAAAGTTGAGACGCTTCGTTTGGACAGAGGGAGTAGTATGACACAAATATCAACTGACAGTTACTTTCCTATATGGAAAGTACTCATTATGCGTTATGTATTTCGTTGGACTCAACCTACATCATTGTGCGGAAACACAAAAACCAAGCAATGGTATCACCCTCTTGTCTCATAAGAAAAATGTAGTATTTCAGTAGATGGTATTGAATGCACCCAGCCTTTGCAGAATTGGTACGTACGTCATCAAGTACACAAAACAATGGCATTTGAGTGCAGGTGGAGTGATATACAGAGCAATCAGAGCCAGATATATTTATATGCCACTGAAATATGGAAAACAACCCGGGTTTATCAGCATATAAAGGCATATTACCTGATTCTTTTCACAGAGCTCTGCAAGTGAAAACCATGTCTCATCAACTACTACATCAGGAGTTTTTGGTTTCCCATTGTAACCAACAGCAGCCATTGATGACGTTACAATCACTCTTTTAATAGAAGCTTTCTTGCAGGAACGCAGAACATTGAGTGTTCCATTGACTGCTGGGTCAAGTAATTCAGCCTGAAAGACATACATGTGTATACAATAAATAACTTAGTGAAATAAGCATTGGAAACAATTCAAATCAGCTGACTACGGGGGAAAATGCTGCATGCACTATGTTGCAATGATCGAACAGTCCAGATCTAACATTTAAGTGAGCTCAGACTACAGGGGATGGTGGTAAGGTGGTTAGTGGATGCTCTGAAACACACACAAAAAAATGTAATTCAAGCATACATGAGTGTATCGTTAAGAATAGGTACCATAACTATAAACAGAGGAAAATGGCCTATTGCAAAGTACTTTAATCCCGTGATACACTAACAACGTACATAACAATACTCCCGTGATGCAACACACTTAAGTGAAAATGTTTTGACATGTGATGATTTGTATCTTGAGATCAACACCAAAACAGACATAGTCTGTAATTTGTGTCAGAATGACCATGACACTAACCTTGGGATCTTTGACATTGTGATAAAAGGGAGAAGCAGTGTGGAATACACATTCAGAACCTCCAATGGCAGAATCAAAAGAGCCTTCCTCTAATAAACTTGCTTTGAACAAGTGCAGTCTATCCTTAGCTCCATCCAGGGCCTGTAGGTGCAATGTTTTCTTAGGGTCAGCTGGAAAAAAAAAGAACAGCTAGTTAGCATTGCACATGCATGTTACATTAAGAAAGCATCGCAAGACATTCCAACTACCACTAGTCAAGTTTCAGTTCATCTTAATTCTGAACTCCTACCACCCAAAACAGAATGAAAATTCAGCTTACGCAACAGCATAGCAGCGGATACACTAGCAACACTTCAGCGGGAACTCAATTCTGTAGTTTTATCCAGAAGTCGGAATGCCTGGCACCTAACTTTTTAGATTAAGTATGCAGTTGCAGTACCGAGACACTCCCGGCATTATCGCTCACAGCGGCCATACCAGCTTTATAAGATTTAAAACATGTCGTCTACTTCCAGGAAATGTTCGGAACAGAGAACTTTCTCTACTAATCCAACGCCGTATTCTCCGAAGATTGAGGAACAAGAGGAGATCCATCAAAAGAAACCTTTCTCGGAGAGAAAATCTGAACAGTAACCTCAAAATCATACAGTACTAATTCAGTATGGAAGAGTGTCGACAGCTTCTTGCTTGCAATAAGGCCCTGTTTCTTGTTGAGATTATAGAGGTGTCAAATTGCCAACCAGATCCGGCAATCGATCCCAACTTCACCTCCGCGAAATCTACCGAGATTAAACACCCGATCCCTCACTCAACTGATGAACCCTCACCTCACGGGGACCAACTGGGCCTATCTATAACCAATTATATTGCATACATGGCGTAACAAACATGGATCCGGGCAGAGTGAAGCGATCAGGGCGTGCGTGCTCACCCGTGTCCCGGACGGTGGCGCGGACGGTGTAGCCGCGGCCGAGGAGGAGCTTGACAAGCCAGGACGCTATGTACCCCGAGGCGCCGGTGACGCAGACGACCTTCCCTGCTCCCACCGCCGCCGCGGAGCTCATCTCCTTCCTTGGGGCTGGGTGGTGCTCGGCTGGAGAATCGGAACGAGGGGGTGCGACGGCGTGGAGCGCAGCGCAGGTGTGGGGTTTGGTTATCTGCTCTGCTAGCACCAATATATATCAGTCAGAGGATCAAAGTGACATGATACGTCAGCGCAGGCGTCACTCGATCAGTGCACGAGCGTTTTCGTCTCAAAGTCGTGCAGCCGTGCAGGGCCCCGGTCGAAACGTCACGGCACACGCCGGCGATTTACACAAAAATAACCTAAAAGTGAAAGAAAAGCACAGATTAACCCTCCGGCGAAACTATTTCACCAATCTAACCCTTTTGTGTGGCGCCTCCCACGGGCGCCACACATGCCCATGTGGCTCCTCTCCGCCGGCGCCACCGACCCAGCCCGACGTGGCCCCTCGCCGCCGAGCTGGTGCGCCCATCCGACGTGGCAGCATGTGTGGCGCCCCTCCCAACGGCGCCACACATGCACTTGGAATTGCCCAAAACATAAGACAAATCATCTGGGACTTAGCCGTTTTGCGAGGCTCGATGTGTGGCGCCGATGCCACGGGCGCCACACTAGCCTGTGTGGCGTCGATGCCACGGGCGCCACACATCCACTTAAGTGTGGCGCCCGCGCCCGCGCCCAGCCCGACCCTCTCTTTCTTCTTTCTCTTCCTCTCCGCTTCTCCTCCCCAACCGTCGTCGCCGCCCGCCTCCCTTCGGCCCCCCACCAAATCGACCAAGGAATCGTCAGATCTATCCGGCCAAGTCCTTCCTCCTCCATTCCTCAAGGTATTCCCCTTCGATTCCCTCTGATTCGTCCACTATTGTTGGTGGATTTGGTGGATTTGAATATGAACCCTAGATATGAAATTTTACATGTATGTGTTGAAATGGCTATGTATGTGTTGAAATGGCTATGTAAGTGTTGAATGTGTATGTGTAGGAACCCTAGATATGTTAGTGGATTTGGATATGAACCCTAGATTTGGATATGTTGGTGGATTTGGATATGAACCCTAGATTTGGCTATGTAGATATAAAATGGCTATGTATGTGTTCAAATTCTATGTATGTATGTCTTGAAATGTCTACTATTTGTGATGGAATAACTCATATTTGAACCAAATATTTGTTGGAACCCTACATATGAATGTATGTGTGTATGTATGGAACTCTCATGTATTTGGATATGAACTCTCATGTATGTGTTGCTCATTTTTGTTAGTGGAATGACTCATAATATGGTTGTGTAAACATGTAGGATGGTGTGGCTTCTGGATGAAGAGTACGAGAGGATGCACCGGGCTGTTCATATGACGGAGAGGGAAACGGATCTTCACCCTTTGAAGATTCGTTACCATGGCACAGCGGATATACCGTATGACGAGAGGTACACGGAGTTCATCCGGCCTACCGGCCTTATGCCGTTCATATCCCTTGTAAGCCGTGGGGGCCACACATGAACCCTCGGCACTCACCGCCCTTGTCGACCGGTGGAGGCCGGAGACTCACACCTTCCACTTGAGGGCCGGCGAGATGGCCCCTACTCTCCGGGATGTTTCCATGATCCTTGGACTACCTATTCGGGGCGAGCCACCGTGTATGAACACAGCTTCGATGGGTGGCGCCAACGAGATGGAGGCGCTTATTGGCGGGGCTCCTCCGCCGCCACGCGAACCAAAGAAGAGAGCTCCCGCCGGCGCGTCTTTCGAATGGATCGGGACTAACTTTGGAGAATGCCCGGAAGAGGCCGACGAGGACACTCGGAGGACGTACGCCCGCGTGTACTTATGGTACATGATTTCGAGGACTCTCTTTCCCGACAGGTGGGGGAAGCCGGCCCATTGGTGTTGGTCGAAGGCGCTTACGGTGTTGGATAACCGGTGGAGTTGGGGAACAGCGGCACTTGCCTACCTCTACCGGCAGGTGATGATTTTCTCTATGTACTATTTTCCTATAGTAGTGTGCTAGACAAAGTACTAACCAACTGTCTTATGTGCGCAGTTGGACGAAGCTTGTCGCGAGTCCGGGAGCGGCGGTATTGGTGGATGCATGCTCCTACTTTCCGTATGGAGCTGGGACCGCCTATCGGTTGGGAGGCCTAGGACACTCACCGAGAGGCCATGGCCTCATCACCCTCACTTTCCTCGATCGGGAGCCCACTTGGGCATACCTTTGGGACAATGTCTCGGAGATGACGAGCGATCCAATGGTCATGTACGAGCAGTACACCTGCGGAGTTGGACACTCTTACCGCCGAGCGGAGTAGCCGATCACTCGCGGAGTTGCAATCCTAGTTTTGATTGATTATACTGGCATGTTCTAAATATTTGTATGTTGCGGGTGGAATGGGAGCCATATGGTAGCTACTACCGTATTGGCGCGGGGATGGTCGACCTCAACCACAAGTGCACGGAGGAGGCGCGGTTCCGGCGTATGCGCCGCCCACTCATATGCATGTGGCTTGTTGAACACCACCAGCCGCAAAGAGTGATGAGACAGGTTTGGGCTGTATCGAGAGTGCCCACCATTGTGGCAAGACACGGACAAGGCGCTTCATAGGTAAACTTCGGAATCATGCGATGGAAGATTCTTGATAGAAGAGGTACAAACTAACTTGTTGATTCTTGCAGGCTTGATAGAGCAGCGGCAGAGGAAGATCACAAATTGGCCGGTCCATCATAGCGGCCACATCGCGGCGTTCCAACACCGCTTGGAAGCGGCACGGAATGCTGGCCCCGAGCGGATTGTGCCTCACGACTTCACCGCTTTCAACAACTACCTCGAGTGGTTCCATGAGAACACGCGTATCGAGTTAGTTAAGCACGCGTATCGTGAGGAGATCTTGGACGACCCCATCCAGTTCGATGAGGTTGGGCAAAGCCAGCACGACACCTTTGCTCGCAGAGGGAGATCGACTTCTATTGCTTCCGAGCTGAACTTCGTGGTAATGGATTCTCTCACTAACTAGTACATCATCTAGATTGCCATGTGCTCGCTTCAATTGTGTATGCTATGTTTGTCACAGCGGGAGGAGATCCAAAAACAGCTCGGGAGTGCGAGATTATGTGGGACCAGAGCAACAGAGATGAAAAGCCTGTCGGACCGTTGCGGCATTTCATTAAGGTATGATCACCAACTTTGAATGTACGCAATTATGTTCTGCTGGCTTTGTAACCGTGAGTTCCATGACGCGAGAACACCGCACGAAAGATGCGGCGGTTAGCGAACTTGCTAGGTTGCCGCGAAGGCGAAATCCCTACATCCTCCTCTTCCGAAGAACCGCAGGTATGGACTATTTTGTTGCTCGTCAAACATGTTCTTACTAATTTCAACTTTTGTAATCTCATGTGTTCATGTTTGTGAAGATTCCTCCCGAGGACGACCTAATTCTCGAGTCAAGGCATACTTCCAAAGCATACCTCCAAGCAAGCCCCACGGTCAGCTTACCGGTTGAAGCCAAGGGGCAAGGCTCCAAACCGGTACACTCCGGAAGATTATGTCAACCGAGGAAAGAAGGTTGTCACCGAGGAGGATGACGGGCCGCCGCGGAGATCAGCTTTGTCGAGGATGAGGAACGACGAGCTGTTCTCTTCGGATGAGGAGGAGGAGGAGCAGGAGGAGCGAGGACGAGGAGCGAGGAGCGAGCAGGAGCAAGCAGCAACAACAGCCACGGCAGCGGACGAAGAGGATGGCCGTCCGGAAGCAGCCCGCGAGGACGGCACGTCGAGGACGCTACTAGGATGTGCTACGTGTTGTTGTGAACTCTATATTCATAAGTATCGATTTGTGAACCCTATGTCATTTCGAACCATGGTCCGTAATGCTACTTGTTGTTTGAATCTACGTGCTACAATGTGACCTATGAAGTGTTATATGTGTATGTCATGAAATTGCTACTTGTTGTGTCCAATGTTGTACTCGTGAATCGTTGGAGTTTGGTAGGATTTTTCATGTTTTTAACACAAGTCCATGTGTGGCGCCCTTCCCACTGGCGCCACAAATGCTAGTGTGGCGCCCCTCCCAACGGCGCCACACATGCCAACTTATATGAACTATTGGGTCGAAAACATCCAGGGGCTCCGGACGATAAGTCCTTAGCCGTTTTCGCGAGCCTCTATGTGTGGCGCCCGTGGCATCGGCGCCACACAGTGCTAGTGTGGTGCCCGTGGCATCGGCGCCACACATCGAGCCTCGCAAAACGGCTAAGTCCCGCAGGATTTGTCTCACGGTATGTTTTGGGCAATTCCAAGTGCATGTGTGGCGCCGTTGGGAGGGGCGCCACACATGCTGCCACGTCGGATGGGCGCACCAGCTCAGCGGCGAGGGGGCCACGTCGGCTGGGTCAGTGGCGCCGGCAGGAGGGGAGCCACATGGGCATGTGTGGTGATGACCCACAAGTATAGGGGGTGTATCGTAGTATCTTCGATAAGTAAGAATGTCGATCCCAACGAGGAGCAGAAGGTGTTGACAGGCAGTTTTGATGAAGGATTCACTGTAAATGCTCACAGACAAGTATTCGGGGGTTTTGATGTAATAGGTGAATAAAGTACGAGTAAGTAAAATGCGAGAGAAATAATTGCAGCGAGTGGCCCAATCCTTTTTAGCACAAAGGACAAGCCGGTTTGTTTACTTATAATGACCAAACGTTCTCGAGGACACACGGGATTTTAGTCTAGTGCTTTCGCTACATACGACTGATTAATCTTCATTGTTTTGATAAGTGTTGTGTGGGTGAACCTATGCTAATGTACCGCCCTTCCTAGGACTAATACATACTTGTGATTATACCCCTTGCAAGCATCCGCAACTACAAGAAAGTAATTAAGATAAATCTAACCACAGCCTTAAACTCGAGATCCCGCGATCCCTCCTCGCATCGATATACCAACGGGGGTTTAGGTTTCGTCACTCCGGCAACCCCGCAATTGGCAAACGAGTACAAGATGCATCCCCCTAGGCCCATAAATGGTGAAGTGTCATGTAGTCGACGTTCACACGACACCACTAGAAGAATAACACCACAACTTAAATATCATAACATTGAATATTACTCAACCATAGTTCACTACTAACAATTAGACTTCACCCATGTCCTCAAGAACTAAACGAACTACTCACGAGACATCATATGGAGCATGATCAGAGGTGATATGATGATGAATAACAATCTGAACATAGACCTTGGTTCAATGGTTTCACTCAATAGCATAAACAACAAGTAGAAATCAGTATCGGGAGAGTTTCCCCTATCAAACAATCAAGATCAAACCCAAATTGCTACAGCGGTGGCGATGTCCAGCGGTGGAAATGGCGGTGATGATGGTGGAGATGATGATGATGGTGATGGAGATGATGTCCAGCTCGATGGCGGTGACGATGGCGTCGATTTCCCCCTCCGGGAGGGAATTTCCCCAGCGGATTCCTCGCCCGCCGGAGAGCTCTTTTCTCTCCGGTGTTCTCCGCCCCGCAGAGGCGGCCGTAACCCTTCGTGAGGATTCCTCTCGTGGCTTAGGTCTTCGGGACGAAGGGTTTCGCGAAGAAAAGGAGGCGAAAGAGGCCGAGGGGGCCCCACACCACATGGTGGCGCGGCTGTGCCATGGGCCGCGCCACCCTATGGTGTGGGCCCACCCCGGGTCCAGCTGGCTCCCCTTCCGGCTTCCTCCGTCATCCGGAAAAATAGGATTTTTGGTAAAACTTCCTTCCACAGCTTGATCTTCCGAAATATCGCATCCTGACGGTGCTTTTTCCAGCAGAATCCTGGCTCCGGTGCTCGATCTCCAAATAATCATGAAACATGCAAAATAGATGAAATAACATAAGTATTGTGTCCCAATATGAAATATATCAATGAATAACAGACAAATTATGATATAAAATAGTGATGCAAATTGGACGTATCAACTCCCCCAAGCTTAGACTTCGCTTGTCCCCAAGCGAAGCCGAACTCGGTAAACAGGACCACATGTTTATGGAGTGAAGAGTCGATAAATAAAATACGGACGAGAAGCATCATATTCATTCACACAAGACATTATAGTAAACAACTTCCTCATATAACTCAACTTGAAACAAGTATAAGGTAATCACAAATAAAGGTGCATAAGGAATCATAATTGGTGATGGCAAACTTTGTTCTTGGTCAGAGAACATTTAACAGATTATATTCATCTATTGAGCAGCGCCCTCATATTAAAGCTTATGGTAAACTTGCATACTCAATCATATTAATCATTGATGACTTTCAAAGCTATATTCATTCAAGGTAAAACTTGTACTAAACAAGAAAGAGTAAAGACATGATGAAGCAAATCACAATATAATAGTTTAATCACAACAACTCAAATGCTTGCTTGAGATGGAGGGAAATAGGTTTACTCACTCAACATAAAGTAAAAGACAGGCCCTTCGCAGAGGGAAGCAGAGATTAAATCATGTGCTAGAGCTTTTTCAGTTTTGAAATCATATAAAGAGAATAAAAGTAAAGTTTTGAGAGGTGTTTGTTGTTGTCAACGACTGGTAGCGGGTACTCTAACCCCCTTGCCAAACGGACCTCCAAAGAGCGGCTCCCATGAAGGACGTTATCTCTACCAAGCAAGGTAGATCATCCCTCTTCTCTTTTGTTTACACATGTATTTTAGTTTATTTAAGGGTGACACTCCCCCAACCTTTGCTTACACAAGCCATGGCTAACCGAATCCTCGGGTGCCTTCCAACAATCTCATACCATGGAGGAGTGTCTTTTGCAAAATTAAGTTGCTTACTGATGAATCAGGGCAAAACATGTGAAGAGAATCATTAATGAAAGTTGATTAATTGGGGCTGGGAACCCCGTTGCCAGCTCTTATTGCAAAATTATAGGATAAGTGGATGAAGCCACTAGTCCTTTAGTGGAGGCTGCCTAACAAGACTGAAAGATAAAACACCACATATTTCCTCATGAGCTATAAAACATTGACACAAATAAAGAGTAATAAGTTTTGAATTGTTTAAAGGTAGCACATGAAGTATTTACTTGGAATGGCAGAAAATACCATGTGGTAGGTAGGTATGGTGGACACAAATGGCATAGGTTTGGGTTAAGGTTTGGATGCACGAGAAGTATTCCCTCTCAGTACAGGTCTTTGGCTAGCAAGGTTAATTAGCAAGCATAAGAGTTGAGGGAAACAAACAAATATACATGTGATAGAAACAATCATGCATCTTACTTGTAAGCACAAACAGTTTTAACTTTAGAATAATAGGCTAAGAACTGATAAGAAAGATAATAACATCTTCTACATTTGTTTCCTCTATTCTTCTAAAACTCAAAGTGTTGTTGCTATTGACCATTGCTAAGTTTGCCAAAACCAAATAGATTAACTCAATGCTCCCAAAGTGGTACCAATACTAAAATCAAGATAAATCATATAGTAGAAATTGCAAACTAAAATAAGGTGTGCAATATGTAAATGATAAGACTTCTCATTAATATTCCATAACGATAGCTCACACCAAGGGATACATAGACAAACTAAAGGAGAGATACTTCCACACTGCAACCCATCTCATACGATAACTTCCCTACTCATGATATGACACTACTTGATAGTAAAAAGTAAAAGGTAGTGATAATGTGATACCGCGGCACTCCCCCAAGCTTGGAACAAACCAAGGGGATGCCAATACCGATGATGAATTACTCCTTTGGCGATGGTGGTGATGAATTCCTGACAAGCTTCTCAATAAGCTCCTGAAGCTCATCAATCCTGTATATGAGGTTGCGAATCATCTCCGAATTGTGCTCGACGCGGTTAAGAAGTCTGTCCGACGACGAGTCCCAACTCTTGGAGTTATTTCCCCAACCTTCAGCTTCGGGCTCCGTCTTTCCGCATTGTTAGAACGATCTATATCCCAATTGCTAGCGAGCGTTGCCTTGGGAGTCCTTTCAATTTGATTATTGTAGATTAGATTGTGGAAAGGATGGTGAATGCCCGAAGAAGATGTCCTTGGAGCTAGGTAATGGCGGGGAAGTCCTCCTCCGGTCCTAATCCGTGCGCTCTTCTTGGCGTTGAGCGAGTTTGTCACCACTTCGACGCTTGCAATGGTGGTGCGTGGGTGCTCTTGCGGAACTTCTTCGACTTCCTCTTCATCCTCCTTTGCTTCTTCCTTGACGCTCTTGTCCTCTTCTTTCCACTCACGATCCCGATTATCTTTATCCGGAAGCTCCTTGCCCTTGTTCTTGGAGACCATGGTGCCTCTAAACCGAAAACGAGATCCTCGGCGAAACAGACTCGAAACAAAACACGTCGAGAAAACGATATACGGACCTCCAGGGGTCCGGGGGATTTTATAGTAAAAATTTTCAGAACAAACGGAAAGTACCA
Source organism: Lolium rigidum (assembly GCF_022539505.1). Lineage (NCBI taxonomy): Eukaryota > Viridiplantae > Streptophyta > Magnoliopsida > Poales > Poaceae > Lolium > Lolium rigidum. The sequence continues at coordinate 182,043,352 of NC_061513.1, read as the reverse complement.
GATCGAACCAGAGTCGGAAAGGGGGAACGAGGCGGCCAGACCATAGGTCGGCGCGGGCCCAGGTCAGGCCGCGCCGGCCTATGGTGGCACACCCTCGTGCGTCCTTTCCACTCCGTTTCGAACTCGTAATTTTTCTTATTTTCCAAAAACAGCAAAAATAATGTTCGGAAAGTAAATCGCGAACTTTTCATTACCAGTACTGTTACCTATTCAAAATTGAGTTCGGCGGATCGTCAATTTGTCCCTTGATGAAAGCCTCCGGTGTTTCCACTCGAATAATATCAACATCAACATTATAAGAATCACCCGAGATATAATGCTTGAGTCTTTGTCCATTCACCACTTGCGTGGCATTGCCTTGGAGAGAGCTGATTTTAATTGCTCCGGAACGATACACCTCCTCAACAACATATGGTCCTTCCCATTTCGAGAGTAATTTCCCTGCAAAGAATCTGAGACGAGACCGATACAATAGGACTTTATCCCCAATATTAAACTCTCTTTTGATGATCCTTCTATCATGCCATTTTTTAACTTTTTCTTTAAAGAGTTTAGCATTTTCATAAGCTTCACTTCTCCATTCATCTAGAGAACTTAATTGTAGCAACCTCTTATCACCGGCAAGTTTAGGATCTTTATTTAATTCTCTAACGACTCGATAAGCTTTGTGTTCTAGTTCTAAAGGTAAATGACAAGCTTTTCCGTAAACCATTTTATAAGGTGACATTCCCATGGGGTTTTTATAAGCGGTTCTATAAGCCCATAGTGCGTCTTTCAATTTACTAGCCCAATTCTTTCTAGATTTATTAACGGTTTTTCTGCAAGATAGATTTAATTTCTCTATTTGATAGTTCTACTTGACCACTACTTTGAGGGTGATAAGCGGAAGCAATTCTGTGATTAATACCATACCTAGCAAGAGTCTTTCTAAAACCTCCATGAATAAAATGAGAACCTCCATCAGCCATAATATATCTAGGTATTCCAAATCTAGGAAAAATAATATCTAAAAGCATTTTTAAAGAGGTCTCACCATCAGCACTTTTTGTAGGTATGGCTTCCACCCATTTAGTAACATAATCAACAGCAACAAGTATATGAGTGTTACCTTTTGAAGAGGGAAAAGGTCCCATGAAGTCAAATCCCCAACAATCAAACGGTTCAATAACAAGAGTATAATTCATAGGCATTTCATTGCGTCCGGAGATATTACCAACCCTTTGACATTCATCACAAGATAAAATAAACTTCCTTGCATCTTTGAAGAGAGTTGGCCAATAAAAACCTGATTGTAGAACCTTTTGCGCGGTTCTATCTCCGGCGTGATGTCCTCCATAAGCACCGCCATGACATTTACTCAATATCTCTTGTTGTTCATATTCGGGAACACACCTTCGCATAATACCATCCACTCCTTCTTTATATAAGTGTGGGTCATCCCGAAATAATGCCTCAAGTCATAAAAGAATTTCCTCCTCTGCTGAGCTGAAAAGTTGGAGGCAAGTACTTGGAAACAATAAAGTTAGCATAATCGAAGCATACCAAGGATCTGTCTCGCGAACTCACCTTTATTACAGCCAATTGTTCATTTGGAAAACTATCATTAACGAGAACAGGATCATAAGCAATATTTTCCAATCTAGACAAATTATCAACAACAGGATTATCAAGCACCTTTCCTATCTACAATATGTAAATCAAATTCTTGCAAAAGAAGTACCCATCTAATAAGCCTCGGCTTAGCATCTTTCTTTGTCATAAGGTATCTAATTGCAAGCATGATCGAGTATGAATTGTAACTTTTGAATCAACAATATAAGATCTAAATTTATCGCAAGCAAAGACTACGACTAACAATTCTTTTTCGGTAGTAGCATAATTTCTTTGAGCAAGCATCAAGAGTTTTACTAGCATAATGAATAACATTTAATTTTTTATCTACTCGTCGTCCAAGAACAAGTGCCTACAAGCAAAATCACTAGCATCACACATAATTTCAAATGGTAAATTCCAATCAGGAGGTTCAACTATAGGAGCAGCTTGTTAAGGCTTTCTTTAGAGTTTCAAAAGCTTCCTTACAATCATCATCAAAAACAAAAGGTACATCTTTTTGAAGAAGATTAGTAAGAGGCTTTGAAATCTTGGAGAAATCTTTAATAAATCTCCTATAAAACCCAGCATGACCAAGAACACTACGAATACCTTTAACATCCCTTGGATAGGGAATCTTCTCAATAGCTTCAACTTTAGCTCTATCAACTTCGATACCTCTCTCGGAAATTTTATGTCCCAATACAATTCCTTCATTAACCATAAAGTGGCATTTCTCCCAATTAAGAACAAGGTTAGTTTCTTCACATCTCTGCAAAACTTTATCAAGGTTTCGCAAGCAACTATCAAAAGAATTCCCATAGACGGAAAAATCATCCATGAATACTTCCACAATACTCTCACAAAAACCATGAAAAATAGCAGACATGCATCTTTGAAAAGTAGCAGGAGCATTACATAAACCAAAAGGCATACGCCTATAAGCATAAGTTCCATAGGGACAAGTAAAAGTGGTTTTCTCTTGATCTTTAGCTTTAACAGCAATTTGTGAAAACCCAGAATAACCATCAAGAAAGCAAAAATGAGTATTTTTAGATAACCTTTCTAGCATTTGATCAATGAATGGTAAAGGGTAATGATCTTTTTTAGTAACCTTATTAACTTTTCGATAATCAATGCACATTCTATACCCTACAACTACTCTTTGAGGTATGAGCTCATCATTATCATTAGGCACAACAGTCATTCCTCCTTTCTTAGGAACGCAATGCACAGGACTAACCCATCTACTATCAGCAATAGGATATATAATACCAGCTTCAAGGAGTCGCAATACCTCATTTCTTACCACATCCTTCATCTTAGGAATTAGACGACGCTGAGGTTCAACAACGAGCTTCGCATCATCTTCCATATTAATGGCGTGTTGGCAAATAGAGGGAGAAATCCCCTTCAAGTCATCAAGAGTATAGCCAATAGCACCTCGGTGTTTCTTCAATATTTGCAATAATCTTTCTTCTTCAAACTCGTAAGCTTAGAACTAATAATAACAGGATATATTTTCTTATCATCAATATGAGCATATTTAAGATTATCGAGCAAAGGCTTTAAATCAAAAACATGATCTTCCTTTGGTGGCGGTGTTGTACCCAAGTCTTCCACCGGTAAATCATGCTTGAGAATAGGTTGGCGAAGAAAAATCTCCTCAAGCTCATCTCTTTCTTTCCTAAAAACTTCACTCTCGCTATCCTCCAAATGTTGCCGCAAAGGATTATTAGGAACAAGAACAATAGATGCACACTGCTCCATTTTAAAATCATTACTAGGCAAATCAGCTTTATAAGGAGTTTTGGTAAATTTAGAGAAGTTAAACTCATAAGATTCACCAGCAAATTTAGTCAAAATTTTCTCTTTCTTGCAATCTATAATAGCTCCACAAGTATTTAGAAAAGGTCTACCAAAAATGATAGGACAATAATCACTAGCAGCAGAACCAAGTACCAAAAAGTCGACAGGATATTTAATCTTACCACATAGAACTTCCACATCCCGAACAATACCAATTGGTGAAATAGTTTCTCTATTAGCCAGCTGAATAACCACATCAATATCTTCAAGTTCACAAGAATCAATTTCGTGCATAATCTCCGTGTAAAGCTCATAAGGTATAGCACTAACACTTGCACCAATATCACATAAACCATAATAGCAATGATCACCAATTCTAACGAGATAGCATAGGAACACTAGCTTGTTTGGGTTTATTAGGATGTGAAACAATATTAGAAGCATCTTCACAGAAAAAAATATGACCATCCTCAACATTTTCGAGTCACAAGATCTTTAACTATTGCAACAACGAGGTTCAACTTTTATTTGTTCTTCGAGTTCTCTAGGTTTCTTTTCACTTTTATGAACCGCACTATTTATAACAGAGTACTCTTTCATTTTAGCAGGAAAAGGAGTTTTTTCAATATAAGCTTCAGGAATAACATGATCAGCAGCTTTCAATTACAACACATTTATTAATAGATGAATCAATTTTATCTTTATACGGTTCATGATACTTATCAAAATTCTTCTTAGGCAATTCATAATGAGAGGCAAAAGCTTTATAAAGGTTTGCAGAAACTTGAGAATCAAGACCATATGTAGCACTCATATTACGAAATGTATCAGTATCCATAAAAGCTTCAATGCATTTATAATCATAAATTATACCTGATTCTCTATCTTTGTCGTTCTCCCAACCTTCAGTATTTTCTTGGATCCGATCAAGAAGGTCCCTTTTAAACTCTTCTTTATTGCGTGTAAATGATCCAGAACAAGAAGTATCCAACAAGGTCTTGTCTTGAAAAGAAAGTCTTGCATAGAAATTATCAATAATAACATTACCAGGAAGCTCATGAATGGGGCATTTGAGCATTAAAGACTTCAATCTCCCCCAAGCTTGGGCAATACTCTCTCCATCATGAGGCCAAAAATTATATATGCGGTTCCGATCTTTGTGAATTTCACTTGGAGGATAAAATTTGGAATAAAATAAAGGCACAATGTCCTCCCAATCAAGAGAATCACCATTCTTCGACAATTTATACCAATGCGCCGCTTACCGTACAGCGATATAGAGAATAGTTTCTTCCTAACTTCATTCATAGCAATACCTGCACATTTGAATAACCCGCATAATTCATGCAAAAACAATAAATGATCACCAGGATGGACGGGTTCCATCCCCTTCGTAGCGGTTATCCATAACATGTTCAATAATTTTCGTAGGTATTTTATATGGTATTACTTCCTCACCTGGCGCCTCATCCACTACCGTTGCAGTAGTAGTAGATTTCCCAAATAGAAATTGAAGAGAAGATCTCTCCATAATGACTTATAGCAAGCAAGTGAAATAAAATCAGCATAAACAGTAAAGGTTTTCCTTACCAATTCCACTTACCAATAGCGCTTCACTCCCCGGCAACGGCGCCAGAAAATAGTCTTAATGACCCACAAGTATAGGGGGTGTATCGTAGTATCTTCGATAAGTAAGAATGTCGATCCCAACGAGGAGCAGAAGGTGTTGACAGGCAGTTTTGATGAAGGATTCACTGTAAATGCTCACAGACAAGTATTCAGGGGTTTTTGATGTAATAGGTGAATAAAGTACGAGTAAGTAAAATGCGAGAGAAATAATTGCAGCGAGTGGCCCAATCCTTTTTAGCACAAAGGACAAGCCGGTTTGTTTACTTATAATGACCAAACGTTCTCGAGGACACACGGGATTTTAGTCTAGTGCTTTCGCTACATACAGCCTGATTAATCTTCATTGTTTTGATAAGTGTTGTGTGGGTGAACCTATGCTAATGTACCGCCCTTCCTAGGACTAATACATACTTGTGATTATACCCCTTGCAAGCATCCGCAACTACAAGAAAGTAATTAAGATAAATCTAACCACAGACCTTAAACTCGAGATCCCGCAATCCCTCCCCGCATCGATATACCAACGGGGGTTTAGGTTTCTGTCACTCCGGCAACCCCGCAATTGGCAAACGAGTACAAGATGCATTCCCCTAGGCCCATAAATGGTGACGTGTCATGTAGTCGACGTTCACACGACACCACTAGAAGAATAACACCACAACTTAAATATCATAACATTGAATATTACTCAACCATAGTTCACTACTAACAATTAGACTTCACCCATGTCCTCAAGAACTAAACGAACTACTCACGAGACATCATATGGAGCATGATCGGAGGTGATATGATGATGAATAACAATCTGAACATAGACCTTGGTTCAATGGTTTCACTCAATAGCATAAACAACAAGTAGAAATCAGTATCGGGAGAGTTTCCCCTATCAAACAATCAAGATCAAACCCAAATTGCTACAGCGGTGGCGATGTCCAGCGGTGGAGATGGCGGTGATGATGGTGGAGATGATGATGATGGTGATGGAGATGATGTCCAGCTCGATGGCGGTGACGATGGCGTCGATTTCCCCTCCGGGAGGGAATTTCCCGGCGGATTCCCGCCCGCCGGAGAGCTCTTTTCTCTCTGGTGTTCTCCGTCCCGCAGAGGCGGCCGTAACCCTTCGTGAGGATTCCTCTCGTGGCTTAGGTCTTCGGGACGAAGGGTTTCGCGAAGAAAAGGAGGCGAAAGAGGCCGAGGGGCCCCACACCACATGGTGGCGCGGCCAGGCCATGGGCCGCGCCACCCTATGGTGTGGGCCCACCCTGGGTCCAGCTGGCTCCCCCTTCTGGCTTCCTCCGTCATCTAGAAAAATAGGATTTTTGGTAAAACTTCCTTCCACAGTTGATCTTCCGAAATATCGCATCCTGACGGTGCTTTTTCCAGCAGAATCCTGGCTCGGTGCTCGATCTCCAAATAATCATGAAACATGCAAAATAGATGAAATAACATAAGTATTGTGTCCCAATATGAAATATATCAATAAATAACAGCAAATTATGATATAAAATAGTGATGCAAATTGGACGTATCATGTGGCGCCCGTGGGAGGGGCGCCACACAAAAGGGTTAGATTGGTGAAATAGTTTCGCCGGAGGGTTAGTCTGTGCTTTTCTTTCACTTTTAGGTTATTTTTGTGTAAATCGCCGCACACGCCACCCTGTCGGCTGGGACACTATCGAATTGTGTCACGTGCTTGTCGGTACATAAATACAGTAACAAGTTGTTTGGTATCCATCATTTGGGTCTGAAATTCTGAAATTTATTTTAAAATTTTATAGGTGGACTGTTTTGGTTGCCATAGAATTTGACCATCATTTTATTTAGAAAATCCAGAAAATGACGCTATGGAAAAACACGATTCCGAGTTGAGACCTGCCATTTGCGTTTCTCTATGGAAGCCATTTACAAATTCAATATAAAATTTTGCTATCAGTTGCAATTCCTGTGGCAACCAAACAAGTGTCCATTTTTGAAATTACAATGTAAATAAAATAATACATGTATTTATTTCAAAATGCTACAAACGAAATAAAAGTCTGGCTTCCAAACGATTTCTAAGTGTTAAACACTTAAACACAATTTATCATTGTACTACTCCATTTTTATAAATGCACATTTGTACACTCATGTCTCTCTATAGTTTCATTCGTTTATTACGGTAGAATTTTCTTTAGCAGGAGACGATGTTCTCTTGTTGAATATTAGTGAATTTAAAGGTCCACAACTCCATTGTTTACCAAGCATTGTGTGATGTGTGTGAGTGTACATCCTACGTCTATCTATACTATAGTTGGTGTTTCTAAGGATCCTCGAAATTAAGGTTGATGTGTATTAATTATAACGCTCGAGAGCTTGGATGAAAATAACAAAACAAATCGATATCCTTTTGAAACCCCATTCCCTCATAGGTCTAGAGAATGGTAATTTATACGTGTTTCCGGGTTTCTATGGGTACCCAACTTGCTTGAGATGGGTATGCGAGTTTGTTTTGCCTATGAATTTCATGAACTACCCACAATCTCGATTTTGTTCCGTGGATACATATCTAACATGTGAGGGTCAATGTAAGTGACATTAAACCTTGCCTCTATCCTGTTCTCAACCGCAAATCATGTAAACCCAAATTAATCATAATTCTACCTGCCTCCAACGTGTGTACCACATATCTCGCTCTAGCCTTCTTAGTCCTCGCCTCTCACACTCTTCTCATACCCACGCAAGGGCAGATGAGTTGAATTTTAAATCTACTTCAAGGTTTTTTTTTGCTGGCTACTTCAAGAATATCCTTAAATAGCTAGATATACAGGATATGTGCACATATTTTATCTTATGGAAGAGCAATTGGCTAGACATGGGACTAGCCAAAAACAAAACATGGACACTCTATCCGGTCAAACTATAGCTAGGCATTGGCAGGACGTGAATTTTTGGCTCATAGGTTCCCGCGCACCCTATATTGAAGATACATAAGAAGACTTACTAAAAAAATATATTGTAAATTATATGGGTAGGAAATGTGTGCAGATATGCGTACGTCAAATCTGGAACGAAAATATTAAGTTATGTAGCCTACATAAAAATAACAAAATGTACTGTTCGCAATATAGTAGTAGACACGTACTATTCACAATATAGCGAAAATCCATCTTCTCTTTTTTGTGTAGGTCCCATAAATTCGAATTTTTTCGTGAAAATTTACACGAGCAAGTAGCCTGGTGACATGTACGTGCGTGAATTATTTCAAATTTTTTGACACATTTAAAATAGGGTTATTCGAATGTTTTTAATATCATGGTATATGGCACCCGAGTGCACCATCATAATTCTCGGCATTGGCAGCCCTAAACTACAGCTAAGCATTGGCAGCCCGTCCAAAATGGCTTGCATGTTGAGCAATGTTCAAGAAGTCGTTAATCGTTAACTTATCGATCAATCCTAAAATGGAGATTAATCGCTTATCGGCCAATTAATCGTTTTTATCGGTCGGCCATTTATCGCCTTTTTTTCTTGTAAATCCTAATTTTTTGCACTAAATATTCTATAATATGCTATGTGAAAATAATATTTGAGCATTTAACAAAAGTACTAACTTGATCTCTTGCATTTCAAACAATAAATATGCAAATTTTGAGCTAATGCATAGTTCAAAAAACTATAGGACGAAAATATCGACTTCTAGGTTGAATTTCAGCAAAAAAATCGGGCGAAATATCGGCTGTCACTTTGAAAATCTGCCGCAATATCAACGCCGATGATAAATCAACCGATATGCCAAAATCTTATATGTTACCACTCGATTCACGATAAATCGACCGATAAATCGACCGATAAATCGGTATCTCAGCTGATTTTTTGAACAATGACGTTGAGCAAGGTTGACGACTAGCTTTTGAGCCTGAACGTTAGGCCAGCCAGGCTCAAGCTTACATGTTACATGATTTAGCAGGATCAGGCTAGGCTAGGCTTTTTGCTTGTTTGGGTCGGGCCAGGTTTGGGCCTTACTTTTTACCACCAGGCTTTTTCAGTCCTGGCGTGAAGCTCGGCCCGGCCCGGCCCAAGCTTTGCCCAGGTGTTGGCCAAACCAAGTCCAAGTCCCACCTGGCAGGCTGGCATCAATGGGCCCCTCTGGAATACGCTTTCATATGTGATTTGCGTAAACACGTCAACACGTCACCCGTCTCCCTCCCCATTTTTCCCCTTCTCTCGTTCCTTCCTGTCGACTCCTCTACAGCCCTGATCGGAACGGGGAAGACTTCAGCCGGCCGGCGACCAGAATCATCCACGATGAGCGAGGTGTTCGACGGCTACGAGCGCCAGTACTGCGAGATCTCGGCCTCCCTCTCCCGCAAATGCACCGCCGCCTCTTCCCTATCGGGAGGTATGCTTTCCCCAACAATCATCTCCCGATCTTCCTATCCAAAGTCTTTCTTGACTCGAATTGTCTACTATTCTTCTGATTGATGTTTGTATGCAACGCAGAGAAGCTGAAGCAGAAGGCGTCGGAGATCAAATCCGGCATCGATGGAGCCGAGGCACTGGTAACATACCCTTTTCTTCTCTGTAACAAGTGTAAAACATTTATCCTCTCAATCCAATCAGTTTTTTCGACGAATTCGATGAATTCATGGTATATCAAGGAAGGCATCAATTTGTTTGCACCCATCACGGAAAATATTTACTGTTTAAAAGCTTACTTTGTGGTAATAGATTAGTGTTTATCTAATAATTATATATGTTGAGGATGTCTGGATGTGATTTCTTTCTTATAGATAAGGAAGATGGATCTTGAGGCAAGGAACCTCCAGCCGAGCGTGAGGGCCGGCCTCCTCGCGAAACTCAGGGAGTACAAGTCGGATCTTAACAACCTCAAGGGAACTCTCAAGAGAATCACTACTGGCAATGGCCAACAAGGGGCGAGGGAGGAGTTGCTAGAGTCAGGAATGGCGGATACATTGGTGGTATGTTCGTTCTTCTTATTTGGAGATCAGATGAGTATGCTGCGATGCCTGGAGAATCTATTTTGAAACCCAATTTTACGGGTTTGTATATGTTTGGAATGGTACACTAGTGATACTAGTTTTTCATCAGATGTCCCGGAATGGTAAACAGTGATACATGTTTGGCCAGTGCTAATTTGACGTTATTCTCATTGGAACTGTAAGCCCCATAATCAGAATACTAATTCACCCTGTTAATAAATCGACAGCTAAACAAAGTGCGCCGGTGTAAAAAAATGGAGGTTTCTCTTTCTGCAATCCCATAATATTAGACCATTGGGCATGACCCAACTATTCTGGTGGATCACTTACTATGTAGTCTCTGCTCTGTAGTTTTCCTGCATGCCGCAAGATGCAGAGCATATTTCGTAAGTGGTAGGTATTTTCGGTGGGTATATGACTGAAAGTTTAGGTTCAAAATGTCCAATGCTGTTCGTCTAGTATATGTACCATAATGTAGATTGGTATCTGTCATTCTTTTAAAGGATATCCATGCCATTTTTTTCTTGCAATTTACAAATCTTCTTCGATAACATTTTTTTCCAGTCCATCTGTTATGAATGTCTAGTGAACGTATTTGTCCTTTCTCTTTCTCTTTGCTGTGTTTGCTAATATATGCAGAAGTTATAGACTTACAGTATATGCTCCTCAGACGATTCTATCTGATATTCTCAGAAAAGTCTGAGAATGTAGAATGCAGTCAACTAGCATATCAGAATCACCTTGTGATATTCATATGTTGACTGAGTTCTAGGTTATTGAACTTACATATGTGCATATTTAGTCATTAGTCTTACATTATTTCACTTTTTTTTGTTACAACAGCTTGTCCCTGAACATTTTCGATCGAACCTTGCAGGTATCTGCCGATCAAAGGTCAAGATTGCTCAGGACAACGGAAAGGCAAAATAAGACAACTGATAGGATTAAAGATAGCCATAGAACTATGTTGGAGACCGAAGAGCTCGGAGTCTCCATCATGCATGACCTACATCAGCAGCGCCAATCTCTCTTACATGCTAATGATACAGTAAGTAACAATGCAGTTAATTCTCTCTATTTAAGCCAATTGGTTTGTTTCTGTGTATAATTCGTTTTGTCTGTCACAAAATATATGTACACTCCATGTAATCTAAAATGTATGCAGGTTGCTAAAAGGAAATCATGTTGAAATCCTTAACTATGTGTTGCCGCTGTTGTATATTACACAGAGTACAGTTTTTCCATTATAGCCTTATGTGTGTGTGTATTTGTATGTCTTCATATCTGTGAACTTTTTATTTACTAGTTGTAGAACCGAAACCTGCCTACTTAACTAGTTAACCACCTCTACAAGTTCTTTTATGTATATATGTTGCTTGGGTTTTACTGATTAATTTTTTGTATTTCTTGTCATTTATGAACCCTTGATTCCTTCATTTCATTCTTATAAGTTGCCTTATTCGTGAGTGATTTGGCAGAAAAACAAAGAATCATGCACACTTTGGCAATTGTGATTCAGTGAAGTCAAAAGTCAAATTTGTTTTTTTAGAAATGTCCAGAAAATATCCGGAAGTAAAATTAGCTTGATGATTCTCATGCATAAAGAAGTTAAACTGTTTCATTTGCCTACCCATAATTTTCCTCAGTTCTGATATGCGCCCCTAAGGGCTTGTTTGAATGGACATGGTTCAGCTGAACGTTTTTATGGGCAGCTAACCTGAACATTTTGACTTCGTGGATTATCAAAGTCGCTTTGAATTGTGGCATTTTTTTTGCAATATGTCCTGATGTTTTTGTTTGATGCTAGTTACAGAGCTAATTTAGTTTCACTGCTTTCACATGAATATGTAGTGATATATGAGTGGAGTTCATCAACCAACCAAGCAGTTAAATAGATGAACCATAAACTACTTAGAAGAGTGTGCATAACTATTCGTGATACCTCAGGAAAAGACAAAACAAAAATGTTTAAGATCAGAATGGAATGGAAGGTGACTAGCAATCAATCAAGCAAGACGTTGCCCTTCCAGTACATCTGTTCCATGTGGATGAAATAAACCTGCAAGAGAAATCTTGTGGCGGTTGGTCCAGCTCAAAGGTAACGGTTGCCTTTCCAGCTCGCAGGTGGTTGTTGCCGGTCCAGGCCGCAACACAGTGGCGGCGTCCTCCGCCACCACCTCCACCATGTGCCTCTCTATCGTCTCTGTCCCACGCTGGCTCCAGCCCCCGTTCTGCGCCAGATCTTCTTCTTGTCCCTCCCAGGGTTTCCAGTCCCTATGCCGTGATGAGCTCCTGCCTGCCACCTCTGCTGAGCCTGCACCGAGGGTGGTGCCGCTGTGAGAATCTTCTCCTGGCACCCCTGTGCTCCAGCTGCTCGTGAATGGACTCCACAATGTCGACCGCGGTGGCAGGAGGGAGGGCCCTGCCCCTGGTTGTTGCTGGTCGGTAGTTGGAAGGTGGAAAGGGCCACAAATGATGAGCGATTCCTCCGGATGGGAAAGGGTCGTTGCTGGAGCTGGTATTTTATTTCCTTCTGCTAACAAATAGGACATGGAGAGTTGGAGGGGGATAGGGAGGCTGATGGAGATGCTCTTAACTGTTGTGATAAAAAACTGAAGTCATATTATAGTTTTTCAACTTTATGTCATAGTTCTCTTCAGCATTATCAACTGTCACGTGCAAAATTGATGGTCCAATGAACAAAGCAATAAGATGGCGGCGTAGCACACTATATTAACCTATCCAGCGTTAAATAATAATTTTAACTAGACTATATCATATTCTTATACAGTTTATAGCATATGTCATTTCTTCGTGCTGCTCATGTATTCTGTTTCTTGATTGACATGGCAGTTGCACAGTGTGGATGATAACATTGGCAAGAGCAGAAAGATCATGGGGGCCATGGTGAGGAGGATGGACAGGAACAAATGGATTATTGGACTTATCATAACTCTCCTTGTCTTGGCGATCCTAGTAGTCCTGTATTTCAAGTTTGTGCATTGAGCGATTCCTTACCCGCCTGACGGCAGTTCTCTGCGCCAATCGGAACTAAGGAAGACATCCACATTTTCCAGTGTGTTCCACATTTTCATGTAAACTTTTGTTTGGTTTTCAGGAAGACCATGTTTGTTATGGTAAATGTGTTGTTTATGAAAGAAATGTTGAGATGATTTAACAACTTTGTAGATAAAACATATCTTGTTTGCAATGGAGACATGCAATGCATGAGCAGTTTGTATTTTGAATTTGAACTTTGGGGTTATATACTCAAAGTTAAGAGTCCCCGTAAGGGCCTGTTCGGTTTGGATGGGATTGAGGCAGATTGTTGAAATTTTGTAATGTTACCGTGGAAGAGCATTAGTTGCTATGTTTACTCTGTTTCATTACTCTTATTGTAAGTTAAAGTTAAAGTTAAAGCATGAGTCGATGTCATCTTGTAATAATGTTAACTGTGACATTGGCTCTTTTCTTTACTTTTTTGCCAAGTGATTAAAATGCCACGCTAATATAAAGTTCATGGTTTCTTTGAAAAATTAATTTGATGAATTGTTTGTATGTATTATGTGTGTATTTCATTGTATTTATAGTGATCCACATGTTTTCTATTGTAGTGATGTATTACACACATAAATCAGTAACAAAATGTGCGTTCTCATATTTCAAACATTTTTCCAGTTTACATCGGGCGACGACGGTGTTAGAACACTGTTCCCTTCTTGGATGCGTCGTTTTTGGAGAGTCTTTTTTCAAGTGTTGTCTTGACGGTGGATGTATTGCTGTTGTTAGGCCCGAGATACTGTAGCGGGACTTTTGTTTCTTAGTTTTCTTTTCGTTTTTTGGCTGTGTGCATCCGTAGTGCTATTAGGATGGTGCGTTGTTGCAGAGGCTGGATGTAATTGGTATCTTTTGATATTAATATATTCCCTTTATCGAAAAACATCTAGATAGTTAACTGCCGGAGAGTAAAACTGAGTGCACAGTCTCAGCCACAGCCAGCCCAAACAAAGAGGCCTTTACATGTTGCTTTGATGCATAGCCTGTGCTGTTGTCGTTCGAGGCTTGTCAGCCTTATTTTTCTGCCAGAAACGACGATGGTGCCTGGTTGTGTTGCCTTCACCCGTTGGCGTTCGGTAACCGTTTGATTAACTATTGCGTATTGCCTCATTGGACTGTACTCCATCAAGTAGTTGAACTTCGTTTCGTGTCTTGATATTATAGCTTATATAAGGACCAAATTTTTTTTGAAACTTTATATAAGGACCAATTTGATTTCTTGAGTCACCGATTTCTGACACTATGTCAAGCGGACGCAAATAAGTGAACGAAGTTACATGTCGATCGGTATGGCTGGTCCAATGTAGTGTGCTCTTTCAACTGCCGTTCTCCACAACTCCTGCTCCCATGCCTCAGCCAAATTATTTTCTTATATTCCAATCACTCACGCACACAGGCACTAGAATTATATTTATGAGTACGCAAGAGTTCAACTATGCACATGCTTATTTAGTGAAAGATAAGAGCGCCCTGAATTTGGAATATTACAAATACAACGCGTGATTTAGAGTGAGTGCAAAGATTCGAGGAGTGCAAATGTTCTCATCCTCCCAGCGTTTAGAATCTGAACTTCAGATCCATGAGAACAAGAGCTTCAAATAAATAAACAAAACACTAAGACGAGAAACTTCAGCCACAAATTTTATGATCAATCATAGAGCCGCAGAAGATCCATGTTTTAATACCACTGACAGGCAGAATATTCGATGGTTCCTAACAGGTGCAAGCTTAACCAAATTCACGGGAAACCCACTGAATCAATAGAAAGATGTCAGGTACGGGCACAAACTTAGTTCAACTACAAGATCAAGACCGAGTTTCGTTTTTGTAGATACGCTTTATACATCTCGAGCTCCAAATTATGAGGACCCCAAGAGATGCTGGATCTAGACATATCTGGTCTTCCCATGAAATCCCTGCTTCTTCACCTGTGAATTCATCATGTACAAATATGTCAATAATCTATTGATAACACTTTCCAGTATGGTCTTAACTCACAAATGCACCATGTCTGCTAATTTAGGAAGTGAGTGTTTATTTACCACTTTGAATGTTGACTGCAGCTTGGATAGAGAGACGGGGCACCCTCCGCTCTCGTCGTACTCATCAAACTCTCCTTCAGAAAGATCAATGTCGAATTTTGTCCCATGTACCTTTACAGAAGATGGAAACTGTTAAAATACCAACACACCGTACCAAACCCGCTGCAAGGGCGAGACACATATATAGTCAAATATAGCTAACAACCAATGCTTTTGTGCTCCATCTAAACTATAATTCACATATCCACCGTACACAAGGTAGTGGTACTGAGTAGCTGTCAAGCAAGCTCTGAGTTTGAACAGAAGTTGCGCCTTTCACATCGGTTAGAGCACTGAAGAACTTAATTACTATTTCTTATATACTACGTGGCATTAAAAAACAAATATATTGGGCCCAGAAGAACATACGCAAAGGAAAAAAAAACAAGGGTTGTTGTTTTGCGTTTGTGGAAAAAGAGTGGCATGAATAAACTATACGAGGAATAATTGTGCTTTGAGATGCAATACAAGCAGAGATATCAATATCATTCAAATGTAATACTTTCTCTGTCCATAAAAAAATGTCTCAGATTTAGCTAAATTTGGATGTATGTAGAATTGTAGATACTTCCATCTATAGATACATCTAAATTTAGACAAATCTAAGAAATCCTTTTATAGACGGAGGAAGTACGTGATATCAATTCTTTTTGTATTCAAGGAAACATATGATACTAATTCTTAAGGAACAGATGCAAAAACAAACAAAAAATGTAGAAGCAACTTAAATTCAGCAACAAGTACATAACAGTGAAACCAACTAGTCAAGCTTGTAGCACACAAAATGCAACATACAGAGCAATTCTAGCATATGAATTGTCTGGACAGGATAAATTAATAGTTACGATAAACCTACTACATTAGTTCAGCATACTTGCTGTCTGCAAACAGAAGTCCAGCGCCAAAAAACAATGAAAACAACAGTATAACTATACAGGCTGTTAATACATGTGGATGTTGTGAAAGATCAATAAATACTTACAGATTCAGCTTTCCAGCCATTACCAAAAGCAAACTCAATAGGTTCATAGCCTCTGCATTCAAAGACCATCAGACAAGCCATCTCTCCTTTCTGGCTCAGCTCGGAAGTCAGTGGGGTTCCCTGCCCAGGAATCATCACAATTGATCCCTCTCTTGGACAAAACTTGCACTGAAACAAAACCAAAACATGGTATAGGTAAGACATCTAGCCATATCACAAAGTATCCACTGTAACAAGTTATTTGCTCGTGTACACCTTCCGTAGAAAGATCAAGGGAAAAGACCGGCAATGAGCCTTTGAAAAGTCATCCAGCAATATATTTTTCCATCAGGTAATAAAATAATTAGTTTTCAATTACACAAACATAAAATGGTTTGCAACAGGAGTATCGTTTCAAAAAGGAGCATTATGGATTGTATGAAGCCCCTCAAAGTCCACAATAAGAAATGCTTAAGTTTCCAAGGAAACAACAACAGACTAATAAGATTTGCAATAGCTATAGTGATAAGTGCAAGATAAGTACTGCTCTAGCAAGGTGCAGCCATGGACATACAAAAATAGTACATTTAAAGCAAGCATATTGCATGCAGCTGCAGAAGCATTATAAAAATAACTCACATTCAGAAAAACTGAATGCACACAGGAAATAATTAACCATTGAAGGAGAATGCGGGCAATATTGTTGATCTACTTTCACATGGGAACAGCTATCATTCAAAGAAGATTAATGAATATGGTACTATGCTTGTAGTTATTCTTTTTGTGGCCAAACATGAGAGCTGCCTCCTAGTCAGTACAAACATGATCTTTCTGTCTTGAACACAAATGCACAAAATAATACTCCCTCCGTTCCTATTTAATCGACGCGGGGGAGAGAAGGCTAATGAACAAATAACGTATTGATAGAAGTCAATTAAATCTGGACAGAGGTAGTACTACTACTACATAAGAAAACAAATAAACGAAATATCAGGGGCATAAACAGAAACACAAATTATTTATGCATTTATTATGACGCATTTTGATAATATTTCGAGTGGATATTAAGTAATCACAAACTAACAGCACGTAATGTGTAAAGTAACAGCACAGATGTAAAAAAGGAAACCATAGTGGCAACATACATTAACTGAGGCACCCATCCCGTCATGAGCAGCAGGCAGCGGCAAAATTACCTTGCACTCTATGGGCATGTACATGATTCCACCAGAATCTCCTAGGTGTACGATATATAAAGGAAAGCTAAAAAAAAAAAATTAAAGTGCATAAGGACCTCAGTTCCCATACAATGAAGTACATGAATCATCAGTCTTCCAATAATTACCGATTTATACCTCAAAATATTCCTCTAAATAAGAGGTTCAATGAAGGTTCACACTAAACAAGCAAAAAGAAAAACATATGTTCACACCCAGAAATCAAGTAAATATGTCTAACCCATAGTCATTTAGAAAAATAGCAAGAGAGAGTTATATGGATGTTCATACTGTCAAATAAGCAAATATATTGTGTCTGTGCTGCTTAAATAATATCTTCCAGCTTAAAAACTCACCTTCCATTAAGAAAAAGAAAGAAAGATCAATCAATGTTCAGTACTCATAACTGGAACACAGGGAGTAGCAGAACTAGTTCCAGCAATAACAAGATCCCAGACAACACGTGCACTATTATGGACTACAAACAAGATTTACAAGAAAGAGTTAAAGCTCCTGCTAACTTAAACTATGTAAAAGGTTCTCCTAAAATCACGCCGATATGATCGCTTCATGACATCAATTCACCTTGGAATTGTATCATCCAAAAGACAGGCATCCTTTTGATAAAACACAATCGCGATATCTACATGCTAGATGCGGCATTGAAGAGCTCATAAGAAAATTCAAACTATTTTCACATGAACATGCAAACAGAATATTTGTATAAAAACTCAAATATCGATGAATAAAGTGCTCTCAAAAAGTCATCCATGACCCTCCACTACACAAGATTCCATAGCAAGCAAACAAATCACAGAAGATAAGAACACGCCTCTATTCTTAACTTTGAACACAAATATGACCCTCCACTACACAATCTAAACTCCTCCATTTTTAGCAATAAATAAACAAACAAGAATAAGACGGTAATCATGCTCACGGCGTGGTGGATCTGGAAGCACCGGACTCGGAGGGGGACTTCGTGGAGTGGTGGTCGCAAGCGGTGCGGACCGCTCCCCGCCAGTTGCGCAAAGGTACATCGTCGGTAATCATGCTCACGGCGTGGTGGATCTGGAAGCACCGGAATGCTGCGATCTTTGATAACGCACAACCCTCGGTGCCTTCCCTGCTCAACGACATCAAGACCGAGGCGCAACAGTGGGCGAGCGCGGGGGCCCGAGGCGTCCGCCAGATCATCCCCTAGACTAGGTCCTCTTTCTTGGGTCGAGTTGTAGTGCGGGGTGTTGGTCCCTTCGTGGACTTGTACATATAACCTTTTTCCTATCTATCAATGCATCGAAACGCAAGTCTTTTGCGTTTTCGCGAAAAAATAAACAAACAAACCAGGACATCTGACGTTAACCGGTGTAGGCAGACAACACTGTGCCAAATCGAGTCTGGAGAAACGCAATACCAAATCCCACAGGGAAATCTCAACCCTATTAGTTCTGCGAAGGGTACACACAACACATGAATAAGACGATCGATCCTACCAACGAACAAACACGCACTTCCAGTCTCATCAACCACACAGTACGTGCCACAGACATAAAGCTAAGGCCACATATGAGTCGACGGGAGGCATGCGATGGCGCACGGTGGTACCTTCTGGACGAGATTGGCGGTGCCCTTGCCGTTGGGCAGTTCGACGACCTCGTCGAGGGATACGCAGGTGGCCTTGGTGCTGGTTTCCTTGCAGCCCTCGCAACGCAGCTACGATCGGCCCGACACAGATAAACAACCATCATCAGAATCATCCGAATCAGAGAAACGGGGAGGAGAGGAGAGGGGGAGATCAAAGAGGGCGCGGAATCAGCGACAGAACCTTGAAGTAGTAAGGGTAGGTGGGGTCGTCGCAGCCGCCGGCGGGCTGCAGGTTGGTGAGGCCGTCGAGCTCCGCCCCCACGAGCAACGCGTAGAACACCATCTCCCCTCCGGTCGCCGCCGCTGCCCCTTGGAATCCTCGCTAGGGTTGGGGTTTTGGGCCTTGCGTCGGTGGCTGGGGAGGAGAAGGGAATGGGAGGGGAATATATTCTTCCACCGTATCAGTTCCGGGACGCAACCGCAAAGCTGTTTGGAGAAAACAAATGAACGGAAATGCCCATGGATTGCCTGCTCGCTTCTAGGACCTTCCATTCGTATACTTATTGCGAATGTTTTGCACCCAAGTTTGTCTAACCCCTGTTTGGTTGCATAGAATTGAGCTTGGAATTAGAGAATCTAGAATTCGGGTCCTGATTCTACCGTTTGGATGTGCACAGAATTGAGTTCTGGAATTCGGGATTAAATTCCGAGCCGCCCCCGCGCAATACTTTTTTCACGTTGCCCGATTCAGAGCTCTCGAGCTCGGAAACGCGTGGAATTGCTCGCGTACTGCTTCGTCCCTCACCCCCCGAATCCTGGCCCTCGTCTCTTCCCCGCAACTAGCCCGAGGGCGGCACCTCTCCCCGCCGCCTCGTCTTCCCTCGCGACCGGCCCGGGGCGCGCCTCCCTCCGTCGCCTCGTCTCTTCCCCGCGACCGGCCCGAGGGCGGCGCCTCTCCCCGTCGCCTCCTCTTTCCCCGCGACCGGCCCCGGGCGCCGCCTCCATCCTCTTTCCCCACGACCGGCCCGAGGTCGCCGGGAGCCTCGGCGGCGAGGACCTCACGCTGAAGAAGACGACGCCGTGAGGGGAGCTGGAGGCGCGGCTACTCGGCGGCGGGGCGGTCTTGCGTGCTGTTCCGCACGGCGTGCTCGTCGCCATCTGAGGCGCAGCTCGGCGACCCTGCAGCGGACGCGGTTAACTCCGTCTCCGTCGGTATGGCGCTCACGTTGGTGTGCTTCAGCATGTGCGTCTTCGTCTGGAGTCTGGACGCATGTGTCCGTCCTCGATCTCCCAATCTCCAATCAGATCTGCTAGCGCCGGGCTCCAAAGTGGTTGTAGATTCCGGCCGCCGCCAAACAGGATTATGTTTGACTTAGTACATGTGCATAGTCCCCTGGCGGCGGCCCTCCTCCCGTCGGCTGTCCCCTGGCGGAACGGTCGGTGCGGGTGGGATGGGCGGCGCTGCGGTCTCCCTCTTCTCGTCGGCTTCCCGCAGCACTCCGGCAGGGGTTGGTGGTGGGCGGCGGCCAGACCCTCGGTCTGCGCCATGCCATCCACCCCCGCCTCTCGTTGGTGCGTGGAGGCGATCTCGGTCATCTTCCGCGACACGAGGGCGCCCGGGCAGCAGCCTTGGGTTTGACGGAGGAGGTGGCCTCTTCTTCGCCGGAGAGGGTCGGCCTGCGGTTGGTGGTGGTGGATTTTTGATCTATCATCGCCAGCCGGCGGTGAGATGGAGGTGCATGGAAGCCGGCGATGGTGTCGCCGGTGGAGGGTTGGGTTGGCCAGCCCGGGATGGTCGCCGACGTGGGGGTCCGGCCTGAATAAAGGCGGCGGTCCTAGGGCCTCTCTTGCGTGAAGAGGAGGACCTACCGGAGGCCTGGACTCGTGATCCGGCCGGAGGGTTGAGTTCCGGAAGGCTACGCCGGCGAATGTAACAGATGCTTTGCCCGGAGTTTGCCGGATCAGAGGTATTCGGTCGTGCGCACCCATGCGTTTATTCCGACCGTTTGGTTCTGGAGGGAGCAGCGCGAAGCTCTTTTTCTGTGTTGACATCAAGTGACTATGGATCCATGATGAAAGTCGGAAGAAGAGAATTTCATGAAGGCCGGAGGGGAGGACTAGCTAAGGGAGGTTCAAGTCTCCGCGCTGTTCAGGGGCTTGCTTGGTGTCCGGGCATCACAGCAGCGGTATGAAAGTGGGGGCTACAACACATGTGAAGCGCAGAGTCCTACCTTTCAGGGTGAAAATCCAAGGTCCGGCCTTAACCGGTTGTGCCCGGCGGTGACCTTGGTGGAGGCATTGTTTTGAGAGTGGGGACTATCTTCACGGTGAAAACCTAAGATCTTTGATCGGGCGACGACGGTGTTGGAGCACCGTTCCCTTCTTGGAGGCGTCGTTTTTGGAGAGTCCGCAATTCAGTGTGTTGTCATGGTGGTGGATGTATTGCCGTTGTTAGGTTCGTGATACTTGTAGCGGGACTTTTGTTTCTTAGTTTTCTTTTCGTTTTTTTGGCTGTGTGCATCCGTAGTGCCATTAGGGTGGGGCGTTGTTGCAGAGGCTGGGTGTAATTGGTATCTCTCGATATTAATATATTCCCTTTATCGAAAAAATGTGCATAGTCCATATTTCAAGAACTTTGTTGTTCTGAATTATCAACGATGGGGAATGTTTGATTTAGCACATGTGCATAGTCCATATTTCAAGAACTTTGTTGTTCTGAATTTTCAAGAAACATTCAATTCCACATAATGTGCACCCAAACATGATTTAGAATTCCATTCGTAGCGTTGATTCTACAAATGAATACCGTGCACATCCAAACAACATGGTATTCCATTGAAATCGTGGATTTGGTATTCCATCGCCAATTCAATTCGGAGGCAAATTCTGTGCAACCAAACAGGGCATAATAGAGTTTCATTCAAAATATGGTACAAATGATACAAGTTATCTTACCAACGTAGCTAGCCTTCCCGGCAACATCGTTAGAAAAATGTCTTGATGCCCATAAGTATAGAGGAACGTTGAAATCTTCGATGGAAAGTATTAATCAAATTTATAGTTCAACTCAAAGAGAACACAAGAATACCAGACCTTAGTAATTTAGATGTTACTCTCAATCACACATGTATATCGATAAACTCACAAAGCAAGTGGTAATTTATAGCAGTTGATTCAAAGCAGTAAAAAAAACAGTAAATAAAAGCAGCAAATTTCTAGTTTTCACCGAAAAAAGTAATGTGAAACTTTCATGGCTAAAAACGCAGACATGAGGCAGCAATGGGATAATGTATGGATGATATTGATCATGTAATCTAATCAAACTAACATAGAGCGTGAAGAAGTGTCACACCAAAATACCCAATAAGGATAAGCATTAGCTCTCCCCGAAAAGGAGGTGATCCAGCCGCACCTTCCAGTACGGCTACCTTGTTACGACTTCACTCCAGTCGCAATGTCTGATAAGGGGTTGCCTGATCTTCTCAGTAAGAACGGTGGATGGTGATGAACACACGATGAACACAACAGAGATAACACGATGAGGAGGTGGAGATAACTTGTATGACGCCGACGAAGCCTCTCGATTGATTCATGTCGCCAATGCAACAGCTCTCAACCCTGCAAGATATTCGCAACTCCACACACTTGCGCACGTAGCCACCGATCACGAAGCGGTAAATTGCAACCGTCTAATTTTCAATGGAACAGCAGATCACACAAAACTTTCAGTATCAAAACACCAGATGGATGCGAATTGGTGTATAGATTCAATAGAGTTGCGAAGCAATCAACTATGAACTAGGGTTTATCTTAAACGTGGTCTAAACCTAATTTGGAGGCGTCCTGAACACTTATATAGGGGTTCAGGATGACCAGAAGTTGAGAAAATACATTAAAACCGGCCCAGATCGGGATCTGGTCGAGACTGACCCGGACACGGCCGGCCTGGGGGCCAGTCGACCAGGCCAGGGACCGGCCGGTCCGGTTTGGACCGGGCTGGTACCGAGCGGGGGTGCCAGGCTTACTGGATAGTGCCAGGTTGGCACAGGTGTGAGAGCCGGCTGACGCCGGGCTCATCCAGCGTGGCGTCCGGTTGGACCGGGCGTGGGACCGAGCCGGCCGGTGTGGCGGCCGTTTGCGCCGGCCGTGGAACCGACCTGGACTGCTTCTCCTCCTTCGCACATGCCTCCCTCTCCTCGCTCGCGCGTCCATGGGATATCTCCATGGCCAGCTCCATGTCCAGCTGCTCCTCTCCTCCTCGTGCGATGCTTGCTCCCTCTTCGTACCTGATCATACATAAGTAAAAGGACTTAGGCAGTATAAAGTTTTCATCGATCAAAATACCATTTAGGAACAAGTTCACCTGTTGTTTGAGTAGCTTCGCACGAGCCCTTGTAATGGGTCCAATCCTAACTTCATTGGACTTGAGCTTCACAACAGTATCGTCTTCATCTTGTAATGACGGAGGTAGTGGTTTGGTAGGGATGTCCTCATCAATGTCTAATTCAGTTGTGTGTACGTGTGTGATCCAAATATAGTTATACGTACTAACTGGAAGAATTTGCATAACATATTTTGTCATGCTTGCCCATTTCACTGGGTCCAACTTGTAACTACAAGCAATTAAGGTATACCCTTTCGAATAGACCGTAACAGAGCATTAAGATTCATGAACACACATAACCCTCGAATTATCACATCTTCCCCTTGTTTTCCCATTTGTCACCTCAGGGATTCTCATGGTCAACATAATAACAAGTAATACGCCTTACAAATAAATACCAACCTCATATATATGATAAAGCAATATAGGTTCAATACTGAAATGATGTCACTCGGGCCCTACTAACATGTATTAAACATAACAAAGGTGTATCAACACTCATACAAGAATATCTTCAAGACAAACACCTAAAATCTCGATACGTATGGAGGATTACATGATCAATCTCATCCAAAACCCATCCACCTCTTAAGCCTACAGAGAACTACTCACTCATGGTGATGGAGAGTGAGTCCATGATGGTTGGTGATGATGTCGGTGGCGGTGATGATGATGAAGCCCTCGAAATCCCTCTCTCCATGGTGGAGAGCAGGATCAATTTGACCCCAACACGAAGATCGTGGTCTTGGCGGCGCTTTGTTTCGTGAAACGCTGTGTCCTTCTAGGGCGTAGGTTTTTAGGGTATATAAGGCACCTCGTGAGGGGGGGGGCGAGATGACGTCCGAGGGCTGAACGGGTCTGGGTGCCACGCCAAAAGAAGTAGGGCGCGCCACCTGGCCTCGTTTGGGCCTCATGGCTCCCCTCTCGTGATCCAAAGATCTAGGTCCCTTCTTTTGGTGAAAAACTTCCATTGTATTTTCCCCGATTTTATTTCCTGCGAAAACTTGATAAAAAGGAGACTTTGCTAAAAAAAACATCAGATTCAACAGTTTTTATCCAAGTATGGTGAGATTCCGGAGTAAATCATTGAGCAAAGTGCTTGGAAAAGTATATACATTTGGGATGTATCAACTCCCCCAAGCTTAGCTCGTTGTTTGTCCTCAAACAACTCAAACATAGTGTAGAAGCGGTAAAAGACTTTGACAAGAACTTTGCTCTATGCATGCATAAACAATTTAACATGGCAAGTATTCGATGCATAGCTTCTCAAATGAATGACAAAGTGTTACTAAATATGCACTATGTTCATGTTCATGTATCTATGCATGGTGTAAAGGAGGTACTATATGGCACCACTATTTGGACAAGATTAATTGGTAGTAGCAAAAAGTAAACTTCTCGCATCGCGTTTGATTGAATCATGAGCAAGGTTGTTGAGACCTTTTGATTCCTTCAGTTGTTGACTAGTAATTTCATCATATGTGCATTGCAAAACCAAATAATGGGAGGATGCCGTATCCTTCCAGTACTTCAACATTCAGACTCTCATAGAGGAATCATACATGAGTAAGAAGCTAGTATTTTTGGTTGACCGTAAAGTGGAATGGCAAGTAGGTGTTTGCTTTTTAGCTTTAACACCTTAGGAGTGGAAGGGGGCATCCTTTATTAGCATAAAAGTGCAAGTCAGCGGGCATTTCTTAGTTTTAGCCATTTATGTCTTCAAAGCAGCCAACTCATTGGGTTATATCTCTTCTCCTTATTTCCTCACTTTTTTATTTCTTTTTTCAATCTCTCATTTTTCACTCTTCTAATTTAGGATGCTCTTTGTTGAAACTTTCACCACGATTAGGCATGGCTTTTTTTAGCGGCACATTGCTATTCTCTCACGAGTACCACAATGAGGTAGCTCCATGCCTCCTGTACAAAGGACCAAAGGCGATAGATATCTCTTATATAGGCCATCCATACCGGGACAACATGAACAATAGACGGTGAGCATCCTTCCTGACTTTCTCACTTTTCTCTAAATCTTTTTCTTTATTTTTCTTGTCTTTTTGTTTTTCTCTTTTCTCTTTTGTTTTTCTAGGATGTGGCTCAATGGTTCTGTCGTCGTGGTGAACAGACAGATGCCATGGGATGGCTTAAGTTGGGGCCGAATGTGCGCTAGAGGATTCGGGGGAGGGTTTTGGTAAGGATGGGATGGATTCCGGATGGATTCCTGATGAACTTGGCCTTGGCCAGAGGTAGAAGAAGAACACAAGGATTATCTCAACTTGGAATCCCTCTATTCCTTTGAATTAGGTTACAAGCTATCTGATACAATGTAGACCGTACCCGCGTTAGGGTGTGCCCCCTCTCCTTATATAGGGGAGAGGGTGGCTTACAGGGGAAGAAACCCTAGGAAACCCTAATGGCATCTTTGACTAGACAAACTACTTTACAAAGCCTCTTTGGCTACCGGTGACGCCGGTATCTCTTTAATCGTGGAGGCTGACGTCCTCCGGTACCTTTACGTCATCATCTCGCTTTTGCCTCGCAGCTTCGATTAAATCTGAAGTGCTTCGCTCATCTTTGCCCTCTAGCTCCTTAGAGAATCTTTGACCGGTCTTGCCGACGTGCTACGGTGTAGCTCGTAACGGTAATCCAAGCACCTTCTTAGCTCATTCCGGTATACCCCTCCTGGGATACCGGTATAGATTCACTTAGCCAAAATCCTAGCTTCACAGTCCGGAATAACCTTCAAACCGATATCTTGATAACCCAAACCATCCGGTTTGGCATGCCTTTGGCATACCGGGGGTCACCCCCCCAACATTAGTCCCCGAAGTTGGTATAGTCCGGTGGATCCTATCCAACGGACCATGCCAGGTTCCCATCACTCAAGGTACCGGTTTGATCCTTCCGGTATGTAATGTCCCAGGTTTAGAGACGATCGAGGGGTAGATTTTAGAAAGGGATGTGCATTGCATTGTAATTTACGGGGAAATTTCGCGCTTTTAAAACAAAATTGCATTGAAGGGGGACAGGTTTCTCTCTCGACACCTTACAGGGTTAGGGTTTCGAGAGTGCGATAAACTTGGTCTTACTTATCTAAGTTAGGGTTTTGAGAAGAGAGAAGTGTTATTGCATTAAAATCTTAAGTTACATGATTGAATTACAAGTTAAGTGTTTGAATGGATTCAAACCAAATTTGAATTTGAATTTCAAATTCAAACATCAAATGATTATCAAATAATTCAAAATTGAGATAATTAATCAAACAATTATCATTAAGCAATAAAATAAGTAATACAACAAATACATTAAGCTCATTAAGGAAAATTTGAGCTTTATTGATAATCACACACATAATACATTGTCTTTACAATATTCAGAATTGAATTATTGAATTACAACACATTACAGGAATTAAAGAAATAGAAGAAATAAAAGGAAAATTACAAGTTATCTAAATATCCTAAAAACTACAAGAACATCTTCACTTGATCTTGGACTTGATGATCTTCTAGATCATCTTGATCAATTCTTGATCCCTGCACACACACACACAACAAAGAGCACATTATGCCAAGTGGCATTGCCACTTGGCAGGTTAGAAATAAAATGGAATGGAGCAGATATGATCAAGTTCTGCCGAGCTGATCCATGCCACAGTCAAGTTCCAGGTCCAAGTGCACAGCACTCTGTCTACACACACACGACCTGCTCACGGGGCTGTGTGCATGCAGACACACACACACAGTGAGTCACCCAAAGGGAGGGGTGGTGCTGTCGACCATCAAGAGCAAGCCAGCAGCATATAAAAGCTTTTCCAAGCCAAACCCTAGCCATTTGATTCAACCACCGGCAGAATTGAACTGGTAAGTCACCAAGAACACCAAGAACACCAAGAACACTTAGAACAGGAAGAACAACAAGCCACCAGAAACCATCCAGGGACAGTTTCACCAAGAACTGTCAGCTGTGAGCAAGTACCAGATGGAGTAAAGCACCACAAGCTTGCAAGGAGGAGCAGGGCAAGCCAATCAAGCATCACAGAAGCAATCCTCTACACCAACACTTAATTCTAGGAGCTGGAGTGAGGTATACCACACAAGAGCCTGAGCAAGATCATATCTTGCTCATACTTAAGCATGCTTGCATCACGAGAGCACTGTAAGGGTAGGAAACCCCGGGTGTATCATCATTTGGTTACTAAACCAATTGGTGCCGACAAGTACAACCACGGCTAAAAGGAAAATAAACCAGGGAACACTGGGTGTGACAACACAGTGTCAAAACCAGAGAAATCCAGCATAGATTTACTCCTTGCAGCCATTCAGAATCACAAAGCACCTATTGACCTAGCTAAACCATCAGATTGACAGGCAACATGTGCCTATCATAATTATCAACATCAAGGCTACTGGAAATTCACTAAGTGACTAGCCAGTGATGCATCCACAAAGTCACAGACTAGCCAACAAGGGTGGGAGCTACCTTAACGAACAAAGAATTGCTTGTCAAGGCCACCTCAACCACTTAACCAATTCCAACAAAGAAACCATGCACGAGATATCATCACCCGAGTAGGGTTCAAAAGGAGGGCTAGGGTACACAACCAAGTGTTGGCATCCATCTAACCCTACCAAACTCAATAAAATGATCATAACTGCAGAGCAGTTCACATCAATTATCCATGTGATTAAGCCAAACTAGACAGATAATTGAAATACACAAGCAACCAGTAATACATACACTTGCTAATGATCTAGAAGATCACTGCAAGCCACAGCAGGTGCTGGGGGTAAGCAAGAGCATGCACCAGCACATGCTTGAGTGCCACACGAGTCAAGTAAAAGCATCGATGAAACACAAGCCATAGTACAGCAGAAAATCATCAAGCACTGATGATTATATGATCATCAGGGTTTGCCTTAGCATACAAAAACTTGATAGGGGCAAGCCTGGCATCAATCCATCAATCATATAAATGAAATAGCCATAGTTAAGCAACAGTTATATCACAGACAATTACATAAATCATTTACAATTGTATCCAGAAGCACATCAAATACATGAGGTACCACTGGACCATAACAAACAAGTAAAACACTTCATGCTCATCACTGAATCATACCATCAAGCCAACAGTAATGCTCAGATGAGCAGGTTCATGAGTTAGAGCACAAGAACTAGCCACAACAACACTGGCACTTGCAAATATGCAATAATAGCAATTTACAGTTAAGCCATTAAAGCATACATGATCACACATGAGTGCCAGGCAAGCATAGAAACAAGACAGAGGCACAGGGAAGAACCTAGCAAGAATGGTAAGCACTGGAATGGCCAAGGCAACAATGGCCAAGGCCAGTAGAGGCAGTGGCTTGAACAGCATGAGCAGCACGAGCGGCACGGCAGAGCACGAGCAGCACAGCAACACGAGCGAACAACGAAGCAGCATCACGGCATGGCCGCACCTCTACGAGGCACGACAAGCCGGTGACCAAGCTAGACGAAGAAGAGGAAGGGAAGGAGTAGAACGAGGCAAAGGAGAGAGAGAACAGGAGGTGGCGCACATACCCGGGGCAAGCAGACGAGCAGATGCGGCCATGGCGGCCACGGCGGCGCGCGCCGAGTGCTCGGTAGCACCTGGCCAGGCCAGGCCATGCTCCGGCAAGCGCCGCAACGCCCCACACCACCGTGGCGAGGCCCACGGCGGCGCCATCGCGCCTGGAGTCCAGGAAGCAGCGGGATCGCCACGATCCCGTAACCCTAGCCGCCTCGTAGGAGATCGAAGACGAGCTGGAGCAGCAACCGCTCCAGATCGACGCGGATGAGGATGACCGCCGTCGTGGGGCGCGTCGATTGCGCACCATGGCGGGGGCCAAGTCCGGCGGAGTTCGCCGGAATCGAGCGGCGACGGCGGGGGCGACACGAATCGCCAGAGAGGGGATTAGGGTTAGGGTTCGGACACGCGCGAGAGAGAGAGAGAGGAGTGAGGCTGGTCGAGCCGGACCAGGTGGGTCGGTCGACCTAACCCCACTGGGTTACACCGACAGGTGGGCCCAGGGGCCTTTTTGCCATTTCACAATCCTTTATAAATACAGAAACTTTGAAAATGCACAATAAATGTTTCCTAGCTCTAAAAAAATAATTAAAAATATGAAAACCACTCAGTATAAAAAACTCTATCATAATAAAATATGAAATAGAATTTTTGAAGATAAACAAGAACAAGTTCAAATTTGATGATTAAAATAATCATTTAAATCACATATAGTATTTTCAATAATGAAAATAAGTCCATAAATTCTTTTGAACTTTAAAAACACCTTGACAACATTTCAAGGTTGTATTTTACTTTAAATCAAGTATTCCCAAATTATTCTTAGTATTAACCTCTTACATGAAATAATAACGACATCGGAAGGGGGGAACAAACCCTAAAAATGGAATCATGCATCAATGCTTCTTTAACCATTGCCCTTATCGGACAATGATGCTATTTTCAGAACCAGAGGACAAGGGTCAGTCCACACCATCCAACTGCAAAACTTTGCAGTGTTCAGGCAAGTTCATCACTTGCTCATGTCATTTGAGTATTTCTATCAAATTAATTGCAAAGTACTATGGTTATCACTATTGCATAAAAATCAAAACCACTACTTTCATAACTATGAATATGACTATGTGGTGGGCAATGGAACCATGGATTGTGTTGATATGGTGGAGGTTCCATTGCACGGGTTTATATCCATCTAGGATTAAACAACAAATGTCGCCGATGATTCTTGTGCCGTAATACCCGTGTTAACCATAAGATCCGGAGTGGGACGGAGTAGTCAAAAGTGTTTCCACCTCTCGTTCATCAACGGATGCGCTTTACCGTAGTACACTTGTAATCCAAGGGGGCAAGCGGTGAGGCTGGGGAGTCCTAAGTCCCCACGGCATTGTCCGTAGTACACTTGTCGCCCGAAGGAGCAAGCGGTGAGGTTGGGGAGTCCTAAGTCCCCACGGTATTGCGGTCTATGATGGGTTGCAGCTACCGGCGTAGGAGTGTATGGTAGAGCCCAAGCACTGTCGTCGTGGTCGGGGTCCACCTTGAAATCTACAGGAATAATGGGACCGGCGTGGACCCAGGGTCGGGGCATGCAACAAAGGGTGGGTGTTCGAGGTAGCGGAGGAACATGATTGGCTAGACCTTATACCGGGCCTCACACCGAAGGAAGTGTGAACGGGAAAGCTGCCCGGTTGGCACCAAGGTTAAGATCTCTTATGGGTAAAGCAACACACCTCGCAGAGTGTAAAGAAGCTGTGACTCGTCACTCCCTGTTCCGGGATAAGGAACTGCGAACGCGGCCGGAAAGGAGCTCCATGAAGTTCTAGTAAACCGGTGAAGGCTGACGGACATAGCTCTTTGAAATAAAAGTAATCTCTTGAAGAAATGTTTATCAAAACTTGCATTGGTATTAGACTTTCTGGCCTAATATCGTAGCTAATGCATTAAACACCTCTTATCTATAATGAACTTGTTGAGTACGCTCGTACTCATACCACTCTTAAATCCCATGCTTAGATTGTCTGAATCGTCTGGAGGAGGACTACGACAACAATGAAGGAGCCGAGATCATCGGTTACGATGAACCAGACCTCTCAGGAGGTGTTGAAGGCGTAGACTATCTCATAGTCTACGGATCAGGGGAGGCTTCCGGAGGAGAACAAGCCTAGAGATATCCGATAGTAGCAGAAATCGAGCAGCCCGAACTCTAGTATTTAGCTGCTCGAGGCAATAAATATATAGTTTAATGAGACTCTTATATTGTAAGCTAAGTTGGGTTCACCTCGAACCCAGGAGTATTCCTCTGAGGACCCAAGAGGAGCTCCAAGACAATATATGTTTGATGCTTGTAATAATAAGTGAATGAGTTATGGACCACCGCTATGTTACGTTGTACTACTCGAGGGATGTAATATTTGCGGAATGGTACTTCGTGAATGTTATATCAACGATCGGCATACTACAACATGCGGTGGTATGCAGGGTCACCACGGTTGGTATCGAGCAAAAGCTTTGACCTTAGGTTGGAACCTAGTAAATGGGACCGAACGTTAGGAGTCAAATAGGACTAGTAAAGAATTCTCTAAAAATATGGTGTATATTCAATTGAGAATAAAACAATCATATCTTTTAGTGCAATAATTCTTTATTATCTCTATTATGATGCATTATTATTAATTTCATAATCTTTCTATTTCTACAGCCAACATGGCAAGTTCACGTCCTGGACGAAACGTGAAGGTGATGGATTCCATACTGAGTGAATACGAAGGAGGACTTGCGGATATTCTACGAGCCATGTTAGTTGAATTTGGGTGTGATCCCCAGATTCAAGTAAAGAAATACATGTACTATGATGGTACTGTATTGGCCAAATGTAGGGTAGGGCTACGACTTCCCGAATCTTTGGGAATGAGCGTAGTAATGCCGGCGGGGAAGCCCGAACTATGAACACAGCCTACCATATAGCCGTTATGAGAGCCATAACCGATATCCGGGAGCATAAGACGAAAGAGCTTATGGGTTCCGAATTCACACACATTCCTCATATGGAGGAGGACGATGATCCCATGCTGAACCATTTCAAATATGCCAAAAGCAAACCAGCCAAAGCAGCAAAATATATGGACAATAGCCGTAACTTCATCTCATTACTCTTTCAGTTGAACCGTCATTTGACGGGAGCAATTGATACAATGCTAGAGGAGTTTACTGAACCCAAGGAGGAGACTAAGGGGAAGGAACCTATGGAGAATGAGGTACACACACCAGTCTACTCAGCTGGTGATTACATTAGTATTGATCCTTTTGAGCGTGAAGCTACACCTGTTACACACGGGAACTATACGGGAAGTTCCTATGGGGGATATGAGGGTGGAGCGGAATCCGGGAACAATCAGCGTTCCGTGACTCCGATAGAAAACTCCGGGGGTTGGCGTTGGGGGTCGATACGGGAACTCATAGTACCACGGCGTATTATGATGGGGAGATGAATGAAGATGCCACGACCCAGCACCGGAGTTATCCGTGGAATGAGGAGGAAGTTGGAGGGTATCAGACACGGGTTGAGTCGGATACGAATGTAGGAAATACCTATGGTGTAGGTACGGGGAGTACACCCGATGGGTGGATTACGATGCACTCGAATGATCGGTTCATGAACACTGATTTCTCCCTAGGATCATCATCGGATTCCGACTACCAGCCAACGGGGAGACCTTATGTTCCGGGTTTTGTCGGGAGAACGACACGTTCGACCGGATGGAAGCTCTGGAATGTATCGGGAGTGAAGATCGTCTAGAGACTACCAAGGGAAGCAAAGCTACAATACACAAGTACCACGTGTATTGTAGAGTGTAATATTTTGTAGAAATTTGTATATATACTTTAGTAAGTGAGTTTGCATACTCACATCGACTTGAGTATTGTAATAAGACCACTTAAGTATGTAAATATATGGTATATGTTTTGTATGATTTGGATTTGCTTCTTGATTTCCATTGCGTGACTAGTTCAGTGCACAATGTTGAGCTCAGAAAACTTGCGCATGGAGTAATTATGAGTATCATCTGGTGTTGCGGAACTAGGGGGTTATGTCGGGAGCGTTAGGAGAGGAGACCGAAGCGCGGCGCATGGAGCGCGAAGCCAAACAAAAGGAAGAGGCTGACGAAGCAGCCGGGAATCGATTTCCACCACCACCACCACCCATGACACAGCAAAATTTTATCCGAGTACATGCAGCTGGTAGAGGAGAGACGAGCGTGTAACACTGGAGCAGCGGAACAAATTCTTCCAAGATTTGCTTGCAGCGAGAACGGGGTGGAGAGACCCGAGAACCCGGGAGTCACATTAGCGAGACTTCCAAAACACCAAGCCTATATCTTTTGCATACGCGCCCGAGCCAATGGACGCGGAAGATTGGCTTATGGATGCCGAGCGAAAGCTCAATACCGTTGGATGTAATGACCGGGAGAAGGTCCGTTATGCTACACATCTGTTGTGTGGACCCGCCGCATCATGGTGGGATAACATTGTAGCCGTTTATCCGGCGGGAAAGGTATTTACACGGGAGGAGTTCGCAAGGAAGTTCGGGGAATCCAATGTCCCCGAAAGTATTGTGGAGCTAAAACGTCGAGAATTTGAAAATCTCGAGCGGAAGGACAAGGCAATCCGACCTATGTCGGGGAGTTCTCAAAGCTTGTCCCGGTACGTCTGTTGAAGAAGTCAACACCGAGGACAAGAAAAAGAAGAGGTTTCGAAGGGGTTAAGTCCCGAGTTCAAGGTACAGCTCCGAATGATGAGAGCAAGTGAGTTCCAAGAGTTGGTGGATGCTTGCCATCACTGCGGAAGATGATTTTAAACAAGCTGCGGGAGGAGAAAAGGAAAAAGGCCAAGTTTGAGCCTAAGAGATTTGTTAGCAACAAGCCCAATACCGACTTGAGTTTCAAGCCAAGATACAACAACAACAACAAAAACAACAACAGAAACTACTACGATAGTAGGAGGAACCAACCGTTTCGGATCGCTAATCCGAGTAGTTTGCGAAGTCTGTGGACTCACGGGGCATTTCGCCAAGGATTGCAAGAAACCAAGGATTATATGCTTTGGTTGTCGCCGGGAGGGGCACATCGTTGAAGGACTGCCCCAAGAGAAACACCGGAGGAGGTCAATCCGGAGGAGGAGGAAGTCGAGGAGGAAACACCGGAGGGAGCTTGGAAGAATAAGAAGCCCTTCGGCAAGCTGAATTGCACCGGTCCGGAGGAGGTGGTCAACTCCGATCGAGGCGGTGATAGGTACGCTCCGGATACTCACTCATTCCGGCAAAGTACTTTTTGATACTGGTGCAACTACATCATTCATTTCTCAGCAATTCATCATCAAACATGGGATTAGTTGCACTAAGTTAGATACACCCATAACCATACTTTACGCGGGGGAACGATAGTAGTAACCCATACCAAACAAAAACAAGTCATCATGATCAATAAGTGCGCGTTTGACGCGGACTTGTTCATTTTACCGATGAAGGACATTGATGTCATTCTTGGTATGAACTGGTTGGAAGCTAATGGAGCATTGATCGACTGTGTAAACAAGACGGTATCTTTGAAAAGCCCCGACGGAAGTAGAATGATTTACCAAGGAGACAAACATACACAGATCGAAGTTGAGCTACAGCTGAACAGCATGAAGGAAGTGAAATTGGAGGATATACCTGTAGTAAATGAATTCCAGGATGTATTTCCTGCGGAATTACCTGGTATGCCACCAGATAGGGAGATAGAATTCACTATCGACCTAATTCCAGGAACAACACCAATTGCTAAGGCACCATACAAGATGGGGCCTAAGGAGTTGAAAGAACTTAAGGAGCAATTGGATGACTTGGAACAGAAAGGATTCATACAAGAAAGTGTTTCACCATGGGGATCACCCGTGATCTTCGTAGATAAAAGGGATGGAGGAAGAAGGATGTGCGGAGACTACATGAATCTTAACAACGTCACAATCAAGAACAAGTATCCACTTCCAAGAATACAAGATCTATTTGATCAAGTTAGAGGAGCGGGAGTCTTTTCCAAGATTGATCTAAGATCCGGTTATCACCAGATAAAGATCAAGAAGGAAGACGTTCAGAAAACTGCCTTTGTTTCAAGATACGGACATCATGAATATCTTGTAGTGCCATTTGGATTAACCAATGCCCCAGACAATTTTCATGAATCTCATGAATAAGATTTTCATGCCATGTCTAGACAAGTTCGTCATCGTATTTATCGATGATATCTTGATCTATTCCAAAGATAAAAGCTGAACATGCTGAACATCTGAAGATAGTGTTGCAAACACTAAGAGAACATCAACTCTATGCCAAATTCAGCAAGTGTGAATTCTGGTTAGATCAAGTGGAATTTCTTGGTCATGTCATTAGTAAAGATGGAATCGCTGTTAACCCGAGCAAGGTAGCAGCGGTTCTAGAATGGGAAGCACCTAAGAGCTGTCAAGGAGATACGAGGATTCCTCGGAATGGCGAGGATATTACCGGAGGTTCATTGAAGGATTCTCCAAAATAGCGGGACCAATGACGAAGGCTGTTAAGGAAGAATACACCATTCGTGTGGTCGATGAGTGTGAGAAAAGTTTTCGGACTCGAAAGAGAAACTCACCACAGCACCGGTGTTAGCGGTTCACGAAGATGGCAAGGATTACACCGTGTACTGCGACGCATCCAAACATGGATTGGGTTGTGTACTTATGCAAGATCGGAAGGTAATATCATATGGATCGAGGCAACTCAGACCTCATGAAGTGAATTATCCAACACATGACTTGGAATTAGCAGCAGTTGTATTTGCACTCAAAACTTGGAGACATTTTCTCTATGGAGCCAAGTGTGAGCTCTATACAGATCACAAGAGTCTCAAATATTTTTTCACTCAGAAGGAACTCAACATGAGGCAGAAAAGATGGCTAGAATTAATCAAGGATTATAATTTGACCATCAATTACACTCCAGGAAAGGCCAATGTTGTAGCAGATGCACTGAGTAGGAAGAGCACCGGCGGAGTGGAACAAGAAATATCACCGGAGTTGAGGAAGGAAATAAGTCAAGCCCAAATACAACTGCGGGAGAAGGAAGCTCATGAGGGACTATCGGCTTTGCAAATAGCCGATGAGTTGAATGTTAACCTGAAGAATGAGATAATGATGGGTCAGTTGGATGATCCATTCATCGTGGAGGAGATGAGAAGGATAGATGAAGGAAGACCATCAGAATTTCACCGTGGAGAATCTGGATCATTATGGTTCCAGAAGAGAATTTGTGTTCCGGATATTGCTGAAATCAAGGAAGTAATACTCAGGAAGCCCATCAAACACCATACTCCATTCATCCGGGAAGTACGAAGATGTACATGGATCTAAAGGAGCTTTTCTGGTGGAACAATATGAAGAGAGAAATAGCACAATATGTGGCGGAATGCCATACCTGCCAAAGAGTGAAGGCTGAACATCAGAGTCTGGCAGGGAAATTACAACCTTTACCTATTCCAGAATGGAAATGGGAGGAGATAGGAATGGATTTTATCACCGGACTACCCATGACAAATAAAAAGAAGGACATGATATGGGTAATCGTGGACCGGTTGACGAAAAGTGCACACTTTTTAGCAGTAAACCAGCAAGATAAAGGAGAGAAACTCATTGATCTTTACATCAAAGAGATCGTGAGTAAGCATGGAGTGCCCAAGAAGATCGTGTCGGATCGAGGATCCGTATTCACGTCAGCATTTTGGAAGCAATTACATGAAGCTTTAGGATCCAAGTTGGATTATAGTACCGCCTATCATCCTCAGACGGGTGGACAAACGGAGAGAACTAACCAGATTTTAGAAGATATGCTTAGGGCTTGTGCTCTAGACTTCGGAGGATCATGGGAAGAGCACTTACCACTAGCAGAGTTTTCATACAATAACAGCTATCAAAGTAGTATTAAGATGGCACCGTTTGAAGCTCTCTATGGAAGAAAGTGTAGATCACCGATATGTTGGTATGAAGGCTGGAGCAAGCAAGGAGTTCAATCCCGATTATGTCAAGGAAAAGCAACACATCATTGACATTATAAGAGATAGACTTAAGATAGCCCAAAGTCGACAAAAGAGTTATGCAGACCAAAAGAGAAGAACATGGGAGCCAAGAGTTGGAGACATGGTATATCTTAAGGTGAGCCCAATGAAAGGACTCCAGAGGTTTGGAGTAAAAGGAAAACTCAGTCCTAGATACATCGGACCTTTCAAGATACTGAGTCGAACCGAGGTTTAGCCTTTGAATTGGATCTACCGGGAAGGCTAGCACAAGTTCATAATGTATTCCATGTGTCGCAACTCGGGAAATGCTTAAAGACCCCGAGATGAGCCAATATCACATGCTGAGCTCGAGTTACAACCAGATTTGACTTACATCGAGAAACCGGCCAAGATTCTCGAGGAAAGCTGGAAACAACTCGGGAATAAAGCTATCAAATACTTGCAAGATCCAATGGAAGCATCATCCCGAGAGGGAAGCCACACGGGAAAAGGAGGAGGACCGAGGAAAACATACCCCGAACTCTTCAGGTATTACAACCACAACTTCGGGACGAAGTTTTCTTTAAGGGGGAAAGGCTGTAATGTCCCAGGTTTAGAGACGATTGAGGGGTAGATTTTAGAAAGGGATGTGCATGCATTGTAATTTACGGGGAAATTTCGCGCTTTTAAAACAAAATTGCATTGAAGGGGGACAGGTTTCTCTCTCGACACCTTACAGGGTTAGGGTTTCGAGAGTGCGATAAACTTGTTCTTACTTATCTAAGTTAGGGTTTTGAGAAGAGAGAAGTGTTATTGCATTAAAATCTTAAGTTGCATGATTGAATTACAAGTTAAGTGTTTGAATGGATTCAAACCAAATTTGAATTTGAATTTCAAATTCAAACATCAAATGATTATCAAATAATTCAAAATTGAGATAATTAATCAAACAATTATCATTAAGCAAGAAAATAAGTAATACAACAAATACATTAAGCTCATTAAGGAAAATTTGAGCTTTATTGATAATCACACACATAATACATTGTCTTTACAATATTCAGAATTGAATTATTGAATTACAACACATTACCAGAATTAAAGAAATAGAAGAAATAAAAGGAAAATTACAAGTTATCTAAATATCCTAAAAACTACAAGAACATCTTCACTTGATCTTGGACTTGATGATCTTCTAGATCATCTTGATCAATTCTTGATCCCTGCACACACACACACAACAAAGAGCACATTATGCCAAGTGGCATTGCCACTTGGCAGGTTAGAAATAAAATGGAATGGAGCAGATATGATCAAGTTCTGCCGAGCTGATCCATGCCACAGTCAAGTTCCAGGTCCAAGTGCACAGCACCTGTCTACACACGCACAGCCTGCTCACAGGGCTGTGTGCATGCAGCACACACACACAGTGAGTCACCCAAAGGGAGGGGTGGTGCTGTCGACCATCAAGAGCAAGCCAGCAGCATATAAAAGCTTTTCCAAGCCAAACCCTAGCCATTTGATTCAACCATCGGCAGAATTGAACTGGTAAGTCACCAAGAACACCAAGAACACCAAGAACACTTAGAGCAGGGAAGAACAACAAGCCACCGAAACCATCCGGGGACAGTTTCACCAAGAGCGTCGAGCTGTGAGCAAGTACCGGATGGAGTAAAGCACCACAAGCTTGCAAGGAGGAGCGAGGGCAAGCAAACCAAGCATCACGAAGCAATCCTCTACACCAACACTTAATTCTAGGAGGCTGGAGTGAGGTATACCACACAAGAGCACGAGCAAGATCATATCTTGCTCATACTTAAGCATGCTTGCATCACAGGAGCACAGAAGGGTAGGAAACCCTGGGTGTATCATCATTTGGTTACTAAACCAATTGGTGCCAGCAAGTACAACCACGGCTAAAAGGAAAATAAACCAGGGAACACTGGGTGTGACAACACAGTGTCAAAACCAGAGAAATCCAGCATAGATTTACTCCTTGCAGCCATTCAGAATCACAAAGCACCTATTGACCTAGCTAAACCATCAGATTGACAGGCAACATGTGCCTATCATAATTATCAACATCAAGGCTACTGGAAATTCACTAAGTGACTAGCCAGTGATGCATCCACAAAGTCACAGCTAGCCAACAAGGGTGGGAGCTACCTTAACAGCAAAGAATTGCTGTCAAGGCCACCTCAACCACTTAACCAATTCCAACAAAGAAACCATGCACAGATATCATCACCCAGTAGGGTTCAAAAGGAGGGCTAGGGTACACAACCAAGTGTTGGCATCCATCTAACCCTACCAAACTCAATAAAATGATCATAAGCTACGAGAGCGGTTCACATCAATTATCCATGTGATTAAGCCAAACTAGACAGGATAATTGAAATACACAAGCAACTCGAGTAATACATACACTTGCTAATGATCTAGAAGATCACTTGCAAGCCACAGCAGGTCTTGGGGGTAAGCAAGAGCATGCACCGAGCACATGCTTGAGTGCCACACGGAGTCAAGTAAAAGCATCAGTGAAACACAAGCCATAGTACAGCAGAAAATCATCAAGCACTGATGATTATATGATCATCAGGGTTTGCCTTAGCATACAAAAACTTGACAGGGGCAAGCCTGGCATCAATCCATGAATCATATAAATGAAATAGCCACAGTTAAGCAACAGTTATATCACAGACAATTACATAAATCATTTACAATTGTATCCAGAAGCACATCAAATACATGAGGTACCACTGGACCATAACAAATAAGTAAAACACTTCATGCTCATCACTGAATCATACCATCAAGCCAACAGTAATGCTCAGATGAGCAGGTTCATGAGTTAGAGAACAAGAACTAGCCACAACAACACTGGCACTTGCAAATATGCAATAATAGCAATTTACAGTTAAGCCATTAAAGCATACATGATCACACATGAGTGTCAGGCAAGCATAGAAACAAGACAGAGGCACAGGGAAGAACCTAGCAAGAATGGTAAGCACTCGGAATGGCCAAGGCAACAATGGCCAAGGCCGAGTAGAGGCGATGGCTTGAACGAGCATGAGCGGACACGAGCGGCACGAGCGGCACGGCGGCACGAGCGAGACAGCGGCAGCATCACGGCATGGCCGCACCTCTACGAGGCACGGCAAGCCGGTGACCAAGCTAGACGAAGAAGAGGAAGGGAAGGAGTAGAACGAGGCAAAGGAGAGAGAGAGCGAGGAGGTGGCGCACATACCGGGGGCAAGCGAGACGAGCGAGATGCGGCCATGGCGGCCACGGCGGCGCGCGCCGAGTGCTCGGTAGCACCGGCCGGGCCAGGCCATGCTCCGGCAAGCGCCGCAACGCCCCACACCACCGTGGCGAGGCCCACGGCGGCGCCATCGCGCCTGGAGTCCAGGAAGCAGCGGGATCGCCACGATCCCGTAACCCTAGCCGCCTCGTAGGAGATCGAAGACGAGCTGGAGCAGCAACCGCTCCAGATCGACGCGGATGAGGATGACCGCCGTCGTGGGGCGCGTCGATTGCGCACCATGGCGGGGGCCAAGTCCGGCGGAGTTCGCCGGAATCGAGCGGCGACGGCGGGGGCGACACGAATCACCAGAGAGGGGATTAGGGTTAGGGTTCGGACACGCGAGAGAGAGAGAGGAGTGAGGCTGGTCGAGCCGGACCAGGTGGGTCGGTCGACCTAACCCCACTGGGTTACACCGACAGGTGGGCCCAGGGGCATTTTTGCCATTTCACAATCCTTTATAAATACAGAAACTTTGAAAATGCACAATAAATGTTTCCTAGCTCTAAAAAAATAATTAAAAATATGAAAACCACTCAGTATAAAAAACTCTATCATAATAAAATATGAAATAGGATTTTTGAAGATAAACAAGAACAAGTTCAAATTTGATTATTAAAATAATCATTTAAATCACATATAGTATTTTCAATAATGAAAATAAGTCCATAAATTCTTTTGGACTTTAAAAAAACACCTTGACAACATTTCAAGGTTGTATTTTACTTTAAATCAAGTATTCCCAAATTATTCTTAGTATTAACCTCTTACATGAAATAATAACGACATCGGAAGGGGGGAACAAACCCTAAAAATGGAATCATGCATCAATGCTTCTTTAACCATTGCCCTTATCGGACAATGATGCTATTTTTCAGAACCAGAGGACAAGGGTCAGTCCACACCATCCAATTGCAAAACTTTGCAGTGTTCAGGCAAGTTCATCACTTGCTCATGTCATTTGAGTATTTCTATCAAATTAATTGCAAAGTACTATGGTTATCACTATTGCATAAAAATCAAAACCACTACTTTCATAACTATGAATATGACTATGTGGTGGGCAATGGAACCATGGATTGTGTTGATATGGTGGAGGTTCCATTGCACGGGTTTATATCCATCTAGGATTAAACAACAAATGTCGCCGATGATTCTTGTGCTAGTAATACCCGTGTTAACCATAAGATCCGGAGTGGGACGGAGTAGTCAAAAGTGTTTCCACCTCTCGTTCATCAACGGATGCGCTTTACCGTAGTACACTTGTAATCCAAGGGGGCAAGCGGTGAGGCTGGGGAGTCCTAAGTCCCCACGGCATTGTCCGTAGTACACTTGTCGCCCGAAGGAGCATGCGGTGAGGCTGGGGAGTCCTAAGTCCCCACAGTATTGCGTTCTATGATGGGTTGCAGCTACCGGCGTAGGCGTGTATGGTAGAGCCCAGCACTGTCGTCGTGGTCGGGGTCCACCTTGAAATCTACAGGAATAATGGGACCGGCGTGGACCCAGGGTCGGGGCATGCAACAAAGGGTGGGTGTTCGAGGTAGCGGAGGAACATGATTGGCTAGACCTTATACCGGGCCTCACACCGAA
Organism: Lolium rigidum; assembly: GCF_022539505.1. NCBI lineage: Eukaryota > Viridiplantae > Streptophyta > Magnoliopsida > Poales > Poaceae > Lolium > Lolium rigidum. Next base: position 182,001,559 of record NC_061513.1, on the reverse strand, counting down.
GGAAGTGTGAACGGGAAAGCTGCCCGGTTGGCACCAAGGTTAAGATCTCTTATGGGTAAAGCAACACACCTCTGCGAGTGTAAAGAAGCTGTGACTCGTCACTCCCTCGTTCCGGGATAAGGAACTGCGAACGCGGCCGGAAAGGAGCTCCATGAAGTTCTAGTAAACCGGTGAAGGCTGACGGACATAGCTCTTTGAAATAAAAGCAATCTCCTGAAGAAATGTTTATCAAAACTTGCATTGGTATTAGACTTTCTGGCCTAATATCGTAGCTAATGCATTAAACACCTCTTATCTATAATGAACTTGTTGAGTACGCTCGTACTCATACCACTCTTAAATCCCATGCTTAGATTGTCTGAATCGTCTGGAGGAGGACTACGACAACAATGAAGGAGCCGAGATCATCGGTTACGATGAACCGGACCTCTCGGGGAGGTGTTGAAGGCGTAGACTATCTCATAGTCTACAGATCAGGGGAGGCTTCCGGAGGAGAACAAGCCTAGAGATATCCGATAGTAGCAGAAACCAAGCAGCCCGAACTCTAGTATTTAGCTGCTCGAGGCAATAAATGTATAGTTTAATGAGACTCTTATATTGTAAGCTAAGTTGGGTTCACCTCGAACCCAGGAGTATTCCTCTGAGGACCCAAGAGGAGCTCCAAGACAATATATGTTTGATGCTTGTAATAATAAGTGAATGAGTTATGGACCCTGCTATGTTCTGTTGTACTACTCTGAGGGATGTAATATTTGCGGAATGGTACTTCGTGAATGTTATATCAACGACTGGCATACTACAACATGCAGTGGTATGCAGGGTCACCACACGGTACGCGGTTCAAGTTTTCCGGCATCTTTGCCGAACTTATGTCTTTTCATACCGAGCTTTTCCGGCATCTTTGTCATTAAACTCTCCTCGGCGAAGTCGAGAATTTCTCGGACACAGTGCCTGTCAGTGACATGCGCACTGTTCCTGACGCAGCAGTGTTAGGGGTCAGTTCCCTTCGACTTCTGCGCTAGCATTTATGGCGCCACACCGGATCCTCGCCGTCGTTCCGGATCCGTGTGGCCTCCCTGTGTCTTTCTGTTTCCTGCGCGTGTATTTCCGCGCCACGTGGCGGCCCACGAAGCGAACCGTCACGGCCCAGCGGTTTCTGGCCCACTACTTCTCTTCCCTATTTAAGGGCGAAGCGGTTCCTTCTCCTCTTCTTCTCCGCACTCACCACTTCTCACGCGCTCTGAGCCTTTGCCCCTTGCGCTTCCGCCGCCGTCGTTCGCCGCCAGAGCGTTGCCCCCCGACGAACTTCCGCAGCAACTCCACCGAGCTCCGCTGCGCAGAGATTCTCCGCAGCGCCTCTGCCGTTACTGCATCGAGCGCCTCACGGCACTCCCTCTTCCTCGTTCTTTGTTCATCACCAACGTCTGCTAGCTTGCCCCCGGTCCGGCGGTCGTCGTCCTCAACGTCCTCCGCCGCCTCAGGTTAGCTTTAACGCCTCTTTACTCTCTTCTCTTTGCCTCCTAGTTCTTCAGCTGGTAGGGGATTTACCTTCCCTTTTCTTTTGGTTTTTCTCTTACTCGTAGATCTTCGCGCGAGGTTAGATCTTGGGAAATCTGTTTTTAGGTAGATTTGGGTATCTTTAGACTTGAATGTCTACCGAAGAGTATCTTTCCGAACCAGCCGCCAGCAGCCATCACAGCGAGACCCCCTCCGTATCTTCCGTGGAAGAAATCTCTGCCGACCAGGCCTCCGACGGGCTCGAGGCTGAACTCGCCCGGATGGAAGCTTCCTCGTCCGCTCCGGAAGCCGGTACCGGAAGGGGCCAGGAGGCCAGCAGCTTCGGCCAAGGTTCCGGTGCGAACTTGGCTGCGATCACCCGCGGAGCCTGGAAGGGCTCCGACGTAAAGCAGACGGAGATCGACTGGTTGTACAACTCCCGCAGGATACCGGCACAGGTGTCTTGCCGGATTCCAGGCGACGAGGTGGAACCCGTGCCTGAACCCGGAGAGTATGTAGTTTTCTCTGCTCACTTTGAGCGCGGCTTCGGCCTTCCGGCTTCTAACTTCTTTCGCCAATTTCTTGATTTTTACCAACTCCAACCTCATCACCTTCCTGACAATGCCATTTTTTTTTATCTTTCTTGCTTTGTTTCTTTCATGGATGCCTACATAGGTTTCCTCCCTACAAAAGAAGCTTTCGCTCGCTTCTTCTGCCTTCGGATCAACTTGGTCCAAGGAAAAAACATTCCCAAGCGAAAACCTCCGGTCCAATGCGGATCTTGCATCATGGGCGCCCGCCATGGGAGCCCTTTTTTCAAACTCTCCGGTCTGGAGTCATGCCGGGCATGGCAACAGACCTTCTTCTACGTGAGGAACAAGGGCGCCGACGACTTCATCAATCTGCCGGCCTACCATCCGGGTACGCCATCGGAGGCCAACTGGAAGTACAATCCGGGAACTTCCCATATCGAAACCAACCGGATTGTTCGGTTCCTGGAGCAGCTCAAGAGGGACACGGACGTCAGTTCCGACGATATCATCTGCGCGTTCATCTCACGCCGGGTGCTCCCCCTCCAATGTCGGGTTCACAAGATGAGCCAGATGTGCGGCCCCCGCGATCCAACTAAGATCACCAGTTGCGCCCTAAGCAAAGCTGACGTGGTGCTCAAGGCTAGGCAAATCTGCCAAACCGACATGCCGATGGAGTGGGACTGGGGCCTCCTTCCCCTCAGCTCCATGAATCCTCCATCTACCGAAGTAAGAACTTAAGCAATCCGGATTATTTTCCCGGTAGCCTTTTGATGTGTAACTAACTGACTTTTTTTCTTTTTCAGGCCTGCGAGCGCTTTCCTCGCATTGCCGTGGAGGCACGAGGCCCTTGCCGCAAGCGCTCGCTGGACGAGGTGGACCCAGATCCTTACGTGATCGGGAACAAGCACAAGATGGGCCGCACCCATACGCTGCGCCCCGGTAACTTTTCAGCCAACGATACCGGTTCTGACGACGATGTCTCTATACTTGAGGTACTTTGTTCTTTCGCTTCCTCATATACTGTCTCTCTGTAGATCTCCCCTCAGCCAGCACCAACCCACAGGTTGTGGAGCGCGCCACCCCTCTGCAGGCCGAGGTTGGCCAGAAATTCCTGGACAATCTTACCTCTCGGGGCCAGAAGAACAAGGCACCGGCACCCGAAGCCGGCTCCGGTGAGGCTCCAGCTGCCAAGCGCTCCCGGAAGGAAGGCGACGGGAAGAGGGGCACCGTGAAGCATTACCGGAAGCGAGAGATGCCGGTTCCTTCCGGGTAAGCTTCTGTTTCTTCTTTCCTTTTGTTTCGTGAGTCTCTTTTTCCGGCTGCTTTTTTCTAATTCTTTCTTTTTCTTTCTTTTCAGGCCGACGCTCAGCATCACCAAGAGCGCCACCGGCATGAGGCCGGAAGGCTCTGAGGACGCCGCCAGGGCCTCACCTCCTCCTCAGGCAAGCCCGGTACCATCTGGTGCCGGCAAATCTCCTGCCTCCCCTCTGGGAGGCAACACAAGTGCGGGGCGCGCGGCCCCTGAACCTACTGACCACCGCGCGGAGGCGGATTTATCTTCCCCTCCAGAAGCCAGAGACGCCGGCGCCAGCAACATCGGCGCCGACACTGAAGATGCCGGGAGGGCGGACCTCTGGTTCCTCCCGTCCCGAAGAAGAAAAATAAGAAAGCACCTGCTTCCTCCCCCTCCAAGACCGTGCCGGATCCTTCCGCGCCGGCAAGCTCTGCTCCGGCAAAGGAAGCACCTGAAGCTCCTGCGCCAACCAAGGCCACACCGGCATCTCCTTCGGCAACCTCAGCCGGCAAGCCAGCTACCTTCAAGCCAACTGCGCCAGAGGGCGCCAAGCTCACTGCGCAGGAACTCGCCACGGTGGTAACGGCTGCAACCGCTCCTCCCTCCGGCTCGCGGTCTCTTGTACTGCACGCCGGCCGCGCCGCCATTGTGGCCGGTGAGACGGCCTCAGCTCAGGTGGGCCGGATCACCGAGCTTAACCGCGGAGGAGCTGACCTGGGCCATCTGCTTGACTACGCTGAAAAGTGGAATCAGGCAGACCTGTCCCCAGCGACGCGCGGCCTCGGGAAGGACAAGCTGCAGGTGGTTGACCCTGCAGGCCCTCGGAGCACCGGGCAACACTTTGGCCGGCTTAGGCGCGCGGTCAAAGAGTTTGACACCGCGTGGCATGATGCCAACAACAATGTGGTGGTAAGTTGCATAAACCTCAAAGTTCTTTAAATCTAAGCCGGTTTTCAATCTTCCCATTTATATGTATATCCTCTTAGTCCCCGAGTTTCGGGTTGAGAACGCAGTTCTTAGCGCGAAACTTTCTTAGAAACACAAAAAACCGGCATAACCCAGTCCCCGAGTTTCGGGTTGAGAGCGCAGCTCTTAGCGCAATTTTTTTTTATACCGGCAACTTCTTACCGGAACTTTTTAACTTGAACAGAGCACGCTGGACGCCCGGAAGCAGCTCTTCGAGGAGCTTCTGTGGGAGCATCGGTACCTCTCTGAGGCCCACAACAAGTGCCAAGGTTAGTTTCCGCGCCTCCGGCATCTTTTTACCGGTTGCTTTTTCGTTCAGTACTTAGAATTTTTTTACACACCAGCTCTCCCGGAAGCCTCCTTGGAGAACCTCACTGCTCAGCTCTCCACGCTCAAGGGTACGGATTTCTCTTCCGGTTGTCTTGCCTCTCTTTAATCTACCGGTTATATTTTTGTTAACATTTCTTTTCCGGATTCCATCTGAAAAGGAGCAGCTTGCCTCGGAGCACCGCAAAGCTATGGATGCCCAGGAGGTTGTCATCGCCGGGCTGAAGGACCAACTCATGCAGGCTGAACTCCGGCACTCGCGGGAGCTCAAGGAGGCCCAGGTTGCTGCTGAGGCCAAGCTTGATGAGTCCTTGAAGGAGTATACCGACAGCAGCGCGATGCTGCGGGCGGAGCTGGAGGAGGAGACCGTGGCGCGGAAAGAGGCACAAGACCGGATCGCCACCCTGACCACGGATCAGGCTGAATATGACCGGTTGGTCATGCAGGCCGATGCCCTGGCCCTCAGTAAGTATTTTTCTTTCCCTCTTTCGCTTACAAGCTTATATCTTCCGGCAACATGTCCTTATTTTTCCTTTTTTTCTTTTCTTGCAGGGCTCTTTCCGGACTCGCAGCCGCACGCGCATAAGAAGGTAACGGAGCGCAGGGCTGAGCAAGCCATGAGCAACCCGGCTGCGCCCTGGGACGCTTATGACCACTTGGTTGCGCTTGCTGCCCGGATCCAGCATATGCGAGCTGTGGACCAGCACCTGGTTAATCTGCCGGATGCGGCCATACAGATCTTCAAGGTGCTGTGGCCTGAGGAGGCGATACCGGCCAACCTGACGCTCACCTCCGAACGCCTGAAGGATGCTGGCCGGAGGATCCGTGAGTGGAAGTTCTCAGCGGCCCGTGCCGGAGCAGATGCAGCACTACGCGTTGCCTGTTCTTGGTACGAAGACCTGGACCTGGACGCCCTCCACAGCCTTCGCGGTGATGCTCCCACTGATAAGGATCCAGTCCTAACCGCAAAGCGGAAGGACCGCGCCTACCAGATTGCGGAGTGCGCCCACATCCACACCTTCATCCCTCCTCCTCCCGACGTCAGGGATGCGCTCACCGACGACGAGGAAGAAGAGATTGATGAGGAGGAGGATAAGGAAGCCGGAGAAGACGATGTCCCTCCGGTAGAAGGCGATACCCCTCCGGAAGCTCCCGAAGCCGGCCTGCAGCCCCCTGCTTTCTGAATGTCTCTTGTTGTGTACTTGCTACACCTGCTGCCTTAAAACAATCTGTTAAATTCTACCCCGGAATGCCGGGGTATTTGATGTAATATAAAACTTAGCATCTCTTTTGGTTGTGCTACAACTTTTATGCCGGTGTTTTTTATACCGGTAGCTTATCAAATTAAGTTCGTATGCTATCTTAGCACTTTGCTTATTGTTTGATTTGATCTTGCACCGTGAAGATTCCGGAATTGTTTCCGCATCCAATCTGATGCACACTTGGTTCTTTTGCTTTGGCTCTGCCTACCTCTCTGGGTGTTTTGGCGTATGAGTCACAAAGTTCTTTTGCCAAGCAAGCACTTTCTTGAACTTAGAAATAACTCGAAATTTTTCACAAAAAACCGGTATAATCGGGGTTAGTTACACTTTTCCGGATTGTTTGTTCCCACTTCCTCTCTTCGTGTTTCGCGTGCTTAGTTTCTTCCGGTTTATCTTGCTTGCCATGAAGCCGGGTTTCGGATAGCAGCAAAGTCGAAGACTCCGGTAGGTTTAGCACGTTACTAAACCGGAAAGAAAAAATGTCCAACAAGCAACCGGTAAACTGAAAAAATAAACACATTGCATGCAATTTCGGTAGAGGCAGTCCCCGAGATTCATTCGAGGTGCCGGCATCTTTTATTCATAGCAAATAAGGTACAAAAAGGAACTCCTTACAGCACTTCCTCAGGAATAGAAAGGACGCAGCAAAGCTATGTTCCATGGGCGCTTGGTCTCCTCTCCAGACCTGTCTGCCTTTCCCTTCTTTGATTCATGTGCATCGATCAAGTAGTAGGCATCATTGTGTAGAGCCTTTCTCACAATGAAGGGTCCCTCCCACGGAGGTGGGAGTTTGTGGCGCCCCTCAGTGCGCTGCCTTATGCGTAGCACTAGGTCTCCTTCCCGGAACACTCTTGGATTAACCTTCCGGCTATGATAGCGTCTGAGGTTCTGCTGGTATATGGTTGTTCTTTCCAAAGCCAGCTCTCTTGCTTTTTCTAGCAAGTCCACGTCATTTTCTCGGGCCTCTTTTACCTCCTCTTCGGTATAGAGTTGAACCCTTGGAGAGTCATGAATGATGTCGGTTGGGATTACAGCTTCCGCCCCATAAACCATGAAAAACGGAGTGTATCCGGTGGACCGGTTCGGAGTCATTCTTATGCTCCATAGTACTGATGGTAGCTCATCGAGCCAACATCCCGGTATCTTTTCAAGCGGTTCAATGAGGCTTGGTTTGATACCGGAAAGCACCAAAGCATTGGTTCTTTCCACTTGGTCATTGCCTTGCGGGTGTGCGACTGAGCATAAATCCAGCTGGATGTTGTTATCCTCACAAAATCTTTTGAACTCTCCCTGAGCAAAGTTTGTTCCATTGTCAGTGATAATGCTGTGCGGGTAGCCATACCGCAAGATTACATCTTTCAAGAATTTCACCGCCGTATGCCCATCACACTTTGCGATAGGTTTCACTTCAAGCCACTTGGTGAACTTATCCACCATCACTAGGATGTGGGTCATTTTTCCTCTTGACATTTTGAATGGGCCAACCATGTCAAGGCACCAAACAGCAAACGGCCAGGTTAACGGTATAGTTTTCAAACCGGATGCTGGGGTATGGTTTTGTTTGGCGTACCGCTGGCACCCATTGCATCTTCGCACCAAATCCTCAGCGTTTTCCAGTGCCGTGGGCCAGTAGAACCCATACCGGAACACTTTTGCCACCAGCGCCCTTGATGACGCATGATGCACACATTCCCCTTGGTGAATTTCCACAAGCATCTCTTTTCCCTCTTCCGGTTCCACACACCTTTGGAGGACACCTGTAACACTTATTGTGTAGACCTCACCATTGATGATGGTGTAAGCCTTGGACCTCCTCTGGACCCTTCTCGATTCATTTTCATCAACCGACAAGGTGTCGTCGACCAGGAATTCCTTAATAGGTTTAACCCAAGATGGTGCTTCTCGAACCAGAAACACCGGTACGTCTATCTCCATATTATCTACCAGCATTGCCTCTCCCGGCTTAGATACTGTAGTCCCCGGGTTTGCCGGAGCAGTCCCTGGGTTTCCTTCGTCAATGTCCATCGGCACAACGTGTGACTCCGGTACAAAAATTGACTCTGATTCCGGACTTGGTTTAATCGATGGCGTCCTTAGGTGAGCCAAAACCACTCCGGGAGGAATCTCTTGCCTAGAGGAGCCCAGTTTAGAAAGCGTATCCGCGGCTTCATTTTCCGCGCGCGGCACATGGTGAAACTCACACCCCTCGAAGAATCCGGCAATCTTTTGCACGTGAAACCGGTAGGAGGCCATGTTGGCATCTTTTGCGTCCCAATCTCCGGAACATTGTTGAACCACAAGATCTGAATCACCATAGCAAATGATCCGGTGTGCACCGATTTCTTTTGCGACCTTGAGCCCATGAATCAGAGCCTCGTATTCAGCGACGTTGTTTGATGCCCTGAAATGCACTTGCAGAACATACCGGAGATGATCTCCCTTAGGTGAAGTAAGAACCACACCGGCACCCAGACCCTCTTTGAGTTTGGATCCATCAAAGTGCATCTTCCAGTATTCTATTTTTTGTTCCGGCGGTTTGTATTGCATTTCTGCCCAATCAACCAGGAAATCAGCCAAGGCTTGTGATTTTATGGCGTCTCTTCTTTCGTATACCGGTACGTACGGTGATAGCTGAATTGCCCATTTGGCAATCCTACCGCGGGCATCCTTGTTGCACATGATATCTAAAATGGGTGCCTCACTCACCACCTTCATGGGGTGCTCTTCAAAGTAGTGCTTGAGCTTTGTGGCGGCCATGAACACGCCATAGGTCATTTTCTGGAAGTGAGGGTAATTTTGTTTTGAGAGGGAGAGCACCTCGCTCAAGTAGTATACCGGCCTCTAGACGGTTTTTGCTTCCTCTTCTCTTTCCACCACAACCACAACACTCACGACCCGGTTTGTTGCTGCTATGTACAACATCATGGGCTCTCTTTCTAGAGGCGAAGCCAATACCGGCGCAGTTGCCAGCATTGTTTTTAGCTCTTTGAACACTGCATCTGCCTGAGGGGTCCAGACGAAGGTATCAGATTTTTTCATCAAATCATAGAGTGGCAGAGCCTTTTCTCCCAACCTGCTTATGAACCGGCTTAGCGATGCCAAGCTTCCGGTAAACTTTTGCACATCTTTGAGATCCTGCGGTATAGTCATTCTCTCGATGGCCCGAATTTTTACCGGATTAACCTCAATTCCCCGGCTTGATACAAGAAAGCCAAGCAATTTGCCGGCAGGGACACCGAAGGTGCATTTTGCCGGATTTAGTTTCATCCGGAACCTCCTCAAATTATCAATCGTTTGCCTCAGATCATCGATCAAGGTTTCTTTTACCTTAGTTTTTATCACGACATCGTCCACATAGACTTGCACATTTTTTCCGATTTGATCAAACAAACACTTTTGCATACAGCGCTGGTACGTTGCACCAGCGTTGCGCAAACCGAAAGGCATAGTGACATAGCAATAAGCCCCGTGCGGGGTAATGAACGCAGTTTTTATTTGATCTTCCTTTTTCAGGGGAATTTGGTGGAAACCGGAATAAGCATCCAGAAAAGACAACAGCTCACAGCCAGCAGTAGAATCAATCACTTGATCGATCCGGAGTAAAGGGAAAGGATCTTTCGGGCAAGCCTTGTTCAGGTTGGTGTAGTCGATGCACATGCACCACACCTTTGGAGCTTTGGGTTCCTCCTCTTTTTTCTTCTCGACCAGCACCGGATTGGCTAGCCACTCGATATGCAGTACTTCCACGATGAAACCGGCAACCAGCAACTTTGTCACTTCTTCTCCAATGATTTTTCTCTTGTCTTCAGCGAATCGGCGTAAGTGTTGTCGCACCGGCTTTGCATCCTTCCGGACATTTAGAGAGTGCTCAGCCAACTCCCTCGGAACACCTACCAAGTCATCAGTAGACCAGGCAAAGATATTATGATTCTCACGGAGGAAGTTGACGAGCGCGCTTTCCTATGCCTCACTCAGGCCAGCACTGATGCGAACGGTACGCTCAGGGTATGCCGGATCCAGCACAATGTCCTTTGTCTCCTTGGTTGGCTTGAATGCCGGTGTTCCCAAGCTGCCACTCATTGCCGTTTAGCTCAACTGTGAGGACTGAGCCAGCGCAACTGCGGTTTGCATCCTTCTTTTTTCCTCTGCGATTACCAGCGATTCTGCCAGATTGGATCCGGCGGAAGCGGTTTCCAGTGAGATCTTATAGTTTCCCACCACGGTTAAGGGTCCACGAGGCGCCGACATCTTCATTTTAAGGTACGCCGTATGAGTTGAGGCCATGAACGCCGCCAATGCCGGTCTCCCCATCAGTGCATGATAAGGACTATCCAAGTCCACCACCTCGAACAGAAGGTTTTCCACCCAACAATTATCACGTCCTCCGAACGACACATCCACACGGACTTTTCCCATGGGTGAACAGGATAGACCCGGAACAATTCCGTGGAATGTAGTGTGAGTTGGTTGTAACATGTTTTCTGTTACCCCCAGCGTACGCGTGGTGTGTCGGTACATGATATTTATACTGCTTCCACTGTCTATCAGCACTTTGCTGAACTTGACTCGAGTTGTTGGCCCATGCATGATTGGGTCCACAACAAGAGCATAGCCACCCGGATTTGGCATTATCTTCGGGTGATCCTTGAACGACCAGCTGATTTCCTCATCTGACCACAACATGTATTTTGGAACTGCCGGCATCACCGCATTCACTTCCATGGAACGACGATGCACACTTTGCTTGTCTGTTGGCTCAGTAACGAACACAACACAACACATATCCGGATCATGGTAAATATTCCGGCCCAAAGGTGCCGGCGGTGGCAGTTGGCCATTGCCATCTCCCACCTGATGAACTTGCTGGTGCTGCTGCCTGTTTGGCTGAGGCTGTACCGGTAAAGCATTTGCTCCGGTAAGCGGTGGTGGCGTTGGTAGTTGTTGCCGCAAGATGTCTTGCGATGGTGGTAGTATCGTAGTACAACCTTGTGCTTGCGCATCTTTTACCGCACCTTTCAACATCAAGTATTTGGTCCAGGAACAATCTTTTGTCAAATGGTTTGCCGGCTTCGCCGGATTCGGAGTGTGCCACCGGCATGGTTGTTCCATTGCCGATTCCATGGTGTATCTTGCATGCTCTTGCCAATTCTTTTTCTCTCCCCACGGTTTCTTTTCAACCCATTGTTTTTTAGGACCCGCCCATGGCTGCGATCCGGTTTTTTGCCTCTGGCTTTCGCTGGCGCCAGAGTTATCCTGTACCGCGGCTACTTGCTGCGGACCATACCTCCGATCCGGAAAATGTTCCCTTCTTTTGTTTTGCCGGTTATCCCGATATTGATCTTGGCGCGGTTGGCTCGTTTGCGCCGGATCAGCTTGTACTGTCGGTTGCATTGGGTCTCCCAATGCGTAGTTATCCGCCACACGTATCATCTCCGCCAAAGTTAACAGCATGTTTCGCTGCAGCTTTTGCCACAACGGTGAACCTCTTCTGCACCCATTGCAAAACCACGCAATGGCCTGTGCCTCAATCACTCCTTCACAAGAGTTTCTTGTGGAGTTCCACCGGGTCAAGTAATCCCGGTCTGTTTCGCATGGGCGCTGCACACACAAAGCGAGCTGCTGCGGCCTGTTTGGCCTCCGGTAGGTGCTGCAGAAGTTGCTCACGAACGCTTCCTCAAAGTCCAGCCAGCCGTTTATGCTTCCTGCCGACAAGTTGTTTAGCCAAATGCGTGCCGGCCCTACCAGGAAAGATGGTACAATTCTCACGGCCCAGCGCCGGTTTCCTCCGCCTGTTACGGTTCCTCTGCCACCAGCAACATAGACTGCGGTCACGTAGTCCGCAAGCCAGTCTTCCGGCTTAGTGGTGCCATTATATGTTTTTGTGTCACGGGGTAACTGGAAGTTGCGAACCGGTGGTTCCTCCCTCATGATTCGTGGGCCAAAGCATTTTGGGCCCGGAGGACCTTCTGCCTCGATCATTTCAGACAAGTATACTCTATCCAGCCTGTGCCCCGCATCCCGGTCTGGTAGGCATCTTTCTCCTAACCGTGCCCCCAAAGGGTTCCGGTAGGTTGCCATTTTTTCAGTTCCTGAATCAGCTTCATCGTAACATTCCGGTACCGTGGCCCTTGCCTGCCGGTACCTTGGCGGAGGCATTTCCTCCTCCACATACGCTGCTCTTGCTGCACGATAGTTTTGCCCGCTTTCTTCTCTACGGGCATAATCATTTCCGGCGTTGCCTTTTCCGGCATAACCGCGTGCTGCTCCTTGGTTTTTCTACCGGCCTCGTGTCGCCCGGCTTGTTGTTTTCCGACAAGTACCGAATCGTACACGGTCATTTGCTGCGCATTCACTTCTTTTTATTTTCTCTTGTCTGGATGGGGGGACGTGCCTGCCCATGGGACTTGCTTCCGACATTCTTTGTGGAACGCACAGATTTTGAAGCCGCAGCTTTGTTTTCTCTAGCAAGCTCAGCATTTTGTTCCTGAATCATGTCAAGCAACTCCCTAACACGATCCTGCTGTTTTGCTAAGGCATCTCCGGTAAGCGATTCACACAGCTCTACTGCAGCCCTAGCAGCTTCTATGGTTTTATCCGGGCTACTGTACTTAGGTTTCTCCACAATGCTCAAAGATGCAGAGGTACTTTTTCCGGCAAGAATCTCTTTACGCAGATCCTGATCTAGGTTGCGAGCTCTAAGCCGGTTTTCCGGTACTCTAGCAGGATGAGCGCTAACAGAAGCAAAGCCATGGGCAGCGTTATACTCACGTAGGGTTAGGTTCAGCTCGCGCTGCGCCCGGATGATATTCGCGCCTCCGGAGAGCAACGACTTTCGCTGTGCCTCCAGCTGCGCCTGAGCCGCTGGCGGGTCGATGTTCTGCGCGATGGGCGTCGTCAGCATGTTCATCGCCGCTTGGAGAGGAGTCTCTGGTGGTGCTGCAGACACACCCGCGATGCCTTGATCACGCTCCGTTGGTGGCTTGGCCGTGCGCGTGGACTTCGTCTGTCCAGCGCCTTCCGCCGCGACCTCCTTGCCGGCGTCAGCCGCGCCAACCACCAGCACCTCGACGCTGCCGGCGGCGTGGCCGTTGCGAGCCCCAGACCTTGGCAGGTCCGGAGCCACCAGCACCGGCGAGAGGCACTGGCGCTCGGGGACGGTGCCGTACTAGACGCGGAAGCTCCCGAACTTGATGACGCGGCCGTTCTTGGGGAACTTACCTCTGTTGGCAAAGCAGCCCGTGTTGTCGTTGATGAAGTCCATGGAGAGGACGCGATCGACGAGCGCGGTGACGACACGCTCGCCGGCGATGGTGAGGAGGCCCGCCCGAATATGAACTCCAGCAAGCGCAGCTGCTGGCCCCATGGTGGGCGCCAACTGTCGTCGTGGTGAACAGACAGATGCCATGGGATGGCTTAAGTTGGGGCCGAATGTGCGCTAGAGGATTCGGGGGAGGGTTTTGGTAAGGATGGGATGGATTCCGGATGGATTCCTGATGAACTTGGCCTTGGCCAGAGGTAGAAGAAGAAGAACACAAGGATTATCTCAACTTGGAATCCCTCTATTCCTTTGAATTAGGTTACAAGCTATCTGATACAATGTAGACTGTACCCGCGTTAGGGTGTGCCCCCTCTCCTTATATAGGGGAGAGGGTGGCTTACAGGGGAAGAAACCCTAGGAAACCCTAATGGCATCTTTGACTAGACAAACTACTTTACAAAGCCGCTTTGGCTACCGGTGACACCGGTATCTCTTTAAACGGCGAGGCTGACGTCTGATACGTCTCAAACGTATCTATAATTTCTTATGTTCCATGCTAGTTATATGACAATACTCACATGTTTTATATACACTTTACATCATTTTGATGCATTTTCCGGCACTAACCTATTAACAAGATGCCGAAGCACCAGTTCCTGTTTTCTGCTGTTTTTGGTTTCAGAAATCCTACACAGGAAATATTCTCGAATTGGACGAAACAAAAGCCAAACCTTCTATTTTACCGAGACGGACCCGAGAGCCAGAGAAGTGCCGGAGGGGGGCCAAGGGGACCCCACACCATACCTGGGCGCGGGCCCCTCCCTGGCCGCGCCACCAGGTGGGGAGGCCACCCCCTGGCTCCTCCGACTCTGCCCTTTCGCCTATATATTCCGTCCGTCGCGAAAACCCTAAAACAATCGACGATATTCCACAAAGAGTTCCGTAGCCGCCGCCATCGCGAAGACAAGTTTCAGGGGACAGAAGTCTCTGTTCCGGCACGCCGCCGGGACGGGGAATTGCCCCCGGAGCCATCTCCATCGACTCCATCGCCATCTTCATCGCCGTTGTTGTCTCCCATGATGAGGAGGGAGTAGTTCTCCCCCGAGGCTGAGGGCTCTACCGGTAGCTATGTGGTTCATCTCTCTCTCCCATGGTGTGATCTTTATGTGATCATGAGCTTTGTATCACTATTAATCTATGTGCTACTCTAGTGATGTTATTAAAGTAGTCTATTCCTCCTCCATGATGTAAAGTTGACAGTGTGTGCATCATGTAGTACTTGGTATAGGCTATGATTGTAATCTCTTGTGGATTATGAAGTTAACTATTACTATGATAGTATTGAAGTGATCTATTTCCCCTTTCATAGCTATTGTTGACAGTGTGTATGCTATGTTAGTACTCGGTCTAAATTGCAACGGTATTGTCTTGGATTATGATTTAATGAGGATATCCCTATGAGTGGTGTTTGTCAAGTACTTGATGAACTTTGAGCGGAGCTTTTGTAGCCACTACATGATTAGTGATTCCAATAGGAGAGTAATTCAGAGTAGCACAAGTGAAGAGAAGTTATTTATTTATGTGATCATTGTTGAGAGTGTTCACTAGTGAAAGTATGATCCCTAGGCCTTGTTTTTAAGCATTGAAACACCGTTTCCAACAAGTTCTGTTACATGTTCGCTTGCTGCTATTTTTATTTCAGATTGCAATTAATACTTACAATCATCCATATTACTTGTATTTCACTATCTCTTCGCCGAACTAGTGCACCTATACATCTGACAAGTGTATTAGGTGTGTTGGGGACACAAGAGACTTCTTGTATCTTAATTGCAGGGTTGCTTGAGAGGGATATCTTTGACCTCTACCTCCCTAAGTTCGATAAACCTTGGGCGATTCACTTAAGGGAAACTTGCTGCTGTTCTACAAACCTCTGCTCTTGGAGGCCCAACACTGTCCACAGGAATAGAAGCGTGCGTAGAAATCAAGCCATTTTCTGGCGCCGTTGCCGGGGAGGTAAGGTAAAAGGTATTCACATCCTCCGACTAGTAAGCTATTTCCTAGCACTGTTGCCGGTCTGTGAGTGCTCGAAGCTATTTCCTTTAGATCCTGCAATTATATCTTTTTGTTTCTTGTTTTTATTTTCACTAGTTAGGCTTAATGGAAAACAACAAAAAAAATAGAGATCTTTATGAACTTTATATTGAATTAGGACATGATGTTTTTGAAGAGAGAATTAAAAAACCCATGGAACTTTGTTGTCAAAATAGTTGTAGCAATGTTATTAGCATGAACTCTTTGAATAATATTATTGGTAATGCTATGGAAGAATTTAAGCTTGGGGAAGCTGGTTGTGATATTTTTAGTTCCCCAAGTTTTGAGGAGAAAATTTTCTTTGATGATACTTTGCCTCCCATTTATGATGATTATAATGATAGTGGTATTTTGGTGCCACCTACTATGGAGGATAAAGTTTATTATGATTATACCATGCCTACAATTTATGATAAGTACAATGATGGTTGTGGTAGTTTTATTCCCACTATTACTAATAAAATTGATTATGCTTATGTGGAGAGTAATGATACTTTTATGCATGTGAATAAGAATGTTTTATGTGATAGTTACATTGTTGAGTTTGTTCATGATGCTACTAAAAGTTATTATGAGAGAGGGAAACATGGTTATATGCATCTTACTAATATTAAGTTTCCCCTCTTTATGTTGAGAATCTTGAAGTTGCGCTTGTCTTTCCTTTCTATACTTATTGCATTATGCTTACATGACTTGTTTATTTACAAGATTACTTTTCATAGGAAGTGGGTTAGACTTAAAAGTGTTTCTTATTTGCTTTTGATGCTCTCTTTTGCTTCAACTCTTATTTCTTGCGAGTGCATCATTAAAATTACCGAGCCCATCTTAATGGCTATAAAGAAAGCACTTCTTGGGAGATAACCCATGTTTTATTTTGCTACTGTTTTGTTGTGTCTTCGAAGTTGTTACTACTGTAGCAACCTCTCCTTATCTTTATTTTATTGCATTGTTGTGCCAAGTAAAGTCTTTGATTGTAAAGGTGATACTAGATTTGGATTTCTGCGCAGAAAAAGATTTTTAGCTGTCACGAATTTGAGTAGATCTCCCTGTAGGAGAACCTAAAAATTATGCAAAAATTCATGCGTGATCCTGAGATATGTACGCAACTTTCATTCAATTTGAGCTTCTTCATCTGAGCATGTTAAGTGTTTCTAAAAAATTCGTCTTTACGGACTGTTCTGTTTTGACAGATTCTGCCTTTTATTTCGCATTGCCTCTATTACTGTGTTTGAGCGGGTTTCTTTGCTCCATTAACTTTCAGTAACCTTGGGTAATGTCCAGAAGTGTTGGAAATGATTGTGTCCTTACTGAACATGTGAATTTTTGATTATGCACTAACCCTCTAATGAGATTGTTTTGAGTCTGGTGTGAACGAAGTTTTCAAGGGTCAAGAGAGGAGGATGATATAATATGATCAAGAAGAGTGAAAAGTCTAAACTTGGGGATGCCCCCGAGGTTCATCCCTGCATATTTCAAGAAGACTCAAGCATCTAAGCTTGGGGATGCCCAAGGCATCCCCTTCTTCATCGACAACTTATCAGGTCACCTCTAGTGAAACTATACTTTTATTCCGTCACATCTTATGTGCTTTACTTGGAGCGTCTGTGTGCTTTTATTTTCGTTTGTGTTTGAATAAATTCGGATCCTAGCAATCCATGTGTGGGAGAGAGACACGCTCCGCTTTTTCATATGAACACTTGTGTTCTTAGTTTTACTTTTAATGTTCATGGCTAAAGTTAAAAGCTGCTGCATTTATTGCTATTTGGTTGGAAACAAAAAATGCTTCATGTGGTAATTGGTATATTGTCTTGAATAATTTGATACTTGGCAATTGTTTTGAACTCTCAAATAGATCATGTTTAAGCTCTTGCGTCATGTAGTTTAAACCTATTAGTGGGGAACTACCGTAGAGCTTGTTGAAATTTGGTTTGCATGATTGGTCTCTCTAAGGTCTAGATATTTTCTGGTAAAAGTGTTTGAACAACAAGAAAGACAGTGTAGAGTCTTATAATGCTTGCAATATGTTCTTATGTAAGTTTTGCTGTACCGGTTCATACTTGTGTTTGCTTCAAACAACCTTGCTAGCCAAAGCCTTGTACTGAGAGGGAATGCTTCTCGTGCATCCAAAACCTTCAGCCAAAACTTATGCCATTTGTGTCCACCATAACTACCTATCATGTGGTATTTTTCTGCCATTCCAAAGTAAATTGCTTGCGTGCTACCTTTAAAGATTTCATTCCTTGCCTTTGCAATACATAGCTCATGGGAAAGTAGCTTAAAAACTATTGTGGTAATGAATATGTCGCTTATGTATCTTATTTCTTATAAGTTGCTTGTTGAGCGGTAACCATGTTATCTGGGGACGCCATCAACCTGTTACACCTTTGTTGAATATCATGTGAGTTGCTATGCATGTTCGTCTTGTCTGAAGTAAGGGAGATTTGCCATGAGTTAAATGGTTTGAGTATGCATATTGTTAGAGAAGAACATTGGGCCGCCAACCAAAGCCATGTATCATGGTGGAAGTTTCAGCTTGGACATTAATCCTCAATCTCTTATGAGAATATTAATCTGTTGTTGAATGCTTAAGCATTAAAGAGGAGTCCATTATCTGTTTTCTATGTTGTCCCGGTATGGATGTCCTCAAGTTGAGATCTATCAAAATTGAGAAATCAAATGCGATCTATCTCCTTGGACCTTTGTACAAGTGGCATAGAGGTACCCCTTTGTGACACTTGGTTGAAACATATCTAATGCAATGATAATCCATGGAAATCCAAGCTAACTAGGACAAGGTGCAGGCACTATTGGTATTCGATGCATGAGGCTTGCAACTTATAGGAGGTTTTATGCATAACACATATGAATTATTACTACCGTTGACAAAATTGTTTCCATGTTTTCAAAATAAAAAGCTCTAGCACATGAGTAATCCCTGCTTCCTCTGCGAAGGGCCTTTCTTTTACTTTATGTTGAGTCAGTTTACCTACTTCTTTCTATCTTAGAAGCAAACACTTGTGTCAACTGTGTGCATTAATTCTTACATACTTGCTTATTTGCACTCATCATATTACTTTGTGTTGACAATTATCCATGAGATATACATGTTGAAAGTTGAAAGCAACTGCTGAAACTTAAATCTTCCTTTGTGTTGTTTCAAAACCTTTTATTAAGAATCTATTGCTTTATGAGTTAACTCTTATGCAAGACTTATTGATGCTTGTCTTGAAAGTACTATTCATGAAAAGTCTTTGCTATATGATTCAGTTGTTTAGTCATTATCTTTACCATTGCTTTGAATCACTTCATTCATCTCATATGCTTTACAATAGTATTGATCAAGATTATGATAGTAGCATGTCACTTCGGAAATTATCCTTGTTATCGTTTACCTACTCGAGGGCGAGTAGGAACTAAGCTTGGGATGCTTGATACGTCTCAAACGTATCTATAATTTCTTATGTTCCATGCTAGTTATATGACAATACTCACATGTTTTATATACACTTTACATCATTTTGATGCATTTTCCGGCACTAACCTATTAACAAGATGCCGAAGCACCAGTTCCTGTTTTCTGCTGTTTTTGGTTTCAGAAATCCTACACAGGAAATATTCTCGGAATTGGACGAAACCAAAGCCAAACCTTCTATTTTACCGAGACGGACCCAGAGAGCCAGAGAAGTGCCGGAGGGCGGCCAAGGGGGCCCCACACCATACCTGGGCGTGGGCCCCTCCCTGGCCGCGCCACCAGGTGGGGAGGCCACCCCCTGGCTCCTCCGACTCCGCCCTTTCGCCTATATATTCTGTCCATCGCGAAAACCCTAAAACAATCGACGATATTCCACGAAGAGTTCCGTAGCCGCCATCGCGAAGACAAGTTTCGGGGGACAGAAGTCTCTGTTCCGGCACGCCGCCGGGACGGGGAATTGCCCCCGGAGCCATCTCCATCGACTCCATCGCCATCTTCATCGCTGTTGTCGTCTCCCATGATGAGGAGGGAGTAGTTCTCCCCGAGGCTGAGGGCTCTACCGGTAGCTATGTGGTTCATCTCTCTCTCCCATGGTGTGATCTTTATGTGATCATGAGCTTTGTATCACTATTAATCTATGTGCTACTCTAGTGATGTTATTAAAGTAGTCTATTCCTCCTCCATGATGTAAAGTTGACAGTGTGTGCATCATGTAGTACTTGGCATAGGCTATGATTGTAATCTCTTGTGGATTATGAAGTTAACTATTACTATGATAGTATTGAAGTGATCTATTCCCCCTTTCATAGCTATTGTTGACAGTGTGTATGCTATGTTAGTACTCGGTCTAAATTGCAACGGTATTGTCTTGGATTATGATTTAATGAGGATATCCCTATGAGTGGTGTTTGTCAAGTACTTGATGAACTTTGAGCGGAGCTTTTGTAGCCACTACATGATTAGTGATTCCAATAGGAGAGTAATTCAGAGTAACACAATGATACGTCCAAAACGTATCTACTTTCCCGAACACTTTTGCTATTGTTTTGCCTCTAATTTGTGTATTTTGGATGCAACTAACACGGACTAACGCTGTTTTCAGCAGAACTGCTCTGGTGTCTCATTTTTGTGCAGAAATCCAACTTTCAGGAAAATCTTCGGAATTTATGCGAAAGGTCCTATTTTCCCAGAATACTGACGGAGCTAGAAGGGCAAGCCAGGTGGGGGCCCGAGGGCCCCACACGCTAGGCCGGCGCGGCCCAGGAGGGGGGCGCGCGACCCTAGTGTGTGGCGGCCTCGGCTGGCCCCCGACGCCCTCCTTCGGACTACTTATTGCCTTCGACCTAAAAACGCACGGGAGTAAGTCGAAATCGCCAGAAACCATCCAGTACGCCGCCACCGTTGCGAAACTCCGTCTCGGGACCAGAAACTCCGTTCTGGCACTCCGCCGGGACGGGGAATTGGAGGAGATCATCGCCATCATCATCACCGACGCCTCTCCATCGACCAGCCATGTTTCCCCCATCTAGGTGTGAGTAATTCCCCCGCTGTAGGCTGAAGGGGATGGTAGGGATTGGATGAGATTGGTCATGTAATAGCATAAGATTGTTAGGGCATAGTGCCTAGTGTCCGTAATTGGTACTTTTATGATATTGTTGCAACTTGTTATGCTTAATGCTTGTCGCGAGGGCCCGAGTGCCATGATCTCAGATCTGAACATGTTATCAATTCATTATGATATTCATTGCTTTATGATCTTATCTGCAAGTTGTATACACGTATTGCTGTCCGGAACCCGAGGCCCCAAAGTGACAGAAATTGGGACAACCGAAGGGGATGGCAGTGATATGAGGATCACATGTGTTCAAGGAGTGTTAATGCTTTGCTCCGGTGCTCTATTAAAAGGAGTGCCTTAATTTCCAGTATATTCCCTAGAGGCCCGGCTGCCACCGGCTGGTAGGACAAAAGATGTTGTGCAAGTTTCTCATTGCGAGCACGTACGACTATATATGGAACACATGCCTATTGATTGATTAGTACTTGGATACCATTTTATTATTATCTCGCAAATGCCCTCGCTTTGATTGTTACATGAGTTTCTCTCATCCATGCAACGCCCGTTCATCCATCCCCGTGCCTACAGTATTTTAATCCTCGCTGTTTACTATAATCACTACCGCTGTCTTTGTTACTTCTGCTCGTCGTTATTTCACTATCGCTACTCGCTATAAAACTCGTTACTATCGATAAACTCTTGCGAGCAAGTCTGTTTCCAGTGTGCAGCTGAATTGACAACTCCGCTGTTAAGGCTTTCAAGTATTCTTTGTCTCCCCTTGTGTCGAATCAATAAATTGGGTTTTACTTCCCTCGAAGACCGTTGCGATCCCCTATACTTGTGGGTCATCAAGACTATTTTCTGGCGCCGTTGCCGGGGAGCATAGCTTTATTTGGAAGTTCACTTGGATTGATATTGTTCGCTGCAAATTCTCCATCATGGGTAAACCTCGCGATCCTAAAGTCGCCATATTACCATCTACTACAAGAAAAGGTACAACTCGAGTACCTCTGCTCGCTCTTGATTCACCATCTCGTGATTGATAAACTTGTTTCACCACCACATGCTTCACATGTCTGGTACTTCGCTAGATCTGAAAATTCTTATAATATTGATGATGCTTCTGTTGTGCTTGATGATAGTGGTTGATTGGGATCTTTTCTAGATGCTACAATTGCTAGGTCTAGACAAATTGAAAATGCTCGAAACTCCTAATGAAAATGTTGCTACACTCGTTAATTCACCTGAGTCTGTTGAATACTCTAGTGATGATCTTGATGAGGATTATGTAGAACTTGATGATGATTTTATTGATAAATGCAATGCTACTACTGATGCAAGAAAAATTTAAAAGTTTCTTGCACAACATACTGTTAGATATAAACTGTCTCCTGACACTAAATTTGCCACATCTCCTATAAACATTAAGGATACGGATTATGATTTTTCTCTTGATTTGTCTCATATATCTATTGTGGAGAAAACACCTTTTTGTGGTACTGAAAAAGAAAGTGCTGTAGAACACATGATTGAGCTATCTACTCTTAGTAGCTTGTTTTCTGATGATGTTAAGAAGCATACTTATTTCGTTGCTAAAATTTTCCCTTTCTCATTAAAGGATGATGCTAAAACTTGGTATAATAGTTTGCCACCTGATTCTATTAATAGTCCAAAAGAATTGCTTGATGTTTTCTTCCGGAAATACTTTCCCGCTAGTGCTCAACATATTGCTTTGCAGAGAATTTATAATTTTGATCAGGAAGATGGAGAGAAATTGCCTGAGGCTTGGGCTAGATTTTGCTCTCTCATTAGAGCTCGGCCTGACCATGATTTGGAAAAGTATGATTTACTTGATATATTTTTATAGTGGACTAACCATTGAGTCTAGGGCATACCTGGATAGTTGTGCTGGTTGTGTTTTCAGGAAAAGAACTCCAGACGACGCTGAAGAATTATTGGCGAGAATAGGCCGGAATCATGATGATTGGTCTACACCCGAACCAACCCCGACACCAATATCGAAGAAGAGGGGTATGATTAAATTAAATGATGAAGATATGATGGAAGCCAAGAAATCTCTTAAAGAGAAGGGTATTAAATCCGAAGACGTGAAGAATTTACCTCCCATAGAAGATTCATGTAAGATCACTCCCCTTCATCCAAGATTGAGGTACACTCTCTTGAACGCTTTACTAGAGAAGATATTCCATATTCAAAACCTCCCGCTCAATGCTTAGATGAGTTTGATAATTATATTGTTAAGCAAAGTAATTTTAATATGAGAGTAGAGAATCATTTAATGGAAAATTCTCGAGCTATTGGTGAATTGCATGGTATTGTGGAGAGAACCTCCAATGATGTTAAGATGCTTGTTAAACATTTTCAAATGGTTCAAACTCAAATTGATCAACTCACTAAAGTGCAAAATGACTTGTTAAAAAGATAATTCTAAAGAAAAACATGCTTATGAAGTAACAACTAGAGGCGGTGTTTCTACCCAGGATCCTCTATATCCTGAAGGGCATCCCAAAAGAATTGAACAAGATTCTCAACGAACTGAAACTAGTGCTCCATCTAAGAAAAAGAAAAAGAAACATAAAACTGTTGTAGAATCCTTCCGAGCCCGTTAATGATCCTAATAGTATTTCTATTTCTGATGCTGAAACCGAAAGTGGTAATGAACATGATAAAGATAATGATAAGAATGATGCTTCGATAAAGAAGAGGTTGAAGAAGAACTCGAAAAGCATGCTAAAAATAAAAAGTATACTAAAGAAGATTTTATTGCTAAGAAACATGGTAGTGAAAGGGAACCTTGGGTTCAAAAGCAAATGCCTTTTCCTGCTAAGAAACTAAAATCAAAGGAAGAAGAACACTACAATAAATTTTGCGATTGGATGAAACCTTTATTCCTGCAAATACATTTGACTGATGCTATCAAATTGCCTCCTTATTCAAAGTATATGAAAGATATTGTCTCTAACAAAAGGAAAATACCTAATGAGGAGATTTCCACTATGCTTGCGAATTACTCTTTTAATGGTAAGGTTCCAAAGAAGCTTGGCGACCCAGGTATTCTGACTATTCCTTGTTCTATTAAGAATAATTATGTTAGAACTGCTCTATGTGATTTGGGAGCAGGTGTTAGTGTTATGCCTCTCTCTCTTTATAAGAGACTCTATTTAGATAAGTTGATACCGACTGATATATCTTTGCAAATGGCTGATAAATCTACTGCTATTCCCGTTGGTATATGTGAGGATGTTCCTGTTCAAGTTACTAATAATCGCTTGATATTAACCGATTTTGTTGTGTTGGAAATGCCTGAAGATGATAATATGTCTATTATTCTTGGGAGACCTTTTCTTAACACCGCAGGGGCTGTTATTGATTGCAATAAAGGAAAAGTTACTTTCAATGTCGATGACAAGGAGCATACCGTTTATTTTCCCAAGAGGATTGAGAAGGCATGTGGAGTTAATACAATTTCTAATGCCCGAAGATCATTGCGAAAGCTATGGCTCGTCGCCTCAGCCCGAAGATGAATGAGATTGTTTCTCGCTGTCAAAGCGCTTTCATAAAGTCCAGAACTATTCATGACAACTTCATGTACGTCAGAAACACTGCCCGCAAGCTTCACCGCAGCAAGGTCCCATCTCTTCTCATCAAGTTGGACATCGCCAAGGCGTTTGACTCGGTTCGTTGGGATTATATTTTGGATCTCTTACAACGTCTCGGCTTTCCCCAGAGATGGCGTGCTCTTTTGACGACCCTCTTCTCCACGGCATCCTCACGGGTCTTACTTAATGGATTTCCGGGAAAGGAAATTCCTCATGGTCGCGGCCTCAGGCAAGGAGACCCCCTCTCGCCTCTTCTTTTTGACATTGCCATAGACCCGCTTCAGAGAATATTAGAGAAGGCTACGGCTTCTGGGCTTCTTCATGCTATGCCGGGCAATCTGAGGGGCCCTCGAATTTCGTTATATGCCGATGACGCGGTCATCTTCCTGACTCCTACAGTGCATGATCTTGCTGGGCTTGCAAGCGTCCTTCAACAGTTTGGGGAGGTTACTGGTTTGATGACCAATGTGGCGAAGAGCTCCATCACCCCCATTCAATGTGCTAGCATCGACCTAGATGAAATACTGACAAACTTCCCAGCAGCCATGGCCTCCTTCCCCATAAAATATTTAGGTCTGCCTATTTCTCTTGGACGGCTCAAGCGGGCAGATCTTCAACCCTACATCGACAAAGCGGTTGCACGTCTGAACCCTTGGAAAGGCAGATTCCTCAACCGCGCTGGTTGTACCGCTCTGGTTAAGTCGGTGCTCTCCTCTATGCCAATCTTCCTGTTGACGGCCTTGAAGGCAGACAAGGGCGTTCTTAAGGCCTTCGCAAAGATCGGCCGAGGCATGCTTTGGGCATGTAAGGAGGCAATCGGCGGAGGGAAGTGTAAGGTCAACCGGCAAAAGTGTGCCGACCCAAGGAACTTGGCGGTCTTGGGATCCTGGATTTGGAGAAATTCTCTCGTGCCCTAAGGCTCCGCTGGCTTTGGTACGAATGGACTGCCCCAGATAAGCCGTGGGTGGGTTCAGAAACACCAGCTGATGCTTCGGATTTGGACCTCTTTAATGCTGCTACTACGAGTCACTATCGGCGATGGCGCAAAAGCCTTCTTCTCGGTCTTCTTCCTGGCTAAATGGCACCCCACCTAAAGACCTGGCCCCTCTTATATATGTGGCTTCTAAGAGGAAAAATAGGACTGTCCGAGACGCCCTTGAAGGATATAACTGGGTGTCTGACATTTCGGTTGAGGCTTTCACCGTCGAGCATATAGAGCAATACGTTCGTCTTTGGGATCTTCTTTCGGATGTCCAACTATCTCCAGACACTGAAGACTCCATAGTTTGGACGCTGACTCCCAATGGGTGCTATACGGCCAGCTCTGCATACAAAGCCCGGCTTTTGTCCGCTTTGCCTTGCTCCTTTGGTAACATCGTTTGGAAGACTTGGGCCCCACCAAAATGCCGTTTCTTCGCGTGGCTTGCGGTACAAAACCGCCTCTGGACTCGCCGACCGCCTTGCCAAACGAGGTTGGCCACATCAACCTACTTGCCAACTATGCGGATGCTCTCCCGAAACAGCTCGGCACTTGCTCTTCGAATGCCGCTTCTCTAAGAGAATTTGGAATGCCGCGGCTTCCTGGCTGGATTGTCCGGACCTTATCCGCCGCCTCGGTGCGGGAAGATCTAAAGTGATAGACTATTGGCATGCTATCGCTAAAACCCCCACCTCCTCTCCCAAAGGTCTACGAACTCGCAATCATGCTTATCAGCTGAGAGATTTGGAAAGAGAGAAATGAGAGAGTCTTCAACAACAAATCTTCCTTGCCCTCGATTGTCATGGAGAAGATCAGGGGAGAAGGAAAGGATTGGGTCCTTGCCGGCGCGAAGAACCTGGCGGAGCTTTTAGGCTGACCGTGTTTTGTTTTGTTCCTTTCCGGGCGGGTTTTTCTTTTCCTACCTTCTCTTTTTCTTTTATGGCTCTTGCCATCCCCTTGTTTGCTTCTCCTATATTAATATAAGGCAAAGGATTTTTTGCCCGTTTCAAAAAAAAAAAAAGTGGGAACTATTGATTGTCCAATATATGAGCCTAAAGAAGAATATCAAACTCTTGTGATTGGATCCATATCAATACAATACAAGGTAACATGATTGATTTGAGGTTTATTTCTTCATATGCTATGTAAAATTTATTTGGTGGCAAGACTTGATCAATCTTGTTAACAAATTCATTTTATATGCATAGAGGAATTAAACAACATCTCTTTCTCCCTCCACTTGATCTACTTGCTGTAGCACTTTTGTTTTGCAAAGTTCTTTAGTTAATTAGAGATTTCAAAATTTTCCTTCCCAGAAATAATAATTTTGACACCCAGAAATGTGCATTTTTCAAAGTTTTCAAAAATTCACAAAAATTATACCATTGGTCCAACTTTTCGACGAGGCACCTGGGAACACCTGGGGATGACCAGTGGGGCACCCTGGGTGGCACCCCACAGAGCCGGCGCGGCCGCGCAAGGGGGCGCGCCACCCCGGTGTGTGGGCCCCTCCTTGCCCCACTTCATCATCTCTTCCTCCCACTCTCTTCTCTCTCCCGAAAAACTCGCACCAGGTCCTCTCACTCGCGTTTTTGCTCAAGAGCTCCAGATTTCTCGATCTCTTTGCTCAGCCCAGATTTCGTCCGAAATTTGGCACATTTGCTCTCCGGTATGTGACTCCTCCGATTATCCAAGTAGAATTTTGTTTGGTGGAGTATATCTTGAATATTTTGCTGCTGTAGGTAACATGTTTAGTGAGCTTGCATGCTTGTTCTAAGTGGTAGAAACTAGTTTGATGCATGATTAGTACTCTAGCAAGTTCCTATGGTAGTTTCCTCAATTATATGTCACCAAATCAAATTTTATATTGTTTGTTGAAAAATTTCAGAAAATGGAAGGGAGTAGGCACCAACTCAACCAACAAGAATTGGAGGTTCAACAGGTTATGAGAGTTCACCGCGAAGAAGGAGTATACCCTGCTTACTACCCGTGCGTGGATTTTATGAGAAGTGCAGAATCTTGCAAGATGTTCAAAGTCTAATCTCTCGTGCGGTGGTTGGATGATTTTGTTGTTGGTGAACCATGCCAATATGCAATATTGACTATGTCTGTAGTGCAGGATTTTGAATTCAATTGGTCGCGATCTAATCCCATGGTTCGGTACAAAATTTATAATAAAACTGTCAACCTGCCATTTAATGATTTTTGTGCAAACAATTAGAGTGCCGCAATGGGGATCATGCGAGAAGATAAGGGGATCGCCGCAAGAGTTCTTGGACCTCTTCAAGATGATTTGTCATGGAAGAAGCTTTTCAAAGGATGGTGGTAAAATCAGTAGCATTCAATTCCCAGCTATTCATTACTTTGCTTATTTCATCACCAAGTGCGTTCTTGCTAGAAAGAATGGAAGTAAGTTATCTATCCAGGATTTAGCCTTTCTAGCTGCTGCATTACAAGGTGATAGGACTTACAACTTGGGTGCTTTGATAGCCAATAGACTTGCTACTAACCGTGAGAAGGGAGGAATTTGTGGAGGTCTCATCGCCTCTCGCTTATTAGCTATGCATGGTGTAGAACCTCACCATCTTGATATTCAGCTCCCCATAGAGAAACTTGACATAGTCTCCATGATTAAGCATGAATTTGTTTCGATTCGTCTAATTTGAGCAACCTGTCTTACGTAATAACATTTTACAAGAAATCTTGGAGAATAACTAAGAAAACTGAAAAATTAGTAGGATTGCCCGCACCTGTTCTGTTTAACCTTGATTCCGGGGAGGATTGGTCACCACGGAAGGTGCACTTAATGCATACATAGAGGGAGGAGGCCATCGTGCAGGAGGCAACACGGAGGAGGCCGAGGAACACCTCGATTCATCATCCGATGCAGCAAGTTCTTCGCATCAACAAGTTGGGCATGAGGAGCCTCCACGTTTTTCTTCTGCGTCGGGACCTTATTATGACTACGCCATGTATGATCCGCCGGCGTGGAACCCAGACCCTCGCTGGGGTTGATCTCCACTTAGGCCAAAAGCCTAAGCTTGGGGGAGGTATACCGGCATCACTCATTCTTTGCAT
Organism: Lolium rigidum; assembly: GCF_022539505.1. NCBI lineage: Eukaryota > Viridiplantae > Streptophyta > Magnoliopsida > Poales > Poaceae > Lolium > Lolium rigidum. The sequence goes on along the minus strand of NC_061513.1, from coordinate 181,973,624 downwards.
ATTATGGTTGCTGGATACTTGTATATACTTGTTTAGTTTCTTTGAGTGGTTTTCTAATGAGAGGAAGATGATATTTGGGGAAGTGCTGCCTGAAAACAGATTCTGGACTGTTACTAAAAAAATTCGTGCGCACAGCCAGAACGTTATTTTAATCTGCCAATTTTTGTGCATGTTCCCCAGGTTGTTATCTAACTTTCATTAGTTGAACACTTTTCGAGCTGAGCAGCGTAAGAATTTCTTAAAAATCGATTACTGTACTGCTGTCAAGTTTTGGCAGATTTCTGCCATCTTGGTTTTCTGTGTTTCTTTTAGTTTTCCTTTTCTTGTTCTTGCTTTGTTTCTTTCCTAAAACACAAAAAGACCAAAAATATTTCTGTTGTTTCTCTTCACCACTTGTTCATTTTAGTTTCTTGATTTTATCTTGTTTTATTTACTATCGTTGGTTTACTATAAGAAAATCCAATTTTTTTTTTGCTTTGTTTGCTTGTTTCCTTTTGTTCTTGCTTCCAAATTCGAAAACACCAAAAATATTTGCTGTTCTTCTTTGGTTTTGTAAAGTTCATTATGAGTTCATTGGTCTTCGGTGGCTGGAGCATGGTTTTCATTCCATATTATTCAAGCTACACAAGTGAAAAGGCAATAATGACGATATTCGACGATCTGATTGTGGTGAGAGGCTGGTATGAACTCTATTTGTTTTCATTTTTGTACATATACTCATCCATGTGAGCATGCTTAGTTGGTTCATGTGAGGTATATGTCATTTAAGAAAGTCTAGTAGTTCATGTTCTCTCATGATTAGCTCCAATTTATTAATATGAGTAGCATGTCATAAATATTTGCTTGCATTGCTTTATTCATGGATAGGTATGACATTGTGGTATCCTCCTCTGAATAATTCTCTTGAATCAACTTGGCACATGCTCACGCATGCATATGACTGAACAAAATGTCAATTAAGCCTCGATGATTTACTTTACCTCAGAGTCCTTGTATCACTTTTATGCCTCCGTTAATTTATTTCTGTCGCAAGCATGATTATGACAGTCACTGCTCTCTTGATTGTCGCTTCCCAGTCTATTGCTAGCCTTCACTTGTACTGAGCGGGAACGCTGCTCGTGCTTCCAAACACATGAAAACCAAGTTATTCCAGAGTGTCCACCATAAATACCTAAGCATGGCATTTCAAACCATTCCAAGTAAATTCTCATGTGCTACCTTTAAACCTTCAAAATGCTTCTCAATTTGTGTTAATGTTTCATAGCTCATGAGGAAATATGTGGTGTTTATCTTTCAATCTTGTCATTTACTCTTGACAGACTTTCATAATGGACTAGTGGCACATCCGCTTATCCAATAATTTTGCAAAAAGAGCCGGCAACGGGGTTCCCAACTCCCTTTAATCAACTTTCATTAATAATCCTCTTCACATGTTTTGCCCCGATTCATCAAGTAAGCAACTTAAATTGCAAATAGACACTCCTCCATGGTATGTGATTGATGGAAGGCACCCGAGGATTCGGTTAGCCATGGCTTGTGTAAGCAAAGGTTGGGGGAGTGTCATCCATAATGAAACTAAAGTACGTGTGTAAACAAAAGAGAAGAGGGATGATTTACCTTGCTGGTAGAGATAACGTCCTTCATGGGAGCCGCTCTTGAAAGTCTGGTTGGTGAGGTAGTTAGAGTACCCACTATCATTCGTTGACAACAACAAACACCTCTCAAAATAATTTTACTCCAGTTTTACAAATGAAAAGCTCTAGCACATGTTAATCCCTGCTTCCCTCTGCGAAGGGTCAATCTTTTACTTTTACATTGAGTCTCCATCCTTTCTTTGAGCACTTTCTCGAGAGCATAAATGTCATTCTTAGTATAATATGCTTGTCTCAAAATGTGATTAACTGTGGTATAACTTTGATGCTTTTATCTTTGATAATCTCTATTTCCAGTCTTCCCATGAACCTCAAAGGTGCCCAAGCATTTATGTTTTGCTGTACAATTACGGGCAAGCGAGATACCACTTTATCATATCATTCTATGAACATTGCAATCCTGCTGATAGATATGATTCATGATGCTCATTATTAATTTGTTGGTACCTTTTCCATGATTGACATAGCTATTAGATGATTTTATTTGCATGCATCTTATTATGAACTGCTTAAGTACTTGCCATATCATGAGAATATTTACATCATATGAACAAATGTGTTCGTGAAAGTTCTTTTATCGCACTCGATTGTCAATCGAATTGCTTGAGGACAAGCAATAAGCTAAGCTTGGGGGGAGTTGATACGTCCAAAACGTATCTACTTTCCCGAACACTTTTGCTATTGTTTTGCCTCTAATTTGTGTATTTTGGATGCAACTAACACGGACTAACGCTGTTTTCAGCAGTAATCTGCTCCGGTGTCTCGTTTTTGTGCAGAAATCCAACTTTCAGGAAAATCCTCGAATTTATGCGAAAGGTCCTATTTTCCCGAATATCGACGGAGCCGTGAAGGGCAAGCCAGGTGGGGGCCCAAGGGCCCCACACGCTAGGCCGGCGCGGCCCAGGAGGGGGGCGCGTGGCCCTAGTGTGTGGCGGCCTCGGCTGGCCCCCGACGCCCTCCTTCGGACTACTTATTGCCTTCGACCTAAAAACGCACGGGAGTAAGTCGAAATCGCCAGAAACCATCCAATGACGCCGCCACCGTCGCGAAACTCCGTCTCGGGACCGAAACTCCGTTCTGGCACTCCGCCGGGACGGGGAATTGGAGGAGATCATCGCCATCATCATCACCGACGCCTCTCCATCGACCAGCCATGTTTCCCCCATCCATGTGTGAGTAATTCCCCCGCTGTAGGCTGAAGGGAATGGTAGGGATTGGATGAGATTGGTCATGTAATAGCATAAGATTGTTAGGGCATAGTGCCTAGTGTCCGTAATTGGTACTTTTATGATATTGTTGCAACTTGTTATGCTTAATGCTTGTCACTAGGGCCCGAGTGCCATGATCTCAGATCTGAACATGTTATCAATTCATTATGATATTCATTGCTTTATGATCTTATCTGCAAGTTGTATACACGTATTGCTGTCCGGAACCCGAGGCCCCAAAGTGACAGAAATTGGGACAACCGAAGGGGATGTCAGTGATATGAGGATCACATGTGTTCACGGAGTGTTAATGCTTTGCTCCGATGCTCTATTAAAAGGAGTGCCTTAATTTCCAGTAGATTCCCTAGAGGCCCGGCTGCCACCGGCTGGTAGGACAAAAGATGTTGTGCAAGTTTCTCATTGCGAGCACGTACGACTATATATGGAACACATGCCTATTGATTGATTAGTACTTGGATACCGTTTTATTATTATCTCGCAAATGCCCTCGCTTTGATTGTTACATGAGTTTCTCTCATCCATGCAACGCCCGTTCATCCATCCCCGTGCCTACGATATTTTAATCCCGCTGTTTACTATAATCACTACTCGCTGTCTTTGTTACTCTGCCGTTGTTATTTACTACTGTCATCGCTATAAAACCGTTACTATCGATAAACTCTTGCGAGCAAGTCTGTTTCCAGTGTGCAACTGAATTGACAACTCCGCCGTTAAGGCTTTCAAGTATTCTTTGTCTCCCCTTGTGTCGAATCAATAAATTGGGTTTTACTTCCCTCGAAGACTGTTGCGATCCCCTATACTTGTGGGTCATCACACAAGTGAAGAGAAGTTATTTATTTATGTGATCATTGTTGAGAGTGTCCACTAGTGAAAGTATGATCCCTAGGCCTTGTTTCTAAGCATTGAAACACCATTTCCAACAAGTTCTCTTACATGTTCGCTGCCATTTTTATTTCAGATTGCAATTACTACTTACAATCATCCATATTACTTGTATTTCACTATCTCTTCGCCGAACTAGTGCACCTATACATCTGACAAGTGTATTAGGTGTGTTGGGGACACAAGAGACTTCTTGTATCTTAATTGCAGGGTTGCTTGAGAGGGATATTGATGGCGTGTAAGCACACGTCCGTTGGGAACCCCAAGAGGAAGGTGTAATGCGCACAGCAGCAAGTTTTCCCTCAGTAAGAAACCAAGGTTATCGAACCAGTAGGAGTCAAGGAACACGTGAAGGTTGTTGGTGGCGGAGTGTAGTGCGGCGCAACACCGGGGATTCCGGCGCCAACATGGAACCCGCACAACACAATCAAAGTACTTTGCCCCAACGTAACGAGTGAGGTTGTCAATCTCACCGGCTTGCTGTAAACAAAGGATTAGATGTATAGTGTGGATGATGATGGTTGTTTGCGAAGAACAAGTAAAGAACAATTGCAGTAGATTGTATTTCAGATGTAAAGAATTGGACCGGGGTCCACAGCTCACTAGTGGTGTCTCTCCCATAAGATAAACAGATGTTGGGTGAACAAATTACGGTTGGGCAATTGACAAATAAAGAAGGCATAACAATGCACATACATATATCATGATGAGTACTATGAGATTTAATCAGGGCATTACGACAAAGTACATAGACCGCTATCCAGACATGCATCTATGCCTAAAAAATCCACCTTCAGAGTTATCATCCGAACCCCTTCCAAGCATTAAGTTGTAAACAACAGACAATTGTATTAAGTATGGTGCGTAATGTAATCAACACTAATATCCTTAGACAAAGCATCGATGTTTTATCCCTAGTGGCAACAGCACATCCACAACCTTAGAACTTTTTGTCACCGTCCCAGATTCAATGGAGGCATGAACCCACTATCGAGCATAAATACTCCCTCTTGGAGTCACAAGTATCAACTTGGCCAGAGCCTCTACTAGCAACGGAGAGCATGCAAGAACATAAACAACATATATGATAGATTGATAATCAACTTGACATAGTATTCAATATTCATCGGATCCCAACAAACACAACATGTAGCATTACAGATAGATGATCTTGATCATGATAGGCAGCTCACAAGATCTAACATGATAGCACAATGAGGAGAAGACAACCATCTAGCTACTGCTATGGACCCATAGTCCAGGGGTGAACTACTCACACATCGATCCGGAGGCGATCATGGTGATGAAGAGCCCTCCGGGAGATGATTCCCCTCTCCGGCAGGGTGCCGGAGGCGATCTCCCGAATCCCCCGAGATGGGATTGGCGGCGGCGGTGTCTCTGGAAGGTTTTCCGTATCGTGGCTCTCGGTACCGGGGGTTTCGCGACGAAGGCTTTAAGTAGGCGGAAGGGCGGAGTCGGAGGAGTCACGGGGGCCCCACACGCTAGGGCCGCGCGGGCCCCCTCTAGGCCGCGCCGCCCTAGTGTGGCGGCGCCCCGTGGCCCCACTTCGTATCTCCCTCGGTCTTCTGGAAGATTCGTGGAAAAATAGGACCCTGGGCGTTGATTTCGTCCAATTCCGAGAATATTTCCTTACTAGGATTTCTGAAACCAAAAACAGCAGAAAACCAACAATCGGCTCTTCGGCATCTCGTCAATAGGTTAGTGCCGGAAAATGCATAATAATGACATATAATGTGTATAAAACATGTGAGTATCATCATAAAAGTAGCATGGAACATAAGAAATTATAGATACGTTTGAGACGTATCAAGCATCCCCAAGCTTAGTTCCTACTCGCCCTCGAGTAGGTAAACCATAACAAAGATAATTTCTGAAGTGACATGCTATCATAATCTTGATCAATACTATTGTAAAGCACATGAGATGAATGCAGCGATTCGAAGCAATGGTGAAGATAATGAGTAAACAAATGAATCATATAGCAAAGACTTTTCATGAATAATACTTTCAAGACAAGCATCAATAAGACTTGCATAAGAGTTACTCATAAAGCAATAAATTCAAAGTAAAGGCATTGAAGCAACACAAAGGAAGATATAAGTTTCAGCAGTTGCTTTCAACTTCAACATATATATCTCATGGATAATTGTCAACACAAAGTAATATAACAAGTGCAATAGGTAAACATGTAAGAATCAATGCACACAGTTGATACAAGTGTTTGCTTCTGAGATAGAAAGAATAGGTAAACTGACTCAACAATAAAGTAAAAGAATGGCCCTTCGCAGAGGGAAGCATGGATTACTATATTTGTGCTAGAGCTTTTCATTTTGAAAACAAGAAACAATTTTGTCAACGGTAGTAATAAAGCATATGTGTTATGTATAAGATATCCTATAAGTTGCAAGCCTCATGCATAGTATACCAATAGTGCTCGCACCTTGTCCTAATTAGCTTGGATTAACATGGATTATCATTGCATAACATATGTTTCAACCAAGTGTCACAAAGGGGTACCTCTATGCCGCCTCGTACAAAGGTCTAAGGAGAAATCTCGCATTGGATTTCTCGCTTTTGATTATTCTCAACTTAGACATCCATACCGGGACAACATAGACAACGGATAATCTCCTCTTTAATGCATAAGCATTCAACAACGTATAATATTCTCATAAGAGATTGAGGATTAATCGTCCAAACTGAAACTTCCACCATGGATCATGGCTTTAGTTAGCGGCCCAATGTTCTTCTCTAACAATATGCATACTCAAACCATTTGATCACGAAAATCGCCCTTACTTCAGACAAGACGAACATGCATAGCAACTCACATGATATTGATACGTCCAAATTGCATCACTATTTTATATCATAATTTGCTGTTATTCATTGATATATTTCATATTGGAACACAATACTTGTGTTATTTCATCTATTTTGCATGTTTCATGATTATTTGGAGATCGAGCACCGGAGCCAGGATTCTCGCCGGAAAAAGCACCGTCGGAATGCAATATTTCGGAAGATCAACCGTGGAAGGGAGTTTTACCAAAAATCCTATTTTTCCGGATGACGAAGGGAGCCGGAAGGAGGGGCCAGGAGGACCCGTGGTGGGCCCACACCCTAGGGCGGCGCAGCCCATGCCCCGGCCGCGCCGCCATGTGGTCCGGGGGCCCACGACCCCTTTCGCCTCCTTTTCTTCGCGAAACCCTTCGTCCCGAAGACCTAAGCCACGGAGGAATCCTCACGAAGGGTTACAGCCGCCTCCGCGGGGCGGAGAACACCAGAGAGAAAAGAGCTCTCCGGCGGGCAGGAATCCGCCGGGGAAATTCCCTCCCGGGAGGGGGAAATCGACGCCATCGTCACCGCCATCGAGCTGGACATCATCTCCATCACCATCATCATCATCCCCACCATCATCACCGCCATCTCCTCCGCAGCACCTCGTCACCGCCGTAGCAATTTGGGTTTGATCTTGATTGTTTGATAGGGGAAACTCTCCCGGTATCTATTCATACTTGTTGTTGATGCTATTGAGTGAAACCATTGAACCAAGTTCATGTTCAGATTGTTATTCATCATCATATCACCTCTGATCATGTTCCATATGATGTCTCGTGAGTAGTTCGTTTAGTTCTTGAGGACATGGGTGAAGTCTAATTGTTAGTAGTGAATTATGGTTGAGTAATATTCAATGTTATGATATTTAAGTTGTGGTGTTATTCTTCTAGTGGTGTCGTGTGAACGTCGACTACACGACACTTCACCATTTATGGGCCTAGGGGAATGCATCTTGTACTCGTTTGCCAATTGCGGGGTTGCCGGAGTGATAGAAACCTAAACCCCCGTTGGTATATCGATGCAGGAGGGATCGCAGGATCTCATAGTTTAAGGTCGTGGTTAGATTTATCTTAATTACTTTCTTGTAGTTGCGGATGCTTGCAAGGGGTATAATCACAAGTATGTATTAGTCCTAGGAAGGGCGGTACATTAGCACAGGTTCACCCACACAACACTTATCAAAACAATGAAGATTAATCAGCTCTATGTAGCGAAAGCACTAGACTAAAATCCCGTGTGTCCTCGAGAACGTTTGGTCATTATAAGTAAACAAACCGGCTTGTCCTTTGTGCTAAAAAGGATTGGGCCACTCGCTGCAATTATTTCTCTCGCATTTTACTTACTCGTACTTTATTTCATCCGTTACATCAAAACCCCCGAATAGTTGTCCGTGAGCATTTACAAGTGAAACCTTCATCGAAACCGCTTGTCAACACCTTCTCGCTCCTCGTTGGGATCGACATTCTTACTTATCGAAGATACTACGATACACCCCCTATACTTGTGGGTCATCAAGACTATTTTCTCGGCGCCGTTGCCGGGGAGTGAAGCGCTATTGGTAAGTGAAATTGGTAAGGAAAACTTTTACCGTTTGTGCTGATTTTATTTCGCTCGCCGCTATAAGTCATTATGGAGAGATCTTCTCTTCAATTTCTATTTGGGAAATCTACTACTACTGCAACGGTAGTGGATGAGGCGCCAGGTGAGGAAGTAATACCATATAAAATACCTACGAAAATTATTGAACATGTTATGGATAACCGCTATGAAGGGGATGGAACTGTCCATCCGGGTGATCATTTACTGTTTTTGCATGAATTATGCGGGTTATTCAAATGTGCAGGTATTGCTATGAATGAAGTTAGGAAGACGCTATTCTCTATATCGCTGTCTGGTAAAGCGGCGCATTGGTATAAATTGTTGAAGAATGGTGATTCTCTTGACTGGGAGGACATTGTGCCTTTATTCTATTCCAAATTTTATCCTCCAAGTGAAATTCACAAAGATCGGAATCGCATATATAATTTCTGGCCTCATGATGGAGAGAGTATTGCCCAAGCTTGGGGGAGATTGAAGTCTTTAATGCTCAAATGCCCCATTCATGAGCTTCCTGGTAATATTATTATTGATAATTTCTATGCAAGACTTTCTTTTCAAGACAAGACCTTGTCGGATACTTCTTGTTCTGGATCATTTACACGCAACAAAGAAGAGTTTAAAAGGGACCTTCTTGATCGGATCCAAGAAAATACTCGAAGGATGGGAGAACGACAAAGATAGAGAATCAGGTATAATTTATGATTATAAATGCATTGAAGCTTTTATGGATACTGATACATTTCGTAATATTAGTGCTACATATGGTCTTGATTCTCAAGTTGCCGCAAACCTTTATAAAGCTTTTGCCTCTCATTATGAATTGCCTAAGAAGAATTTTGATAAGTATCATGAACCGTATAAAGATAAAATTGATTCATCTATTAATAAGTGTGTTGTAGTTGAAACTCGCCGATCGCGTTATTCCCGAAGCTTATATTGAAAAAACTCCTTTTCCTGCTAAAATGAAAGAGTACTCGTTATAAATAGTGCGGTTCATAAAAGTGAAAAGAAACCTAGAGAACCCGAAGAACAAATAAAAGTTGAACTCCGTCAGTTGCAATAGTTAAAGATCTTGTGACTCGAAAATGTGGAGGATGGTCATATTATTTTCTCGTGAAGATGCTTCTAATATTGTTTCACATCCTAATAAACCCAAACAAGCTAGTGTTCCTATGCTATCTCGTTAAAATTGGTGATCATTGCTATTATGGTTTATGTGATATTGGTGCAAGTGTTAGTGCTATACCTTATGAGCTTTACACGGAGATTATGCACGAAATTGATTCTTGTGAACTTGAAGAAATTGATGTGGTTATTCAGCTGGCTAATAGAGAAACTATTTCACCAATTGGTATTGTTCGAGATGTGGAAGTTCTATGTGGTAAGATTAAATATCCTGCTGACTTTTTGGTACTTGGTTCTGTCGCTAGTGATTATTGTCCTATCATTTTTGGTAGACCTTTTCTAAATACCTGTGGAGCTATTATAGATTGCAAGAAAGAGAAAATTTTGACCAAATTTGCTGGTGAATCTTATGAGTTTAACTTCTCTAAATTTACTAAAACTCCTTATAAAGCTGATTTGCCTAGTAATGATTTTAAAATGGAGCAAGCAGTGCATCTATTGTTCTTGTTCCTAACAATCCTTTGCAGCAACATTTGGAGGATAGCGAGAGTGAAGTTTTTAGGAAGGAAAGAGAGGAGCTTGAGGAGATTTTTCTTCGCCAACCTATTCTCAAGCATGATTTACCGGTGGAAGATTTGGGTACAACACCGCCACCAAAGGAAGATCCTGTTTTTGATTTAAAGCCTTTACCTGATAATCTTAAATATGCTCATATTGATGATAAGAAAATATATCCTGTTATTATTAGTTCTAAGCTTACAGAGTTTGAAGAAGAAAGATTATTGCAAATATTGAAGAAACACCGAGGTGCTATTGGCTATACTCTTGATGACTTGAAGGGGATTTCTCCCTCTATTTGCCAACACGCCATTAATATGGAAGATGATGCGAAGCCCGTTGTTGAACCTCGGCGTCGTCTAATTCCCAAGATGAAGGATGTGGTAAGAAATGAGGTATTACGACTTCTTGAAGCTGGTATTATATATCCTATTGCCGATAGTAGATGGGTTAGTCCTGTGCATTGTGTTCCTAAGAAAGGAGGAATGACTGTTGTGCCTAATGATAATGATGAGCTCATACCTCAAAGAGTAGTTGTAGGGTATAGAATGTGCATTGATTATCGAAAAGTTAATAAAGTTACTAAGAAAGATCATTACCCTTTACCATTTATTGATCAAATGCTAGAAAGGTTATCTAAAAATACTCATTTTTGTTTTCTTGATGGTTATTCCGGGTTTTCACAAATTGCTCGTTAAAGCTAAAGATCAAGAGAAAACCACTTTTACTTGTCCCTATGGAACTTATGCTTATAGGCGTATGCCTTTTGGTTTATGTAATGCTCCTCGCTACTTTTCAAAGATGCATGTCTGCTATTTTTCATGGCTTTTGTGAGAGTATTGTGGAAGTATTCATGGATGATTTTTCTGTCTATGGGAATTCATTTGATAGTTGCTTGCGAAATCTTGATAAAGTTTTGCAGCAGATGTGAAGAAACTAACCTTGTTCTTAATTGGGAGAAATGCCACTTTATGGTTAATGAAGGAATTGTAT